>NW_012149729.1:14067113-14069321 GCF_000956105.1 Propithecus coquereli | reverse complement strand
TATTATCAGAAGAACAAGCCAGGACTGAAAAGTAATCCACGTGTTAAATAGGAATAAGATGAGTTGGAGATTAATCCATTATGGGAAATATCTAGAAAATGTAGATCAAATATGAAGAAAGTAGCATGTTTATAAGACTATTATAACATTTAAGAGACCAACCAGTAATAGTCTATCATTCTCTATCATTTCATGTTCTTCTCATTTCTTAAAAAAGGAAACAAATCTAAAATTTCAAACTATTGTTCTAAAAATATCTTCTTTACAGTTAGGTTAAATATATTAATGCAACAGCTTACTTAGTACTTTAAACATCTCTTAGAATGGATTCTAAACATCAACTTTTCTCATACATATGAGCCTCTCATGGGCATCCATTTACATGGAATAGCATCCTTCAATTTTCATTACCTGCCTAATATCATAAAGGAAAATTACGGACATACACATACTGATGTAAGAATATTTTTTTAAAACCTTGGGGCCCTGGCCTCGGTTTCATTAGAATAATACTACAATCAACAGTAAACTGGCTATAAACACACAGACTTATCATAATATTACATTCCAATTAAACTCTAAAATTTTCAGTCCCTTAACATAGTTGAACTTATTGCATACTCACAAATGAGACAGACAAGGCAGATATTACAAATCAGAAAACTGAGGCAGATAGAGGTTTAATGAGTTCCTACAGATAGTGAAGGTCAAAACAGTCTTTTGACTCCTAATTCAATGCACATTATCACGCATACACACAGCCATATTTATATGCTTTCTGCCTAGAGCCACGATCTACATTATATGTTTTATTTTTTTTCAGCTACTACCTCACTCGATGCAAAACCATATTGCTGAATTTCAGAGTTTAGCGTACTTACAGGAAATATAGAGCCTAAATCTTTTGGCCCTTGTTTGCTTATTTTTAAATTTCACGATTATATTCTCTCTGCTTCAAAAAATTCTAGTACAGTATGAAAAACTATTAACCAGCCTCCTATTGACTCTAGTAAAACAATTATTGAAAAAAGAACATAGCGCCATAAAGCATGTGCATGGAAACGAATATAATCCCTTCCTGGCACAGTTACACAAACTCAAATTGCCGAGAAAGAATTTGAAAGATATTTTGAAATCAATACTTGTGCAGTAAATGGTCGAAGAGAAATATGAAAGGCAGTGGAAGTATACATATATAAAGCTCAGCATTAAAAGAATTCCTTTACGTGAGCTAGACTTTCCAATAAAAAATAAAAAGCCAATAAATCAAAGATAAGTAAGCCCCTGGATAGAATACTATGCATACAGTAGGCACTTAATAATTTCTTACTGCCGTAAAGAAACTTTATATTTTATAAAAGCATATACTGAACTCTATTAAATTGAAAATGATTTTTTTTGAAATGTATGAGAAATTAAGTGAAAAATCAGAAGAAAGTGCTGCCTTCATTTCAGAGTCTTCATTGCATTACTTATTCTGGCTTTATGCAGGAGCATTAGAATTAACTACACAGCACCCTAGTTACTGCCTTGCTTCCATTTCTGACTCATTCAGAATGTGGGCCAGCAGATGGTCAAGGAAAAGGTTTTACTATAGCAGCCAACATATTCTCCATCCTACCTTAGCTGCATTAAAGAAACCAAAAAACAACAACAAAAAACCCTGCGGTACCTACTCACTCTCTCCATTCCTAACTACAAACTTTCCTCACCTGCTCAAAGAGATGGCAAATTAGCTTCTGTAAGAGCTGTATGCGGGCTCAGGGTGAACTAACACTGATATTTCTGGCTTTTAGCAAAAAAACCATCACCTCTATTTAAAACACTAAAAAATGTTGCTTTAACAAGCAAAAGGCTTTCCTAATTTTGAATTGAAAAAATTAAACTTAAAAATCGAATTTTCACCTGAGGAGACAGAGCTTACATTGAGGTTCCAGCTAGAATAATTAGGCAAGAAAAAGAAATGAAAAGCATCTAGATTGAAAAGGAAGAAGTAAAACTAATTCTATTTGCAAATGATATGATCTTTTATATAAAAAAATCCTAAGGAATCCACCTCGAAATTATTAGGATTAATTAAAATGTTTAGTTAGGTTGCAGGATATAAAATCATTGTATTTCTACAAACTTGCAATGAACAAGATGAAAAACAAATTAGAGAAACAATTCCATGTACAGTAGCTTCAAAAAAAAATAAAATACTTAAAA
>NW_012149729.1:14056209-14058152 GCF_000956105.1 Propithecus coquereli | reverse complement strand
CTCCATATCAGCAATAAAGCTGTTTCACTCTCCTCTCATTCATGCATTCACTGAAGTAGTGTTTTTAATTTCCTTCAAGAAATTTCCCTTAACATTCAAAATGTGGCTGTTTGGCGTAAGAGACTTAGCTTTCAGTTCATCTTGGATTTCAACATGCCTTCTTAATTAATCTAAGCTTAATCATTTCTAGCTTTTGATTTAAAGTGAGAGATGTGTGACTCCTCCTTTCACTTGAAAACTCAGAGGCCACTGTAGGGTTATTAACTGGCCTAATTTCAATATTGTTGTTTCTCAGACAACAGGGAGGTCCAAGGAGAGGGAGAGATATGGGGGAATGGCCAGTTGGTGAAGAAGTGAGAGCACATACATTTATTGAGTTTGTCATCTTATATGGGCATGGTTCATATAAGAACCCCAAAATAATTACAATAGCAACAGCAAAAATCACTGAACGCAGATGACCATAATTGATGTAATAATGATGAAACAGTCTGAAACATTGTGAGAATTATCAAACTGTGACAGAGACATGAAGTGAGCACATGCTGTTGGAAAAATGGCGCCAATAGACTTAACTGTTGCAGGGTTAGCACAAACCTTCAATATGTGAAAAACACAGTAGCTGCACAGTGTAATACAGTTATTGCAGCACTATTCAAAACAACAAAGATATGAAATCAAACTAAGTATCCACCAATGGATAAATGGGTAAAGAAAATGTGGTATATATACACAATGGAATACTATTCAGACATAAAAAAAAGAATGAAATTATGTCATTTGCAGCAACATGGATGGAACTAAAGGTCATTATCGTAAGTGGAATAAACCAGGCACCAAAAGACAAATATCCCATGTCCTCCCTTACACATGTGAGCTAAAAAATGTGAACACATCAAGGTAGAGAGTGGAAAAGTAGGTAACAGAGACTGGGAAGTGAGAGTCAAGGGTAGGTGAAAGGAGGGGAGGAGGAAGAGAAGAGGGTTAAAGGGTACAGACATACGGTGAGATGGAAGGAATACATTCGATGTTTGATAACAGAGTAAGATGACTATAAGTAGCAAAAATGTGTTGTATTTGGGTGATGGATGCCCTAAATAGCCCGAATTGATCACTACACATTATATACACGTGGCAAAGTTTCTCAGGTACCCCATAAATTTGTATAAAATAAAGTGAAGCACAATCAAGTTATTCCTGTAATAAAATTGTGCTGAAGTGAACATACTAATTATTTTCATTCGATTATGCACACATTGACAATGTCTCTTATTTTTTTCATTTTGGCTCTATATGGGATATGTGCTTCATTTTATAAATTGAAGATAATTTTTACATGCTGTATGTTAGGTTTCTACGCTATTTCCTGGATAGAAAAATGTTATTCCCTAAAGTAAATATAGCAAATTAAAACAACATATATTATGTTTAGTTGATGTTACTGGAATATTAACTTTTATAAGCACCAAATATTTAACCATTATTTCTATGCTATCTTACTATTATACCATTATTACTATGTTATCTTACCATTATTATCGTTATATGTAGGCCTATTTAAATATAATTAGGAGTCTACATTATCTGGTGTCCTTATTACCATACTATTTTTGTTGCCAGTAGACAATCTGCGTATGTGCTTAAGATCCACATAATAGGAATGCTTTAAGATCACTGAGCCCAATTTCCCCCTGCTATAGGTGGCTGGAGAATAAATAAAGCAGTATCTTCATGTGGCTTTCCAAATTAGGAATAGGTAATATTTCCCCTAACCACACATCCCATGAACATGCTTCTAAGGCATAGTCCTTACTTGTATTGTACTTAATCACTATTCAGATATTTTCTTATTTGTATGTGTTTAATAGAACATAAGATCCATGAATAGAGTCTTGTGTGTCTTTTTCATCATTACATAACTCAATGCTCTAAATAATGCCTGA
>NW_012149729.1:14053336-14054799 GCF_000956105.1 Propithecus coquereli | reverse complement strand
TCGAATTCTTTCAAGTGCTTATATGAACTGAAATTTGAAAATCAACAATCAATGATCACATCAGCCTTATTTGTACTATGGTCAAATGCTACATCTCACAGATACGGATTGACAGTTTTCTCTTAAATCGGAGCCTTGCTAGATTATATAAACTTTTATATTCACAATTATTTTATACCAAAATTTAAATTATCATTTATATAAAGCATTTAAGATGTATTAAGTATTAATACATGCATTTAAAATGTTTATTTTGTGGCTGTGTCTAAACCAAAAAGATGAAGAAAAGCCATTATGTTCTGCTTAACCCCATGCTGCCTGCAAACTGAAGTGATATTTCAAATAAGTAATAACGTACAAACACTGCATTTTCATGAAATGTATGTTAAAATTATGTCAATAAAATTCTCCATCCTAGAAGGGAAGTAAACCATTTTGATGTATGCTAATGTAAGCCTTTATAAGGGATATTAGTCATATACTCAAATTTAGTTCTGATTACAAAACAAAAATATGCTGGAAAGTCCATAAAGATCAAACTAATTAAGGTACTTAATTGCCTCTGACTAATTATGGAAATTGGCAAGCTCAGTAAGGAAACAAGCTTTTTAAAAGAGTTTATATTTTAGGCCATGCCTTCCTCAGCTTCTTATTACTGGGAGTCACTTGTATCATTTCAGATCTGATATTGCAAACTCTGTCCATAGAGAGTTATAAAGGGAAATGACTACATATGCATTCAGAGCTTAACTGGGACAAGCAGAGCTATATTCTTATACTTACAGCCAGAAGTTGGGTTGGCACTTTCCTAGACAGCTATGTTGTTAATTGTTTGTCATTAGCATGACTTCTCTCATTTACAATTTTTTTTTCGTTGGGAGAGTCTTCCACAAGACGTATTTGCAGATCATTGAGGCCCTTATAACTCAAAGGGGCAAAATGCCTCAACCAAGTAACTGCAAATCTCTGTGAAATATTTGCCACGGAACAAAAGCCAGAATTTCAGGCACAAAAGGTAGAACACGGACTCCATGATTCAATGTATAATGTTTTTTTAAAAAGCCAGTTCTATCACTTAATAGTTATGTCTGTAAGAACTTGGGAAGTTACTTAATTTCTCTTGGTCTCATTTTCTGCATTTATAAAATGGAAATAACAACACCTATTTGCACTGTTGTCATAATAATAGGGGAAAATATAAGGTGACTAGCTCATTTATGGAAATAAAAGATGCCCATAATTGGTAGTTACTATACTTTATATTCAACAAAATACATTTTTTTATATTATGATTCACCACTTATTACAGGTGTATGAGCAGTTATGAAGAATCAAAGAGTACTCTGGGGTCTTCCTATGACAAATTATAATTCTGCCTTAGGAATCTAAGAAATAGAAAAGAAAACAATGGAAAT
Source organism: Propithecus coquereli (assembly GCF_000956105.1). NCBI lineage: Eukaryota > Metazoa > Chordata > Mammalia > Primates > Indriidae > Propithecus > Propithecus coquereli. The sequence continues at coordinate 14,053,384 of NW_012149729.1, read as the reverse complement.
AAATCAATAAGTAAATGTTCTTCTATATTCTTTAATCTTACCTTAAAT
>NW_012149729.1:14042754-14052624 GCF_000956105.1 Propithecus coquereli | reverse complement strand
GTCTCTTTCGAGATGACTACTGTTTTGTTTTTTAAGTAGCTTTATTGTGGATCTGTACATGAATGCCATCACTGAATGGAAGCAGTCCGAGAGACTCCTATCACTCCTGGTAGAAGGGGAAGCTTCAGTAAATCTCCCTAAAGCTATGGCAGTGGTCCAGTCCCTGTGCCATATGGCATTCCACCTGTCCCAGGAAGTTTTATTAATGTCTTTTAAAGCTCCAAATAAAAATACTGAGACATAAACAATCAAGCCTGCTTTGCAGTTGGATTTTTTGAGCTCTATGTGATAGTTGCAAAAATTCTCCATGCTGTGCGTGTTAATGAGACCCTCCATAGGCACCAATAATACATAAAAGCAATCACCCATAGCTCACAGGCCTTTTCCTTCTGACTACGTCTGACTGTATTCACTGCATTTGGCAACTGGAAATAAGTCTGGATGTCAGGAGGCATGATGACTGAAGATCTGAAAGTAACAGCAAAATAAGAAAATCTCTAGGTCCTAGGAGTATTTTCTCCAAGGATTTATTTCTAAAGGAAACAAGCACTTAAACACAAAAATTCATTAAGATTAATATATGTAAGCAAACAATTACCAAAAATGAAAACTCACTTTCAATATATTCATATAAATCAAAATAGTATTAATAATAGAAGATTAAAATTTCCATAACCTAATGAAAAGAACAGCAAGGAAATTAGAGCTATTTGTCACATCCTTTTTCAAAGTCCAACTACTTTGTCATTCAATTCTTTATTTCAAGGGATCTAAGCATTTTAGAAGAAATAACGTGAGAAATATAAACAGAAATGAGTGATGAGCTTGCTTAGCTTTTAGACATGTAGGGAAATATACTTTATTCTAAATCCCACTATTTAATCACCAATAGAAATCTTATGTTTTTCATATATTCCCATTGTTTTATGTATCTTGAAATATTTTTTACTTTAAACACTTTTTTGAGATTATGATTGTTTTTAGACCCAGTGACAGATCACATAAATTAATACATTGTGAAAAAAAACACATTTATAGTATATCAAATTTTGAAATATTTTGCTAAATGTATTCAATAAAACTGGTTTCCTTTTTAATTCTATATATTTCTATTTTATGCATTTAAAAATTTATTCTGAGAAGATGTCTATAGGCTACAGTAGATTCCCACCAAATGATTCCATGCTGCAAAGAAAAGTTACAGTTACCTTTTCTAAAGGAAATACCACACAGACACACAGACTGTGATGTCGAAGTATATGCTTCTGGCCCGTGATTGTCACATCTACAGTTACAGCCATGGGACTACTTACTTCCTCCTGTCTACTCTGGTCTTCTTTATTCCTCTTTTCTGCCTGATATATATGAGACTATCATTCCACTCAATTGTTTTAAGCATCAAGGGCCATATCTCAACTTTCCTCAGGCAGGTTGATGAGGAAATCAATTTCAATATACAACCTAAGAATGGTTCTTACTACCCACTTCGTCAAGAATCTCTGGGGTTTGTGAATCAAGGATAAGGTCAGACCAAGGCAACACTGAGAAGAGGCCACATTTGTTTTTTGAAAACTCTCCCCCTACAATTTTCTGTAAACTTTCGCTCGTTTTTCAGTTTTAATACCTTCTTATCTCCCCAACACAGTATAAACTAGCCTACCTACTAGGTAGTTCAGGGAGTAGAATTAGTAGTATGCTCTTCTTTTTCCCCCTAAATGAATATACCTTTCTACAGAGAAAAAAGATTTCAAAAGTACGAGTAAAATAAAAGCAAGAATTAATGTCATCTAGGACCACTGCACACATGTAGTGCATGGTACAAAGTGGAGTAAGAGAAGCAGGTAAGATGGTGTTTAGGAATTTAGCACCTTCCTCTTCTGGTCAGGGAGTCTTAACCCTTCTAACAGTGGATCTGGGGAAGCAGAGTAACTGCACACATAAGGGGTAAGTTCTGCTGCCTGAGGATAGGGCCCCCAGGCTCTCCATATTGGGACCAGCTAACTGTAATCCTGGCACTCTGGAAGAGTAACCAGACGTTCAGGACAGTATTACGAAAGCCCAAGTCACACACCTAACCTTCTAAAACAAATAGCTAGGAGCCATTCACATTCTTATATTTCAAACATAGTACTGCAGCAGGAATTTAAACTGCTATATTCCAGATAGGTTCTGGCCTTATAGTACAGAGCCTGTTGGAAATGAAACAGATCCAATACCGTGCCTAGCACATGGTATGTTCTCAATAAATATTTTTTGAATGAATGCTGTCACCAAAATTATATTTTGAGTAATAATCATTATCACAGCAACCACTTAAAAGGAGCTTATCATGTAGCAGATACTGTTCTAAGTGTGTTACAAATACTAACTCAACTAATCCTCTACAAAGCCCACATGGATTATTTACAGAAGCAGCAACTGAAGCTTAGACACCTTGAATCATCTGCCCCAAATCGCTTAGGCAGTAATTGTAGATCTGGGAATCAAATCCAGGCACTCTGGCTCCAGAGTCTGAGGCCTTAAACACTTCATCATGCTGCCAAGTCACGGTAAGGTTTACATCTGTATTGATATTGTCTCTAAAGAGAAAAGGAAAGTATTTTTAAAAAGTGGGCTAGAGGATGGAAGAAGCTGGGTTGACTTAGGACATGTCGGAGGAGGAGAAGCATTAGTTGGAAGAGTTGGACCTGCCTGGCAGGGTCCCTCTGGAGAACGGCAGAGGTCAAGGCTGATACTCCCTTGCCAGCTCCTGCCTCTCTTGCTCCCTCTATTGTTCCTGTCAGCCTCTGCCACGTTGTGGCTTAAATTCTCTGTTGCTGCTTTAATAAAAGCTTAAATAAAGGTTGTATCCCACATGTTTCAGGTCAGTTCGTGATGTACCTTAGAGTTCAGGCTCATATTAACAACGTATCACAAACTGAGTGGCTTGTAAACAACAGAAATTTATTTCTCACAATTTTGGAGGCTGTAAGTCTGAGATCAGGGTGCCAGCATGGTCAAGGTCTGGTGAGAGACCTCTTCCAATTTGTAGACTGCCCTCTTCTCATTGTATCCTCACACAGCAGAAAGGGGGAAAGAGACCACGCCAGAGTCCCTTTTATAAGGATACTTATAAAAAGATAATTAGGGCTCCACCTTCGTGACCTAATTACCTACCAAAGGCCCCACTTTGTAATATAATCATATTGGGGATCTGGATTTAAACACATGAACAAACATTCAGTCCATGACAGCTTTAGATGGCTCTGCCTACAGCAGTTGGGTCCTGTTGTTTAAGGAAAGTACTCTTTTGTCCCGGTTGGAGCCAGGAGTTAATCTCTCAGTGCAACTGATAGCCAGGCACCTGTGCACAATGGAAAGGTACCCAGAGAGTGGCCATTTGACGAACTTGGTGTTGCACTCCCCAAAAGAGGGAGACGTAGGTGCTCAATCACATTAGCTTGTTCTTTAGCTATTATTCCTGTAGAATAACATCCCCTTGTTCAAGAGAAAGATTTCCTACCTAACAAAACATTTTTGAACCAAGGACCTTATTCCAACTTAGCTAACTTCATGGAAGACCAGACCTACAGAAATGGTTTATAATAAAGTTTCTCAAGTTCAAGCACCATTCCAATAGCATGAGCCAGCTCTACTATGACACCCACTAGGAGTATTGCTGAGAGAAAACTGCCCTCAAGTAGCAAACCAGAGCAAGATGTAGAGTGGTCTAGATGCACCGCAAGCTAAAGTGTGCTACTCAGAAGAAAGAAAATCCATGTGTGCTTTTATTGTGATCATTCTTTAATCAAGGCTCTATAGTACTATAGTCTTTGAAACCAGGGCTTTCGATTATAATAACAGAACCAATTAGGGGGAAGCAAAGGGGCAGAGAGACATCTCAAAAGCAGAAACTTTTTGCCTCTGTGGTGCCAGAGGCCTCAGAGGCCTCTGTATCAATTACAACTGGGACATATCAATGGTTTCATGTCCCCCACCTTTTTTAATGAAAAAAAAATGAAATACTATAAAGACTTGCCAGAAAGGAAATTAGCTCAACATTAATGACTAGAAAAACTTCATTAATACTTAATAAATATGGCAGAGTTATTTTCTCAAGAGCTTTCCTTTAATGGTCTTGCACTCTATTCATAGCTTATACTTTAACTTTCCTATCACTGATAACCCAGGTATAGAAAATAATCAAAAGAAGAAAGAAACAGAGGGGCCAAGATGGTGGAGTACAAGCAGCCTGCACAGGCCACTCTGTGGGAAAGGATGGAAAACTGCAGGTGGATGCTCACCTACAGATGGACCCTCTTGGAGACAGCATTGTAGCTCATCAGAGAACAGATGGGAGAAATTCACAGTGAAGGAGACGGGAACAGGGAGTTCCACTCACCAAGATTGGAAGGTGCCTGGGGGAGGCCCCTCCACATGGGGAAGAGATGAAGGAGAGAGCCCAGGGCCCGTGCTTCCCCTGCGGACCCTGGAAATGCAACTGTGAGAGGCCCACCGCCATCACCGGCCTCTGTACTGATCAGGGAACTGCTTGGAGACTGTCAAGTTGCACCGAAGAGTGGGCTCAGCAGCGAACCGCTGGTCTCAGTTCCTGGGTTCTCTGCAGCTGATGCCACTCTGAGCTCTCAGGTCTCGAGCTCCCTTGTCCACTCAGGGATCAGCTTCACTGCAACTGCCCCAACATCGTCCCTAGCCAGGCCAGGGAGCGAGCAGAAAGAGCAGACACTCTCCTGCCCGTGACTGGAAGCCCCCATCCTGCCGCCGGGAAACTCGAACCCCGAGAGGTCTCACAGAAGCAGCCTTAGCAGGACCTGTGTGGGGAGGGTGCCTCAGCCACCCAGCAGCCAAGTTCCACTGCCCTGCTGGCCAATCAGTGGAACAAGGCCCCACAGCCCCCATGCCCTTTCGGACCCGGCACTAAGCCGAGATCCACGCCCCTGCAGACCCCTGTGCCAACCAGCAGGCCATGTCCCCTGCCCTGTGCACTAGGTGGGTGGTCATGTCCCCGCAAACCCACACCCCCCTTGGTTCTGTGTGCCAGCCTACAGGCCACATCACTGCAGCCCTAAGCACTGACGTGCAGAACAAGCCACCCAGTTCTGCATGTCAGCCGGTAGGCCACACTACCAAGGCACTTTGTGCCACCATGCCTGTGGTCCAGCGCTCTACCACAGACTCACTAGCCACAGCTGCCCCCTGCCCGACCATGTACCATCATTACACCTATACCTGGGGAGAGTGAACACTCACAGCCCTGACACCTGTGGCCAATATCTTAGACAGCCTTACCAAACAGCCACTGCCACCACTGCCAGGACACCCGGGAAGAGCAATTTCCAGCAATACCTGCCTCAGTGAAGAGGGACACTCACAACCCCCCGCCATGCCCGGGCTTCAAACAGCAGCCTACTAACCACCACTCCACACAAAGATCACCCAGCACTGGCCCAGGTCCCTCCATTTGCCCAGGCACAGGCACTGGCCATGGTCCTGCAATGCATCTACGCAGTTCAGCAACCCACCGGCCACCAACTGCAGTCCTGTGATGGGCCGAGGAGCCCCACAAAATCCTGCCATCAGCCCTGCCACTGTCTGCAGTCCCATGGCATATCCAGGTACCTACCAAGGTCCCACAACCCTCACAGGAGCTGGCCAAGGTCATACCACCTTCCTCCGTGGAGAAGGACTTGCCAGCTCACTGCCCAAGCTTTCAACAGTGGCCTGGGGACCAATCCACCAATCTGAATGAATATCCTTGAGTGTAGGCTTGGACTGTGACAACAGGGGATTGAGACTATGCAGGAGAACAGCTGGGTTACAGGCCACCCATCTGCTGGGAGCATCCACCCATCTTCCACCAGGTCAATCCTCCGGGGTAAGAAACAAAAGGGTTATCTAGGGATCTCTCCTCCTCCTGATTGAGGAGGAGAGTTCCCAGCAAAGGAGAACAGGTGCACTGCAAACCTGTCAGCCATGAGCTGAAAGAAGAGGTTTCGGATAAGAAGAACCCAGCAAAAAAAATTCTGGCAACATCAAAAAAAAGCTAGTATGACAAGCCCAAAGGATCACAATAGATCCACAGCAATGGATCCCAATCAAGAGGAAACTGTTGAAATGTTGGGACTGGAATTCAGAATATGGATGGCAAACAAGATGAATGGGATTGAGGAGAAAGTTGAAAACTGACACAAGCTAATAGTGTTTCAGGACATGAATGAAAAAAATGAAAAACTAGCTAAAGAGATAGATAACATAAGAAAGGATATAACAGAACTTGAAGAAATGAAAGAGTCACTTAGGAAATTACAAAATACAGCAGAAATCTTCAAAAACAGGCTAGACCTTGCAGAAGAGTCTCAGAGCTTGAAGATACAACTTTTGAACTAACCCAGTCAAAGATGCCAAAAAAAGAACGAATAATCACTCAAAGAAATACAGGACTTTGTGAAATGAACCAATATATAAAATATGGGTATCCAGAGAAAAAAGAAGAAAAGGCAAAAATAATGGAAAATCTATTTGAGGGAATTACTGAGGAAAATTTCCCTGGTATCACCAGAGATTCGGTTATCCAGACACAAGATGGGCATGGAACACTGAGAAGAATCACAGCAAAGAGGACATCTCCATGACACATAGTCATCAACCTGGTCAAAGTCAAACTGAAGGAGAAAATTCCACAAGATGTAAGATGAAAGCAACACTAACCTATAAAGGAAATCCCAGCAGGCTAACAGCACACTTCTTAGCAGAGACCTTACAAGCAAGAAGGGATTGGGGCACAATTTTTCATCTTCTTAAACAGAATAACCACCTGCCAAGAATTTTGTATCCTGTAAAACTAAGTTTCAGAAATGATGGAGAAATAAAGTCTTTTTCAGACAAGCAAACACTAAAGAAATTTGTCACTACTAGACCTGCCCTATAGGAAATGCTTACTAGAGCATTATACATGCAACAGCACAATAAATACCCACCAGTGTAAAAATATCCAAAAGTTATAGCTCATAGCTCTTATAAAACAGTAACACAAGAAGGAAAACAAAACAATAAGGTACCATCCAACATGATGAACAGAACAGCATCCCACATATCAATACGAACACTCAACATGAACAGTCTGAATGCCTCCTTAAAAACTTAAACTGGCTGAACGGATGAAAAAATAGAATCCAATTGTTTGCCATATTCAAAAAACATATCTAAACCACAAGGACTTACGCAGACTCAAGGTTAAGGGATGGAAAAAAAAATTCCATGCAAATGGAAACCAAAAGTGAGCAGATGTAGCCATTCTCATATCTGATAAAATAGACTTTAAATCAATGTTTTTTTTTTAAAAAAAAGAAAAAGATGGTTATTATAGAATGGTAATGGGAATAATTCAACAAGACATAACAATCCTAAATATTAAGCACCTAACACAGGAGCTCCCAGTTTCATAAAACAAATTCTTCTAGATCTAAGCAAAGAAATAAACAGTAGCATCTTAATTGCAAGTGACTTCAATACTGCAGTAACACAGCCTCATTAAAAAACGGGCAAAAGATATGAATGCAAGTTTTTCACATGAAGATAGATAAATGGCCAAATATATTAATAATGAATAAAATGCTCAACATCACTAATCACCAGGGAAATGCAAATTAAAACTACAATGAGATACCACCTTACTCCTATCAGAATGCTCATTAAAAAATCAAAAAGAAAAAAAACAATAGATACTGGCACGGATGTAGAGAAAAAGGAATGCTTGTACACTGTTGATAGGACTGCAAATTAGTACAACCTCTATGGAAAACAGTATGGAGATTCCTCATAGAAATAAATGTAGACTTACCATTCGATCCAGCAATCCCACTGCTGGGTATTTATGCAAAGGAAATGAAGTCAATTTAATAAAAAAGACACCTGCACTCAAATGTTTACCACAGTGTAATTCACAACTGCAAAAATGTGGAATCAACCTAAGTGCCCATCAATTCATGAGTGGATAAAGAAAATGTACTGTATATATATGTATACATATATATGTGTATATACATATATACACATGGGCACACACACAAATGTACCCCCTTAATTAATATGTTGAAATAAAAACAAATTTTTATAAATAAATGAAAAAAATAATGGTACATGTTACCCTCTGTGATACAGAAGAAACTATGGTATCCTGCAGCAAAGAACTAGGGGAAAGATAAAGAGAATGATATTTTTAATACTGAAAAGTTTCAGAGAATTGTAATTCTTCATAGCTCTTAGGATCTTCAACTGATTTAGTTTAAGGTGCATTCTCCACCCCCAAACCACCCCAGGCATGGGAAATAAAAGAACTGGGCTGTCAGGGTGGAAAAAGAATGATTACTATGTCTTTTAAGAGAAAAGGATGCCTTTGCCACTCTAAATGCTTGTTCAGGAAAACTGCTACCACAAATTAGCCTTAACATATCAAATTCTATGTGATTATAATAAGGTATTGTTTACAGGACAATTTTAAGTATGTTTGGGTGGGGGGTATTGACGTGTATGTTGATGAGATCATTTGAGTTGTATCACCAGTGGAAATTAACATGGCCAGATGTCAGTACATCAAAATAAATAATAAGGCAAAAAGTGTCTCCCAACATATGTTTTCAAGCATCACCTCACACCATTTTTTACATTAAATTAAATGTCTGGCCAATAGCTAAAATCACTGATCACCGAGATTGTAGATGTATGCTTTATCATTTCCTTTTATTTCCTGGGCAGCATGATGGTTATTATTTTTTATTCCTCTACGCTTTCTAACTACTTGCTCTATTTTTCATGCTCAAGGTAAACAATGACACCTAAGCAAAAACCAGGTTTCTCTGATTCTACTAGTCCTTCAGGCTTAAGTGTAAAATTAAATGTAGCATTACCACAATGCCAAATGTGGATTACAGAGCTTCTTCCTCTATCATCAAATATACTTTTAGACTTGCCAAAAGTGAAAATTATTTTTGCTGTGCATAAAATACATGCTATATATATAAAACAGAAAAATGCAAGTTTGAGAGAAATATTTCACTCCTTTATGTACAAATAGAACAAATAGAAAACTAGGGTAGAGAAAAGTGGTTGAAAGTACTTGAAAGAATGGGAGCTGGAGTGCACCATACTTAGGTTAAAATCCTTTTACTATATGTGTGTCAGTAACAATATGTGACCTTGGACAGGCGACAATCTCTGGAGACTCAGTTTCCTCAAATAGTCTACCACAAAAAAGCCACACTCTTAAATACTGCGGGTGTATTGCTTCTCTATATAAAACAGGATTATTAATATGTATATAGGTAGCTAAGGAGGTATTTACATGTAATATCATGTGATGTAAATAAATGCTATAGCCATCTTGAGTAGGCAGTTGACTAAATGGAGTTTGGAGCTGTGGAAGGAGAGCTGCTGGCACAAGCTGGACAGTCATCTAAATGGTAACATATGTAAAACAGCTAATACAAAGTCTGACACATAGCAAACATAGCAAACATAAATAGTGCTACTTCCTCTTTCCTTTGTGCAGCGTTCAATGAGTAGAAATGGACTCACCACTGAGTACCTGAACTGGCAGGTAAGAAGGCATCGCAGAGATGGTAAAGGTGAGCCAGCAGCAAAGGCATCCTGCCTTGCTCACAACTCCTTCCAGGGCCAGCCTGGCTTCCAAGTGTTCAGTCTAATACATTAATAGTTACATGACTTAATACAAGTTATAGTACATTACTTTGTATTTTGAATGATTTTTTTTTATTGTATAATTCAATTTATAGCAGATGTCCAGAATAGGCAAATCCATAGAAACAGAAAGTAGGTAAGTGATTGCCAGGGGCTTGAGGGAGAGGGGATAAG
>NW_012149729.1:14038271-14041029 GCF_000956105.1 Propithecus coquereli | reverse complement strand
CACATATTATTAGTTCACATTAAGTCCAAATATTTTAAAATAAAAATAATACACCATGATATAAGCATAACGAACTCAAATACAGTCCTTTGTTCCTATCGTGACTTTTAAAAATATCATATGTAAATTTCTTTCAGAGAAATTTGATTTGTATTTAATCCTGCAATACTAGTATCCTAAAATTTGTGTTTAGTCTGAAAAGTGAGCAATCCAGTAGTGCCAACCATAATTCCTTTGTTTCACTTCTTCCAATAAAACTTAAAATACTTAATAAACCTAAGTGATGTTTATTTTGAATGAGCAATGTCTCAATTCTAGTTGAGAACAGACATAAATCAATACGAGGTTTAGAACATACCAAGTTTGGAGGGCCTGGTCCATCCAGATGAAGCCATGAGGCTGGAGCTCAGGAGAAATCTGGACAGGAGCTCCAGATTTGGGGGTCACGTGGGTGATTTTAATCAAGGGAAGTGGGTGATAGCCCAAAAGAGTGCAAAGTATACGAAGAGAAGATCAAATACAGAACTAAAGCAAACAGTCACAGTCACAAGGAAGAGGGCAGATGGAACCATGAAGACTGAAAACAAGTCACAGTGCAAGAGGATGGAATGGTAGCTGAGGGAGGAGTTGAGAGAGGGGATGGACAGCCTCGTAGACTGAGCAGTGATGAAGCACCTGAGTCTGAGTTTGACAATCGGGAAGCCCTGGGCAACCTTAGTGAGCTCTGCTTCAGCAGAATGGATTATTTGGGAAGATGCCAGACTTCTATAAATAGAGAATTAATAGGAAACGCAGAAATGGCGAAATTGAGTAAAAACAACTGTTTAAAGATTGAAGAGAGAGAAAGGAAAAGTTTGAGGGGATATTAATGTGAGAGATTTCCTCTTTTGTTAGTTCCTCGTTTCTTTTTTCTTGTGAAGGATGTGGAGATTATCCTGTTTCAGGGCTAAGGGAAAGAAATTAAAAAACAAAAGAAAATTGATCAGTGATTACTATGTTAGCTCTTGCAGGAAGCAGGGGGTGACAGAGTAAGAGCACAGGTGGAAGCTTTGCTCTTGGAAGTGCGTTCAGATGCTGCTTCCTCCCACTCTGAGAATGAGTGAGGTAAGAATGGATAAATGGATAAACAAGCTTACAGATGAAGTAAAAATGAAATTGAAGGAACTTATGTCCAGTGGTGAGAAAGTACAGTAAAGGTTTGTAATGAAAGACCTAGAAACAGTCCTAAAAGTGATTATGTGGGATTAAGGAGGGGAGGGGTGCTAACTATAGTCCTCAGGATGGGAAATCTTCAATATCCAGAAATTCTGACCAGAGAGTATCGAGGCCAAATTGGAAAATGCCTCCTCATTTGAGTTTGAAAAACTTAGAAATCAGTAAGGGATCATCTCTTGATATGCCTGGTTAAGAGATTCTAGCTAGGTTAGAATCTTTTATTTTTAGAAAGCATAATTTAGATCCCTTTTGATAGCGTTTGTTTGCACCTATTATTTATAACACTTATTTTGGTCATGCTATGAGTAAACTTCCCATAATTTAAACTGTATCCTACCCATTAACTGACAGTAAGTGTCAAGACTGTCATGTGTGTGTTTTTTAAAAATATTAGTGATTTCTTACAATTTCTCTTCTCTTTTATGCCAGTCCATTTTTTTTTATTTCAGCATATTATGGGGGTACAGATGTTTAGGTTATGTATGTTACCATTGCCTCCCCACTCCCCCCCAAGTCCGAGTTTCAAGTATGCCCAAATACTCTTCTAGACATTGGCCTAGGCAAAGAATTTATGAAGACGACCCCAAAGGCAACCACAGCAACAACCAAAATAAATAAATGGGACCTGATCAAATTAAAAAGCTTCTGCACAGCCAAAGAAACTGTCACAAGAGCCAACAGACAACCTACAGAATGGGAGAAAATTTTTGCATGCTACAAATCCGATAAAGGGCTGATAACCAGAATTTACTTAGAACTCACGAAAATCAACAAGAAAAAATCAAACGACCCTATCAAAAAGTGGGAAAAGGACATGAACAGAAACTTTTCAAAAGAAGCCAGTCCATTTTTAACTCAGTCCTTCAGAGGCCAAACAGCTTATACAGTCACAGCTGTCTCTTTGGAATTTAGCGGTTATATCATGGCCTGGCTGGACGGCACAAAGTTTCCATAACACCTTTACTCAACTTCTGCCTTGGGGCGTAGTCCTTTGTGTATACACATCTGGCTCCTGCAGGACTATGAGCAGGGACCAGACCTTTTCAGCTTTCTAGTTCTTCAGCAGCTACAACAGAGACTTGTCTACTATAGCTCTTCAATAAATATTTGATGAACTAAGTATTGTTCTCCTTCTGTATTCAGTATTTTTTTTAATATTAAACTGTTACCTAATGGTCAGTCTACCTATGACAACCATTACTATTTGGCCATGTCAATACTCTTATTTATTCTGTTTCAAGTGCAGCCTCTGTGAATGATTCCTGAGATCCCCAGCAGAATCAATCCTCTCTATATACCACTACTCCTGTTTACAACATCTGTTACTATGTACCATATTATTTGCTTTTAATTCCTCCTCTCCTTCAATAACTATGAACTCCATCAATGTAAGAACCACCTCATTTTATTTACCACTAGTAGAGCCACTCCCTGGCACAATGCCTAGTACCTAGCAAGTACTCGATGGATGTTTGTGAATGAATAGTTATTTATCTCTTCACAATCCAATAAACATATATGTAGCTCATAAAAATATTAATCG
>NW_012149729.1:14035479-14036477 GCF_000956105.1 Propithecus coquereli | reverse complement strand
AGCATCTTTACACTAGCAGGTAGTCTCATTGTTTATACGGTCATTTAGGCACAGTATCACATCCATTTTAACTTTTTTACTGGACTTTGTGAGTCTATGTTTACCCTCATTACAATTCCTCCAAAGTGAAAGTCCACTGCAAAACCAGGAGAGCCTGCAGTGAAAAGAAAGGTGATTACAATGGAAATGAAAGTAGAAATAATCATTCATTGGGAAAGCATCAGTCACACAACTATCAAAACAATTATAAGGGATAAAGTGAGAATAATGGAACATGTAAAAGTCAGTGCTCCAGTGAAAGCATCAATTATTACTAAGCAGCATAGAGGATTAATTATTGAAATGGAAAAGTTATTACTAATTTGGTTAGAAATTCAAAATAAGTGTAACATTCTATTACCCTAGCATTGATACTACTTTAGATGAGTAACTTTTAATACTCTTTTTTGAAATTTGTCTTATCTCCTATCTAAACTTTTTGCATGAGTTTGTTTTCATGTTCTGTTTGTTTGAATTAAAAGAAAGAGCACAATAGTTTTTGCAACTTATTACAGTACACGGGTATTATTTTTATTATTACAGTGTTACACTGTATCATTACCACATATAAGCCATTATATTGCGGTTATTAGTAGTAATATTACCATATATGTGCTGTTAATCAGGAATCCAAGTTCCATACAAATCCGACCTAAAGACATTCTCAGGAACTGAGAATGTATCTCATGTATAACCCGGGGACTGCCTCTACTGTATGGTGCTAGCCCTCCACACCATACCCTAGCCAAAGCTCAGCCCTGGTCATCGTTTTCGGACTCAAACCATAAAATCAAAATAGAAAAAACAAGTAGTGTGATGAATTAACCCATTCAGCACTCAAAGTTTTGAACTAGAACAATGGGGTAATTTCCATGAAGTTTCTTACCATTATTGTAAATCAGAACATTATCAAGTTCCATTCAATAAAGGTTATGAAGGACATCAACAGTCTCTTATAC
>NW_012149729.1:14028587-14029719 GCF_000956105.1 Propithecus coquereli | reverse complement strand
AATTTATCAGTTCTGTTTCAACTGATGCCAGTTTATACGATCTCAGTACAAACTCTACTGACATAATCAGTTGCTTCTGAAGACTAATTTAATAAAAGCATAAAGTTGCAAGGAATAAAAAGGAGACAGGCCACAAGAATATAAGAGGTAAGACTATAGGGAGAAGTCAATATATTCAAAGCAACGGGTCAAAATTCAGTGAAAATTTCCACATGCTTCTCTTCTTTCAATTGCCACATTACCTTTGTATTGTGTAGAAGCTTTACTATGAAAACTGTATGTATGTATATATGTATTTATTTTTGTTTATTTGTTTGAGATAGAGTCTCACTCTGCTGCCCAGGCTGGAGTACAATAACGTCATCATAGCTCACTGCCACTTGGAACTCCTGAGCTCAAGCGATCCTTATGCCTCAGCCTCCCAAGTAGCTGGGACTACAGGTGTGCACCACCACGCCTGGCTAATTTTTCTGTTTTTTGTAGGGACAGGGTCTCGCTCTTGCTCAGGCTTGTCCCAAACTCCTAGCCTTAAGTGATCCTCCGTTTGGGCCTCCCAAAGTGCTAGCATTACAGGCATGAGCCACCATGCTTGGCTGGACTTTTTATTTTTAAAAACAAACACACATACTTTTACTGAAGTTCTATTATGGACCAAGTTCTTCCTTGGGGTGCTTTAGATATATGATCTCATTTATTTTCATTTTAACTGTGCTATGTGTACATTTTTATAAGTCTGAATGATTCTGAACTCCATGTTCTTTCTAGAACATTATGGCTTTAATTTGTATAAAATATCAGAAAACATAATATTCATTAAAACCAACATATACGAAAGTTTATCTGGGGTTTCTCCAAGCCTATAAATTTACTTCAGCAATATGAATAAAATGCTGGAATGTATAATGAAATTTAATTTTTTAAACCGAGTTTATTTTTGGCCTTACAAAAGCTAAGTGATCAAAATAATTAATCTTTTGGAATGAAGTGAAAGATTATATTGTCCTCCCAAAGAAAAAAAAATGTAGGCAGTCCCAGATTGTGGACAACCCAACTTATGGACTTCAGTACTTATAAACTGGAGGCTCCCCATAATCTATAATGAAGTAATTAAATAATTTGGGAACTAATTCCC
>NW_012149729.1:14015467-14016042 GCF_000956105.1 Propithecus coquereli | reverse complement strand
AAGAAGTTGTCCTAAACTTCCATGAATTCCTTTGAATCCTCTTGAATTCACAAAGACATCTTGAAATAATATTATTTTACATGACATGAGGCCCAGGAAATAGTAAGTATGTTAAAGAAATATAGCAACTCTCACAAAGCCAACCCAATTACTTTGAATATGAAGCAAGTATTTACAGGACAGGAAAGCAATTGTTTTCCATGCAAAATAACTATAGTAGTAGGCTGTAGATAAAATAATCATAGAATTAGGCTTCAAGACACCAAAGAAGAACATCATCAGTTAAAAATAAAAAAAGAAACTTCTTAAATATGAATGCCAATTCCAAGAAACCTTAAAGGTAGTATAAGCAGGAAAAATGAAGAATATAATAATCATATTTAAAAATCCAACAGAACTAGTATACCATGTGGTAGCCTTCAATGTGTTCACTCAATACTATTACAATCTATCAAATGATAAATTTGTCTAAGGACTATAATTGCAGTTTCAAATGTTTAAAATAATTTTGCTTCTCTAAGAATTGCACTTGATGCCAAACAATTATTTTCAAATTAAAAAGTTTTTCATATTTA
>NW_012149729.1:14011238-14011786 GCF_000956105.1 Propithecus coquereli | reverse complement strand
TCTGATTAAAATATAATATTCTGTACAATTTTCCATGCATACTAAGTATTAAATAATGCTGACTGATTGATCTATATTATGTGTATTAGCACATAAACATAAAATAGATATATAGGATGGTATTACATGATCTATAAATTCTCTTTTCTCATGAAAATTCTATACTATATTTTGCTAGATTACAAATAACACA
Source organism: Propithecus coquereli (assembly GCF_000956105.1). Classification (NCBI taxonomy): domain Eukaryota; kingdom Metazoa; phylum Chordata; class Mammalia; order Primates; family Indriidae; genus Propithecus; species Propithecus coquereli. The sequence goes on along the minus strand of NW_012149729.1, from coordinate 14,011,593 downwards.
TTAAAAAAACCTTCACAACCTACATTTTTAAGGTACTTTCATACTTAAATATCATGTTTAGTACTTTCACATAATAAATAAATCATTAGTCTCTACAACAGCATGAGTATGTTTTGCTATCTCCATTTTAATAGATAAACTATGCCTTAGGGAAGTTAACTGGCCTACTCAAGATCACAGAGTAAGAAGATAGGATTCAAATGCCTTTTATTTGGAAATAAAGATCAAGTATTGGATGTCTGGTGAGGGTCTTCTTGCTGCATCCTCACATGGTGGGAGGGGTGAAAAGGGCAAAAGGGACAACACTGTGTCCTCGCATGGCAGAGGCAGAAGGGCAAAAAAAAAAAAAAACAAA
>NW_012149729.1:14009116-14011188 GCF_000956105.1 Propithecus coquereli | reverse complement strand
GTTTTTCATATTTAGAACTTTCTTAGGGATTTAGATGCAAAGATCTGCCTTATAGTAACCAACAAGAAGGAAAAAACATTGATTAAATATAATTTAGAAATTGTAGAGAGATGATATTGCATAGAGGAATGGAGATTACATAGACAAGCCAAATTTAAACATGTTTAGGTTTTAATTATAATTTTTCTTCAAGGATCCCAAGGATGGTATTTTGAAACCAAATGTTCTTTTCCTATTTGCCAGGACACAAGAATGCAATTACTAATGGGAAAATGAGAAGGCCTTTCTTCTACTCATTTTGAAAATAGGAAGACAATGTTCTCTCTAGTGGGCATAAACTGGCTGAAGGTTCAACCTGACGTGATGATTCCTCTAAATATGGCTCCAGACCTGCCCTTAGAATCATATAATACAGTGAGTACGAACACAGGTCAGCAAGGCCTGGGTTCACATCCCTGGCTCAACCGTTCAATAGTAGAGTGATTTTAGGAAAGTTCTGAGTTTTGTTTTTCCAACCTGTATGAACAGTTATTTTTACCTCATGGGCTGCTGTGTGCTTTAACTGAGATAATGAACTCAAAGTGCGTAACACTATCAGTGTCAGGTGACTCTAGTTAACCGTAGCTCATTATGAAACGGTGATTCATACATTCCGGTGTGTATCTCATGCTGCAATCAAACTGCAATCCCTAACTATTCTGTGAACGTTCCCTGATTATTTCTGCCTTGATTCATGCTATTTCCTCTATAATTGATGTCTTCTTCCTCCATCATTAGCTACTGAAATCTTATCCTTCTTTAAACAGTTTTGCAAATGCTACTTCCTTTATGAAGCCTTTTTTTTTCCAATCCTCATCTGTTTTCAGAACCCCTGCACTGTGGGACATCACGTTCCCATAATCTGGCCTTGGAGTTGTACATTCTTGTCATATCTTTCTCTTTAGATTATAAATTCCTAAAAAGAACACTCTTACTTATCTTAGTAATCTCTTCAATATTTACGACAGTGAACACAAAACTACCTATTGAATTGAATGTTTGAGCAGAGAATATGTGCATTTTCAGAGGTACGTACAGACTGGTAGAGATCTGGGAAAGTATGTTTCAACTCTCAGTATCCTCCCTCACCGTGATCCATATTCCACTGAATTTGACAGACATGTTAGTCATTGTGTTTTGATGTTAGTCATTATATTTTGTTATTATTTCCAGTTTGGCTGTTGATATAATTTGTACCCGTTATTTTCTCGTTATTTTGCATTTATTTGTGGGGTATCAAGAAAGGGATTGGAATAAACACACTTTTATTCTGTCATTATCTACCAGAAACTATGTCTTATTTGGGGGATAAATCAATACAACCTATGTATAATGCATATTAACTCAAATACTTCAATTCTCTCATTTAAACATGTAAATATTTCTAAAGTTACTTGATTCTAAAAGTAAGAGTAATTGGACATGTCACTTCTCTGTAATTTCCTTCTTTACCTTCAAACACATGAGCAATACAAGCATAATAAATTAAAATATTAAAATATGTACATGGAATATGTAAATAGTATCAATTACGGAATATGGAAAAGTTCAAAACACTGAAAAGCCAAAACTAAAAGAAAATGATTCTTCTTTAACACATTAAAAATAGTGCTATAACTGAAAGAAAAAAGGCCAATGGTAGTCACTAGCAAGTTGTTATCCCGTAACAATGTTAATCTATGTAATTTGACTGGAGTAAGAAGTTTACAAAATGATAGTATGATATAACAAACCAATTAGAAGAAACATATGCTTTATCTTTCACTATTATTCTGTTTTTCGAAGGAGCTTCGAGTAGTAAATGATTTACTATTGTCATTAACCTGATCTGGGTATGTTATTATCAAAAGCTGCAAACTCTGCTGAAGTAAAAATTCTAATCTTATAACATGAATGGATATCCATTAGGGATCATGTTAAAACCACCAACCTCATTTCAGTAGATATCTTATCTCACATAAAGTACGGTGCTAGACATAAAGTGTCACTGGTTTACCTCTAAATGATCCAGTCCCTTCAGGAAACTGGGTGTA
>NW_012149729.1:14005583-14008364 GCF_000956105.1 Propithecus coquereli | reverse complement strand
AAGAGAAACAGACACATAAATAATTATAATACATTGTGAGATGGCTACAATAAATAATAGATATAATAAATGTCTATATCCATAAAACAGTAAGGGGGCCACTGGCGAAACAGTAATGGCAGCAACAAACTCTGCCTAGCAGAGAAAGGAATGCTTCATGTAGATGATGTTTCATCTAGAACTCAAAGAAAAACAAGGATCTTGCCAAATAGATAAAAGATGAAAAGGTATTGATTGCAAACACTAGGAAGAAATCATATACATAATTGCTAGTAAAAATTTAGTACTTTGCAATAATTACTATTTTCATTGCTACTCACTTTATTCAACAACAAACTCAACAAAATTAATAGAATTGTAGTGAAATACAAAAGAATTTTCCCTGTGGAAATTTCTTTTAGATTAAGTCTTGTACAAAGACAAAATCAGATCCTATTTATATAATCCTGATTCCCATCCTGGCTTGCTTGGATTTTTAGGATCAATTCTTATATTCTTCTAAGAAACAAATATGAAAAATCTAGTACCACACACATATGCTTGGGGGTTCCAAAAACATCATTTAAACACCAACAATTCCAAAAAAGATGTGCAGAGCATGCCTATATCCTACAAATATATAATGAAAATCAATGTGTTGCTCCCCAGTCAACATTTATCTTATCAAACTCACAGGCAATTGCTTCAATTTCAGTAATTCAATCTTTAAACAATTTTGGAGAATTGTAATATACCTGCTACAGCCTGAATGTTTGTATCCCCCCAAAATTTCTACGTTGAAACCTAATCCACATTGCAGTAGTGTTAAGAGGTGGGGCCTTTAGGAGGTAATCAGGTCATGAGGACTCTGCTGTCATGAATGAAATCAGTGTCCTTATAAGAGAGCTTGCTTGTCACTTCCACCATGTGAGGACACAATGAGAAGGTGTCATCTATAAAACAGGCCCTTATAAAAGAGGCCAAGGGAGCTTGTTTGCCTCTTCTACCATGCCAGGGTATACCAAGAAAGTACTATCCATATGGAATAAGACCCTGAGTCCCCTGGCATCTCGATCTTGGACTTCTCATCCTCCAGAACTGTAAGAAATAAATTTCTGTTGTTCATAAGCTCCCCAGTCTAAGGCATTTTATCAGAGTAGCCCAAATAGACTAAGATATTGACAAATCCACATGAAAAACTAGACACCAGTCTGAAAGCACATTTAAGAAGTACCTTCTTTATTTGACTAAACATGCTTCTAGTTTTATAATAAACACATTGGCCCTAGGATAAAGAAGAATTGTCATTGAGAAATGATCAGAAGCCAAACGAAGAATTTACTTCCTTTGATATCATGTTATTAACTTCCATGATCCCCACTCTCGGCAGAAAAAGTCAGTGCAATTAAAATCCATGAATGGAACTTAAATTTGTCTGGAAAAGGGAGCTGTTAACTGGAGTGCTGGCCCCTAAAGTCAAGCTTGCTAACAATCCCCTGATGACAAGTTTCGAGAATAAATATAACTGTACTTGTCATGCACTCATAGCTTCCTGTCATATAGAATTCATTGTTATGGAAGTGTCTCCTTTTCTCCCATGGAGGCCTATCATTTAAAATTATCTACTCCAAATAAACCCAACGGGGCAAAGATGAGTGTCCTCACAGTTAGTTTCACTCATGAACCCAGACAGCAATTCAAGTGCCTCTACTTTGTTCTAGGTTGCTGCACTCTAATGATCGACAGTAAAGAGGATATGTAGAATTGACTCTTCACAGAGACTGGCTGAAACAGTGCTAAAATATAACATCAAAGGAAAACATTATCCGAGCACGAAGGGAGTTTGGGGAAATACACTACTTCTCTTTAGGAACGGGATAAAGAGATAATAAGCGATTTTACTCCATGAACTCTAGTTGACTTTATACTGATGGATTAGTAGAGTAGAAACGGAGATGAGTGTGCATGGTATGTTGTAAATTTGTAGACAGCTGGACTCTTGAAATCGATTTTTGAAAATGGTGGATAGAAATAAGCACACAATGAAGAAATCCACAGGTGTCCACCATACTGGGAGACCATACTTAGTACAGATGACTTGAACATTGGTCTCTTGCCCCAAACTACAAACATTAATGGTCAGGGTAAGTAACCTAGCCCTCTGCAAACAGGCCATTTGCTATCTAGAAAATCAGAAGTGAATACTAAAACTTCCCAAACCAGTAGTATCTATTCATGTACAAATATGAGGAAAAGGAAAGGGCTAATGTTCAAAGAGATATTTCCTTTGAGATAAATTGGTTCTTAAATGCTACCATAAAAAGAACTCAATCATCTTAATAGGTAAGGCATTTTGTTTTGTTTGTTTTACCACATTCATTCAATAAATATTTATTGAGGGCATTCTATGTGCCAGTCACTGTTCCTGGCACTGGGATACAGCAATAAACAAAACAGATACCAGCCCCTGCTCTTGTGGAGTTTTTATTCTAATGAAGGATATCAGATTGCAGTAAGTGCTTTGAAGAAAATAAAGAAGGCAAAAGAGAGAGAGTACCGGGGAAGGTGTTATTTTAAATAAGGTGATCAGGGAACGTAAGACAGAAGTTTTTAAAGGAAAAGAAAAGGTAATCTTTTGGAAGATTAGGCTAGGATTATATTACATTTAATTAAAACTTGAGGACCAAAGACATCCAGTGGATTAGATTCATATTGCTACCTGTTGTGCTACTCTGTCACCACCAAATTAAGTAAAATAATTTATCTTAAGTTCTTCTTCTCTATTTTCTGGAAGAAGGAACA
>NW_012149729.1:13979440-13994403 GCF_000956105.1 Propithecus coquereli | reverse complement strand
TTAAGATTTTCAAGGAAATCGATTCTATGATATAACCTCAGGAACGTCTCCCCCTGCTTTGGGATATATTGTATACTGTGATACTTTCTACAGAGTCCCCTGTCCTTTACTTAATGATAACCATTTGAAAACTGTCATTAACATACAGTCCTGAGTGGAAATGTACTTAAAGCATCATCATTAATAAAATATACCTTCAAGGGGATATAGAATGGTAACCAAGCACTGGGATTTGAAATTGGGCTGCCTAGGTTAATTAGCTCTCTCACTAGTAAAGTAATCTTTGTGCCTCAGTTTCCTCATGGATCTATTTCAGAGGGACATAAGATGAATTGAGATGGTAGACATGAAGCACTACAGCTCCTGGAACAAAGTAAGAGCTCAATTACTGCTAGTCATTGTTATATTGACTACTAAGTCATTGCTCACCCTCACCATTCCCAGACTTCGAATATATCTTAAAAGGTGTACGAGCAACCAATTAATTCCTAGAAAAAGATGGGAACTGTCTATTCTAAAAGATTAATTATATTCTACCAGCTTTCTGATTTGTCCTCAACATTAACTTTTCATTGTTTGATGTTCAAGAGCTTGCACTAGTTAATCCACCCTCACTGTACCCTATCATTACAGTACCCACCACGTTACACATTTGTCTTCCTCCTACTGCTCTCAGCTCTAGGGACCCCCTACTAAACAAACTATTATTAGCCTCCAAGACTGAAATCTTGCTGTTTTTTCAGTCTTCAATCAGGAAGTAATGGCCTCAAACAGTCCATCATAAAGTTTTATATATCGCTTGTATCGCTCAGATTTGGTTTTAAAGGCTCACAGCAAAGAATTTATTTTGACCATATCCAATTTGTTGGTATTTTAACAAGGTTCTCTCAGGTGATTAATCATTCAGGAAAAGAACAATGAAGTAAAATTTTCATTGTTATGGTTTTATTTAATATTTTTAATACAATAAGTAATGGGAATGGTGAAAGCGAAAACCATATGTATGTTCATCCGTGACACACACAGCTCATTATTGATTAGAATTCCAAAATCAAAGAAAACCCTTAATTAATAACCCCTTTAAATTTTTTTTATTTTGTGGCTTAATCACCACAGTGATACTTATTTATTTAATTATGCCTTGGCCCAGAGAACTGACATTTTTACTGTCAGGTTATGAAATGTTTGTTAAAGCTGTGAAGTCTAATTACAAAAGACTTCTTTTAGAGGCTCACAAAGGGTGGAGAACAGGTAGAAAATTATCTTCTTGGTGCCAAAGGAAGAGTTATGAAACAAATGAAAACAAATAAAGAGAAATCAGATGAATGATACAAGTGTAAGTGGTGAAGAGTACATTTCAGTGGGAGACTGGGCATAGAATACAGAGCAGAAAATGAAAAGATTGGTCTTGTGTCATCCTTAGGGTCTTTGTAGAAAATATCATTAATGTATTTACTTTTTTTTCCTTCAATGGGATTGCCTATAACTGGAGTTCCACGGTTGATAATATGTTATCATTACTCAAATAATTAGACATGGGAACGATTTTTTTAATTAGCTATCTCAAAGAAAGTATCATTATAATCATCTAATTATCCTGTGAGGCAGGTTATGTACTAAGGTTTTAAACATTCGCTACCTTATTTCCATGGGTACTGACTCCATGTTTATAGTTTAAAACTAATAGCATTTATGAGAATACAATGATGAGAATTTAAAGAGCACAATTTATTTCTTCAGAAATTTGGTAGTAATTTTCAGAAAGAACTAATTGCATTTAAACTCAAAGATGAGTATGTAGTTTCAGCTAATACAAGTGGTTAAACTCATATTCCTATTCAATTTATTCACATACTAATAAAGCCTAAAGTATTTCTTAGCCAACATGCCAAACATTTAGCTATACTCAATCAATAAAATGCTTAGCTAAATAATCACCACCTTTACCAGGATAAGATGCCCTCCTATAATAGTATGGTTCAGTCAACCCGTTAAGAGTAAACGATTTTTGCAAAGACATAATTGTGTTAAATGAATCTCTAAAGAGTATCCCCCTGATTATTCTAGCAACACAGAACAGTATTTAAACTATTAAATATAAAATAACTTCATTATTCTTTATTGTATGTGCAAGTGTAACATCAATAATTAGGTGGGTAGGATACTTATAGGTGGACATGGAAGTTTGGATCAGGAAGAAAACTCGACTCAGGTGTCCTTGATTTCCAGGCCCCATCCTACATGCCTATCAGCCCTGTTCCGATCCATGGGGAGGGAAGTACAGTCTAGTGTCCTCCCTGTCCTTTCAGATTCCAAGCAAGGTGTTCTTTCCCAAAAGTGAAAAATCAATCTCTTCTCCTTTTCCTGTCCTTTTGATTGTGACTCTGTTTCAAAGTAGCTCCTTGTAACTCCTTTCAGTTGAGTGATTCCTTTCCAAGGAATTTCTTTTAGCTGAGACTTTGTTTTTTGCTTTCTTGATTCCTTGCCTCAACTTAATTACCCCAGGCTCAGCATTTTCCTAGAAAGAGACCCCTGATGTGAAGATTAGTAGAGTTTAGTTGGCGTATTTGTCTTAAAAATCAGAAAGTTCTTTTTAAAAGATGGAGCACACTTCCAACATAGTTATGTAGCTATTTCTACTTTATTCATCAGTTTGAAATTTTCAAGCTGGGTTTGTTTCACATGTAAACTGAAAGCAGGAAAAACTTGCAAAACTCCTTTAATCTACTCTGGTATTCTAGGTAGAAGTCTCTTCAGCCAGGCAGATATGCGCGCCTCGATATTCTCAGAAAACTGTATGTGCAAACTTATTTTATAACCCCATTAAGGTATCTTCTCATTGCCATAGGAAGGAAATGTTTCTCTTTTCTATGCCTGATATATTTTTATGAATCATACATTTTTAAGTGTTTCTTTTTCTAGATTCGCCAACTGGCTAAAATATAAGAAATGCTGCATCCACCTATATTTGTATTTTTAACCATAGGACTGCCCTCTAAGGGAAGGTCTTAAAGAAAATGAAAATTGCCCTTGTACCATGATAGTAGTGTGACTACTGAAATAAAAACCCCAATTAAGAAACATTAAAATATACAAAGAGCAATCTTTTTCTGAGAGAACAGAACTTTAATCACAATGAGAAATAAATTAGAATATGAGTCTCTTGTGGTATGTCCCTCAATAGTGTGGATAAGGATAGGACCTCTGGACTTACCTGCACCTACTTTGGATTAAAAGGGAAAGGGAAGTAGAATAATGAATTTAAATTAAGCAGAAATTATCTGCTTCTTCCTAAAAAAGAATATATTCAGTTCAGCTGTTCTATCCACCAATTCATTTAACAAACATTTCTTGAGTCTGTACACAAGACTTTGTGCAATCTCATAAAGTACATTAAAAAAAAAAAGAACAAGAACTCTAAGTACTTCAAGGAAATACCAGCGAGAGTGCTAAGTAGTTCAGAGGAAAGAAATCAAATATAATTAGATTGCGTAGATATGAATGCATTTCAGATAGACCCTAAACCATGCACTGGTTTTTAACCAAAAGAGATAAGGTAGAGGGTATCCCGGGAAATGACTCAATGTGCAACTACAGAAGCAAAAGTGTGGAAAGAAGCAAACAATGGTTTGTTCAGAAAAAGATTAAAAAAATGAAGAAAGACAGAAGGAAAACACCTTGAGTTAGAAGCTTGAAACAATTCAATGGGAATAGTAGGGTGGGCAGAATTAAATGGGCAAGTAATGATTTTCTTTTGGAAGAAAAATTTTTTATAAAAATTCATCATCTTTCACCTTTGAGTATCCACAATCTCTTCCAAAGGTGTCTTTTCTTGCTTATTTAGATAATTCTATAGGAAACACTCAAGACAAAGTTTATAGTTATAAGTCACTAAAATTAAAGAAATGACATCAATCATCCTTTCCTTTACAGTCCTTACTTTGTTTAATAACATGTATATTGTTAGGAACTTTGTTTTTTTAACACGATAAATAATTTTTTTTTTCAAATTTAGGTAAAGGTTTAAATCTCACTTAAATATATCAGGAATTTCTAAAATATTGTTCAACATTTAAAAAGAGTCTAGTACAATGCTATGTAGATTATCTAAAGCTCAATAAACAGCAAGAAAAAGAGATTAAAGTAGAACACCCAAGCTATACCCACAGGCCAGATCTGGCTCAGAGACTTGTTTGGCACACACCAGTATAGCAACATTGTTTTTTGATGAACTGCTTTCATGTATATAAATGATAAACTTCACTGAAAAAAATCCAAATTTCAGTCTTCTTATAAACAAAAACAAAGACTGGAAGTACGAGCAAAACTAGGCCTGCATCCCCACATGTCAACAATCACTTCGAGCTGAATAGAAAATGCGCTCTTTAATCTTGGCATTCAGACACCACTGGTTAAAAGATAAAAACAAGCCAGTGGTTGCCTCCACAGAGATACAGTATGTGTATCAAAAAGCAAAACAAACGAAACAAAAAAAGAGAAGAACTATTTCCTTAGCATTGTAAGTACTTTCCAGATCATCTACATGAGCCCTTTTATTCCTTGGTAAGCCTCCCACGCATACTTATGACCATATCCTCCTGCCTAAAGAAGTGTCTTGCTCAGAATCAAAAAGCTGCCAATAACAGAACTAGACTTGAATGTGAATCTTCAGACCGAAAATCCAGTGCTTTCCCAGTTTTGGCACAGTGAATATGGCTAGCAAATAAGCAACAATTATTTCTCCCAAACAGGAATCATGAAGATATTGTAGTTCATGTGAATACAGCCACTTTCTCATCACAAGATTAAATTTACTACACACAAAATATGGAAGGCACTCATTTAGCCTAACTTAAAAATGACATACACTCTCTCCTCCCTGAATTCTCATTTTATTTTCTTCAACAATAAAAGAAAGATTGGATACAAAAAATATCAGACCACCCACAAATAGGCACCTTTAAAAAAGAAAAGTATGTCAATCTTCAGGGAAGCCTCAGAAGGAAACTTTGGCAAAACATTAATTTTCTCCTTCTTTCAGAAACTTCTTTGCTCAAATTCTACTTTCATTCTTTCTAATACAAACCTCAGGTTGGCTCTTACACAAAACATTGAAGTCATTCTTTTGTTCCTTCTACATTTCTCATCTGTAAATGTACTCATCAACTTGTCAACCAGACTGTTAAAATTTGCACTTAATCTTCACATTCCCTCTCAGCTGAAATTTTCTGCCATTCTTTAATCATTTCCTATCTTGATTACTATAATTCCTTTTTTATTCTCCTCTTGAAATTCATACTTATTAAGTCATGTATGGCCAGAATATGTAGCTAAAATAACATTTCCCTCCAATTGTCTCTCTCTCACAAATGCATCTTCATTCTCTCTTGGAAGATTCCAATTCACCTCCAAACCATTCACCTCCAAATCACTCCAATTGCCTCCCTGTAATTATCTTCTCTGTCAGTAGAATGACTCCATAGGAGTCACACATCATCAATTTTGTCATCTTACTTTCCTTCCATGAGATCTCAAGCAAATACTCCTCGAGATTTCTCTTTTCAAGTGCATAGCTTTAAAATGTTGCCTATCAAGTTGAAATAGCAGGAAAATACGTAAAGGAATAACTACATCTGTATTTTCTTTCTTCCCTATAAAAAGAAATGGCTAAAAGTGTACTCCACATTTTAAACCTGCTCTGAATTTTAATTTCTGGAATATAATTTTACTGTAAATTGAGGGCTTAAAATCACATAAATTTATGGGGTACAATGTCATGATTTATGAATGCAACATGGAATAAATCAAGCTAGTTAATACATCATCACCTTAAATACCACTTTTTCTGGTGAGAACATCTACAATTCACTCTTAACAATTTTGACATGTATTACACTTATATTATTAACTATATTCACATTGTGCAATAGGAAAAAAAAAGCATATTCCTCCTGTCCAAGATTTTGTGCTGTTAAACTGGGATTTCTTCAACTTAAAGTTTAGTTTTATGACATTATCCAGTCAACCATGTAATCATTTTGAAGTCTTTCAGTGGGATACACAAACATCTTTCATGAGGAGGGGAAAAGACATTTTATCACATGGAGATGATTTGGTCCATACAAATATTTGAAGTGAAAGCCCAATGGCACATTTTAATTTTCCCTTTGTAAATTTCTGAAAAAAATGGTAAATGCCGATGTACATTCTTATCAAGGATGTTCCCCATCTACTGATATTTCTCTCTTTTTTTCTCTCTCTCTCTCCCCCCTCCCCTCCCTTAATCTAAAGTAAGTCTTTATCCTAAAGCTATTTCGCCTTTTGATGTTAGGATGGCAGCCAGGAGCCCAGCAGGACAGAAAGAGAAGCAATTCTAGAAGCTGTCTGAGTGAGAATAAAGGAACATCTGTCCAGGGAGGCACCAGCAACACTACTCCTAGTATCAGTCTGCTTAAGTAGGTCACCTGACCCTTTTAACATGAAACAATTAGGGAGAAGAAAGGTAGTGCTTGCCTTAGACAAGTTAAGCCCAGTCATAGAACTTTGATTGGGCTCAGCATCTCCTGAAGCATTTGGCCTACAGGAGAGCAGAGAAGCTGCATGAAGAAATTAGGATGAACTTTAAGGAAAGGAACAAAGGGACATCAATGCTGACTACAACTAACAATGTTCACTGGGCCAGAATGAGAGTTGTGACAAAATTATCCTGCCTCCTTTACTTTCTCCTTTATAAATAAAACTGGTGTATTTTATATTCCAATTAGATCAAATTTCAGTCATTTCAGGAAATCCTCACTTCAAAATTATGAAACTGAAGAATAATCACTATGAATGAAATTCTAGCACAAGGAAGAAAAGCTATTAGAAATAAATTAACTATCAATCTTCCCTATATATTCTAGAATAATATAAAAATTAAGTTTAACATTTTTGAAAAGTTTAGTTCTCTACTATGAATTGAAGATCTTCAGTATCTCTCTAGGGGTGGGTGTTAGAATGCTCAGAAGCAGCAGTATTGTTCATATTCTTCACTTTTCAAAATCAAGAGCTGCAGAAAATGCTATCACCTTTTTGTGCTTTAATAAGCAGTAAAATTCAAAGGACTCTACTGTGGACAAAAAACCTGAATCATAAGCACAATAATAAGAATCTTCTCTCCTTATTCATCTTTTCTCCCTATGTGTGATAGGTGTAGCGTAGCATTTATGGTCTTAATTTAAAAAATACCAAAATATAAACAAATGTTTCAAGCTGGAAATTGAGTCTCCATTCCTAAAGTTTTTTGTGCAAGGCATCACCAGGCCTAGTATACCAACGTTATGCAAGCCTTACCAATTTCTGGGCAAACCCTGTTAAGCTTTTCAATCCTTATGTCATATTTCTTATGAAAATAAATATCTGCCTCCTAAAAGAGCTGCAAATCAAGAATGCATGTAACTGGGGCCATTATACGCTATATTTGCTATTTTTAATAATGAAAGCATAAACTTTCAATATATTTACAAAAGTTTTATCAGTTGTTTCCTTCACAATGTTAAAGCAAACTGCACCAATAAAACCCAAGCAACATAAATAAAATGCTCCCCATATGGTCTTAAAAAAAATCACAGAAATGTCCAAGGTTATACACTCAGCTAGATCTAGAATATTCTCATTAACCCAATAAGAGTTGTGAAAGTCTATTGTGGAAAGATCTCCAATTAACCTAGTTTATAACCTGTAAGGTTTGAATTCAGTTACTAAAATAGTTTGTGTTCCTGAGTAATTATTTCAGGCTGACCAGTTGTAGGGCAAAGCTATGTATGTCAAAGTCATTCACTTGGTTAGCAATGACACCGATAGAAATTACTTTCCTATGAAGAGCTCTGGAATTTGGGACCCTGGCTGAAGCCAGTTATTTCAAAAGTGTAATAAATCTCGGAAATAAAGGGCCTGTCTCAATCCCAGTGTTCTTCTTAAAAACTGAAATACTTTTAAAACTTAGAATATCTGTACAAGTTAAAAACTCACCTAAGTTGGACTACTAAAATTAGTAAAAGGGTGAAGCAGGTCATGAAAATACTTAAGGAAATAAGGGTATTAGGTTAGAGAGGAAAAGACTCTAACATTGCTAGCTTACTAGGTCATCTACTGATACACGTTACAATGGTTGTTGGGTTTAGCTATCCAGCTGTTAACTATCAATTATGTTTATATGGAAATTTCTAACTTACTCTACTTTGAAATACCAGACTACAAAAAAAATTTAAAAGCCTCTGTCACAGTAAAATCATGGCTTTTTTTTCTCCTTTGTTTGAGGCACTATTTCTCAAACTGTGATCCCAGGACCACTATCAATGTTCAATATCCTGATTTTCAGACCCTTCCCAAGTCCTAATCTCTGGAAGCGAGGCTCAAGGCCCCAAATTTTAAACAAATGGTGTAGGTATAATATTTTCACAATAGTTTCAGCTGCTGTTTTTGCCACTGCATAAATTTTAAGTGGGGCTAGCTCAACACAAAAATTAGTCCTATTTATGTCATGAATTTAAGTTACATATTATTCAAATTAAGTGAGGGTCTCTATTCTTGCTTATGTCTTTATTAAGCTTCCATAACATGTTTTCTCTTATGAAACAATAAAATCATATCTAATTTAATATGGGTGTCTTTTTGCTTAGCTGTCAATATTCTGTAATCTGAAATCAATATTCAGTTCAATCAGATACAACTGCAATAATTAAACAGTATCATTCGTATCACTAATTTTTCTGCTCTATATAACATGAACTTAATCACACTTTTTAACTTTTTGTCTGTTTTTACCGTGTTTAATTTGAAAAGTTTTCTCAGATCCTTAATGGAAGTAAATGAGGTATAAATCTTAAACAGCTAAATTCTAGAATGATTCAAGCAATAGAAATACCATTTTAACTTCTTCCCTCAGAAGCCAGTAAATGGCTAATGGAATAAGAAATTTCACAAAATAAATTTGGAACCTAATTCTTAGACTATGAATTCATGCTCACAGTATTTCTCCAAGTTCTGAGGAATTATGTCATTTTTCTATCACATTTTTCCAGTTAATGTTAAAGAACAAAACACCCCACCCTATCCCTATCATACTAAAATAGTGTAGGCCCACAAAAGAAAAAAAACAAATGAATTTCAAAGTTAGAGATGAGCTGCTACTTATAATTTACTTTACGTGCATTATAAAGTAAAATATAGTATATGTACTATAAAATATATTAAGAAAAGATGAAGAGAAGATCTCAAAATATTGTTTGAGAAGAGAAAACCCCAAGTTAGGGTTATAAAACAAATTTGTTGATGTTTCTGAATTTTTCAGAGAAATGTGTTAAAAGATTAGGAGGCATAGAAGCTAGATTTAATTCCAGGATTGCAAATATGGTTCAACGTCAGAAAATTTCTTTATTATCTTAGAAAATGTAAGAAAAGCATTTTATTAAATTAAATATTCATTCAAGATAACTGTTTCAAAAACAATTTGATAATATTTAGTAAAGTTGAAGTACATACGGTCAGGTCCAGCCGTTTGGAGGACCGTTGTCTCGGTTCTTTGGCTCCTTGCTTGGAAAATTCACGAGCAGGTGTGTGTGTGACGAGGTGACCACAGACAGGAAGCAGTTCCACACAAACAGCTTTCATTGCAGAAAAAAAGGAGCTATACAATGCGAGAGTACGTTCTGGAGAGGAACCAGTCAGTCTCCAAGAGTGGAGTGGAGAAAGAGGTTGAGAACGCCTAGGTGGTTTCCTTTTACTGGCCTGGCGCTGTGGGCGGGTAAGATTATAGGAGGTGTAGGATGTTACCAGATGATTGAGATAAATGATTGACAGGTGTTCTTATAACAAAGTTGCAGCTCCACAGGTGTGTATGCCTCAAAACCTCAAGTTCCCACTCTTTGCACGTGTTAGCTGCAGCTGCGTTTACCTGCAGCCCCTTGCCCACTCTTTGCCCGCCCCTAGGAACTGCCCTCCTGGCTAATATCTACCACCTGCACATTTGGCCCCTGCCTAATAATACCACAAACTTGACAATTCTACATCTAGGTATATACCCTAAAGAAATTGCTGTCCATGTGCGCAAAAAATTACACACAGCAATGTCATGACATTGTTCCTTATAGCAAGAATTGGAAGGAACTTAGCGATCAATAGATAATTTACATGCATTAGCATACTCATTAAGGAATACTGCATATTGTATTCTTAGATAAGAGCTACACATGTAAATATGAATAATCTCAAAAACAATGTTGAAGAAAAAATTGTTGCAAAATGATAGAGGATACCACATTTTGAAAAGTACTATATATTTATCAATAAAAATACGTATCAAAATATAAAAGCATGCCTTGTGCAAAAATGAGCAGTAAATTCAGAATAATAATTAATTCTTAGTGATATGGAAGCTTTCATTATCTTTGCACTATTTCATTTCAAGAAAAGCTAATATAGTAAAATATTAAAATATAAAACATGGGTACATAGATATTTGTTATTACTCTCATTTTCAGTGTTTTAAAAATATTTTCTAATAAACTAAGAAAAAATATTTAAGTGTAATTAAAGAAAATTAATTCTAGGAAGCTCAATTCAACTCTCCTGGCCAAAAGGGAATACAACAAAGAAATATAATAAACTAATGTTTAATTAATTTTTATAATATGCATACACTGTTTGCTATTGTAAACTCTTCAAAACCCTTTTTCATTAATTCACACCATGTACTTCAGCCTTTTGTATTATTAATCCCAGCATATGATTACAGATTAGTCAGTCAACTTTATTTTGTAACATGCATAATTAGCCAGCAAATCTCCAATCTCCGTATTGTTTTGCCTTAAATTGGCTGTAGGGTTTATTTATATTGTTTCCTGCAGTTCTCTCTGCAGCTGAAAATTTCATACTTGGGTTTGCTGATATTTATTAAGGTTAAAAAGGTATTAACCTTCATGGTTACAACAGAATTCTGAGCAGTATCGGGCCTTTGCTGAGACCACGGCTCCTACGGGTAGTTGCCATTTTTTCAGTTGCACGGTGTTTTTATTTAAGTCAACAGCCTGTGCGGGCATCTTACAATATGAAATGACAATAGAAACCTGCTCCACACAGTAGGGAGAAAAATATGAAACGTCTTTTAAATTATTAAAAGGAGCACTGTACATTGGAGGAAACTGGGGATAGAAATGGAACATCTTAGTTCTGTTCTGCCACTCACTCCGTGTGTGGCCTCAACTCACTTCTCCTCTCTCAACCTGGGCTTACTCAGGTGGAAACAATGGCCTTGTCCTGTCAACCACACAGGATTGGTGTGAGGCCTGATAGAGATGATGTATTCGGAACTGCTTTGTGAACTAAAATGCATTTGAAAACCACAAAGTGGGATTTGTTATGATTCTGATCCTTTCGAAACTGAAGTATATACCAGTAAAATGAATACATGAAAATTCTTTGAAACAAATAGATTAAGGAAAATTAATTTGGTGGCCTCAGAAAACTATGGTTTGCACATGAGTCAATCAGTCACAGGAAAATTTCCATGAAAAATAAATAAATAACTGCTAATGACATACTAGGAAGGACCTCTGTTAAAATTAGGAGTACCCAACAAAGTTGAATAAAGAGTCTGTAGTGCCATCTTCCAAAATTATTGAAGGACTACATTAAATGGTGATTGCAATTTGTGTGCAAAAATTGAAAGGGGGTAGCAAGATGCAGAATACTGAGTGTTGTTGCTTTCCTTAAAGTCATAGTTCTTAAACTGCTCAATGGACTCCTAGCATCCCTGAGAACCTTTCAAATACCCATGAGGGCAAAATTATTTTCATCAAAATATTAAGATGTTATTTGCCTCTTTTGCTGTGTTAATATTTGTACGGATGGTACAAAATCACTGATGAGAGAATTTCTGATGCTTTAGCACAAATCAAGACCCTGACACCAAACTGTACTAGGAGGCATTGTACTCTTCACTGCCATGCACTGTCATTAAAGTAAACAAACAAAAAGCTGGTTTTATTCAAGACTGTTCTTGATGAAGTAGTAAAAAAATCTTGCTTCCATTATATCTCAAGTTTAATTTGTTCTGTTATTCTGTAGGGTGAAATGCCAAATATACAAAAAGCATTTGCTGCATACTAAAGTATGACGGTGCTTTCAAGGAACAGCACCCATGTGGTTGTCTTAGTTGCAAGCTGAACTAGCCACTTTTTTTCATGAAACACTACTTCTACCTGAAAAAACGACTGACAAATAAACCATGGTTATTCAGAGTTGGGCTTCTGGCAGACATTTTCACAAAAATGAATAAAGTGAATCTGTCACTTCAAGGGAAACAATTGACAGTACTCATTGCCTATGATAACTGTAAAGCTTTCAAGCAAAAATAAGAAGTTTGAAAAATTGCATCTGCCACTATGACAGCTATAAGGAAAACTTATATCTTCCATTGTAACAGCTTCCCAGTACAATGATTTTTCTGATTAAATCAGTGGTGATATTAACAAATGGGATTTGTCAATGCCATATAATAAAATGCACCAACATTCGGAAGATTTACATATATATCAGTAAATTGACATTTTCCAAATGACCGATACATGATGTTACAATATTATGCATGGATAAATGATTCAAATGTAAGATAGACCAGTGGAATCTGAAGCAACAAAATACACTGATATAGCTTCAGATTCCACATTGTAACTAATCTCAAAGAAAGTACCACTTGTTGAGTTCTGGTGTAATATCAAAGAAGAATATCCACAATTATCCATCTAAAAGCTCCTCCTTCCTTTTTCCAATCAAAGTAGTGAAATGTGAAGGAGGAGGAGAAGGAGGAAAAGGGAGGGAGGGAGAAAGGGAATGAGGAGGAAGAAGAGGCAGAGAAGGAGGAAGAAAAAAAAAGAAGAGTAGAGTGGAGTGGAGTGTGGAGTGGAAAGTAAATTATTCAATCCCATCACATGGTTCCTTAGACCTGTGCACATGACAACACATATCATGCCTCTCATGTTTCAGTGTGATTTTGCTTCCAAAAGATAGTACCTGCTAAGTGTTCTTCTGCCCTCAGGCTACTAGATCCCTTTTTCCAACTGTGAGGACCATCTCCCCTACCAACTCTCCCCTAGTCCTGTGGTTTTTAGTCAATGGCTGATAGGAATGAAGTATGAACATCCAGCTCATTTAACTTGGGTTGGAACAGACATATAATTCATGTTCCAGACCTCCCATGAAAGTTTAGATTAAAGCTATCATTGAAGAAACTTTGCCTAAAATCACATCTCTTCTTCTCCTTCTTTTTCTCTTCCACCACTATTTAATTGGTTTCTCACTTTCTTAATAAATTATTTGCAAACAAATCCTCATCTCAATGTCTGCTTCTGGGGAATCCAACCTCTGACAGCTAGCAAAGGGTCACTCAATTGTTTGATCATTGTGGTCTTTGATTCTCTGCTAAATGATGTAGTAATAGGAGAGTTAATGTACAATGTCCTTTTGTAGCAACTAAATTATAGTTAATTATAAAATGAAACAAGGAAAATTTTAACTATGCCAAAAACAGCAAAAAAAAAAATTATTATAACCTGGGTTCATTTCCCCAAAAATACATTAGCAGGTGTAAAATTTGTGAATCTACAAGAACTGTAACATTCTAGGAAACTGGCTAGAAGGAAATGGAAGTAACATAGCAACGGTGTGATGGGATAGAATGGAGAGAACTACATAAGAAACACATGAGCACGTTTATGGGTCAAGAAAATAATCAGGGGAGAAAACAAGACTGGAAATGCCAACAAAAAGGGGAGGTGACTGGTGGGCTGATATTCCTGATGAAATGGAATGGAACAAGAAAAAAAAGAATGTAATACATGAATGGAAGAATGAACACGCAGAAAATGCTAAGGTGGGAAAAAAAAGACAGAGGAGGGAAAGCTGAGCAAGTGACAGTCATCGGTTCCAGACATTGTTCCCTGGCATTGGTAGCACAGAACACAGCACCTGCCACACACTACTGCCTTGCAAATAGACATGCAGTGCTCCATGTAGACCCATACACACTTCTCACACAATTCTGCATTATTCCATTACCATTGATTCTTTACCCTCTTCCCTGTTTTCTATATTTCAGTGCTTCCCAAGTCATTATTTTAGGAGACTGAAAACTTCTGCCTCCAGTCAACACATGTTCCCCAAAATCAATAAGCAAAGAAAGAAATAGGATTTATTAGAGAATATCTCTCTGTTTTCTTTTAGGCTCAGACTGTAAGGGCAAGTTATTTTTATACTACCCAAGAGGAAACACTAGTCACAGAAACCAGTTGTGTATGAAACTACATCTACCTAAAACTTCCTTTACCAGTCCCAAAGGACAATGTCAAAAAGGAATCCCAAGGCATGTATGTCTGTCTACAAGACGTCGGTGCCTATAAAGACAAAAACCGAGTAGAAATATTTAATAAAGTTGTTCTTATTCTCTGTAGAAAACAGAAATAAACCATTTCTAATATTGAAAGCATGCAATAAACATCTAATACTTGGTATATTTGTCAAATGAGATAGCTTTTAACATTAAAATTTTTATCAGTAAAGCATTCTTAGAAACAGAATTATAGCATCTACAAAACAAACAAACCAAAAAAAAAAAAAAATCACATGGTAACCCATCTTAAAGTTAGTCCAGAGAGGTATTTATAACATTTCAAGTAAACCAATTCCATATCTTGGAATGATATTTGAAAATTTTTTTCTACTATTAATCTGTTGTCTCATTAGTTGCATTTGTTAGAGAGCATAACATAACAAGTTTTCAGTTCAACAGCATGTGGACATTTCTGAACTGCCTCCATTGAAATCTAGCCCCAGGCCACAGAAATCTGTCAGAAAAAATGTTAGGATTGACTTCGGATGGGATAACTAGGACTCCCATCAGTAAGAAATTATCTGCTGATGAAATATTT
>NW_012149729.1:13971269-13978220 GCF_000956105.1 Propithecus coquereli | reverse complement strand
ATATATGTGCAAGTTATGATTTTACCAATGTTAGGTACGAAAAATCACAATCAGGTGATCAAGCATGATCAGGCGCTTTTTCTTAGGGTTGGAATCATCCCTAGCTTCTGATAGGAAAGGTATTGTTTTGTTGAATGTGCTACAGCTGTTACAAAGGTTGCCACACCACCTCAGCCCTACCCCCATCCCCACCATCTTCTTCCATCTTTCTAGATTAATTGTGTGATTTAAGTGCTTAACTTATCATGGGGAGTAACCTCGACAATGGATAAAATTGGAGTTAGTAAAGAATACTTCCAGAGTATTTGACTAAAAGAGAAAAGGAATTATTGTATATATTTAAATTCTCCATATCATTAGTACGAAACAAGCTTTTACATTTCAAAGGCAAATGTTTGAAAAGGTTCAATTAGAAGCATCTTTTCACTCTCTATAGAAGATCATTCTCAACTCTGTCTAAATATATGGGGAAGTTACATTGGACAAATGTTCAAAAAAAAATAATAATAAAGCCCAAGTGTAAAGAACTGAAGATTATGCAAGCTTTGGTAAAAACCTCTGTGTGACATTTTCTCAACTCTTAGATGTAATTCCAAAAAAGACCCTGGACAGTGTGGAATGGGCTAGCATACAGTTTATTTTCAGCTTTATGGAACAACAGGGATTTGCAGGCTTTAATAAATTCCAACTATAACCACAGAAGATCTCTTTGGACTTCATCAAATAGAAAAAAAACAATAATGAGTTGCTGGGGTGACAGGGTCTTTATTTGTTATGATGGAATAGAAAAAGAAATGTGTGCCTAGGGCATTTATTTTAATCACAAAAATGGGGCAGCTAGTGCTCAGCATTTTTCATCACTGAATCATTTCTACAGCCCATTTAATTAATGTGAAGAACAGCTTCTTGTCTTGTAAGTAATTCATTTCTTCACTTCCCAAGTATCTACTGAGATCTGATAACAACTCAAACATTAGCAGGTCTTCTATACTCTAGATCACACAGGGCTTGAGGAATAGAGAGATTCGAAGGGAAGAAATGCAGAAGGAAGAGCAAGAAGATAAAGACTTATTATACCCTTATTTTTAAGACAGTTTTGATGATAGCATTGATAATCTCATAAGGGTGTTACATACATAATTTCAAAAAACTTTAATTAAACTTCATAGTTTATCTTGAAAGAAAATAAACGTGGGGCAAAGCTAGCTCTGTCGTATAGGAAACTTTAGGCTGAGGTGGTAATATACACTTCCTTATTCATTCACTCATTCCTTTTTTTCACCATATATTTATTGAATCATTCAGGTGCCAGGCTCTGTGCCAAGCTCTGAAGATTTGAAAATATAATGATACCTGCTCTCATTGAGCTTTCAGTTTATTGAGTGGGTATAAGAGCAAGAAACAGTAATCAAGCACTAACAAGTTTGTAATTAACTAGTGGAGATATAATCTAAATAAAGGAAGCATAAATCTATGAATATTTGTGACAAAGTAACTGTTTTAGGCTTGGGGTTACTGAAGAAAGGGGATCAAGAAAAACTTCTTTGAAAAAGAAATACTTGAGTTGAGAACTAAAGAATGGGTTCAAGTTAATGGGAAAGTTATGAGTTCTGACAAAGGCAACAAAATGTACAGAAGCTCTATGATGTGTGTGGGACAGGGTGGGGAAGGGGATAAGACATCGTCAAGGTACAAAAATAAAAAGTCAATAAAAGCAGAATATAAACTTTAGTGAAGTGGGCAGTAGTCCCAAAGGAATCCAAAAAAGATGTTCACTTCAATTTATATGGCAGACTAAGACCCTTGGGGAGACCTTTCTTGGTCATACAAATAGATCCAGTAGTAACACAGTTTTAATCGTATTGTTGGTAAGGAAGATTTCTATGTAAGTAAGGGAAATATCACTGGGGCCGGGGAGAAAGGAGGAGAGACAAAGACAGGGGTTGGGGGAGTTATGGGTGACATAGCTGAAGACAAGTTATGTGTACTGAGAAGCACACAAGAACCAAGAGATCCCCTGGGTGCAGTTACTAAGCTCCATGCACCATAATCCGGTCCTGGGACATATATAAAGTGAAGTTGACACTAAGACTTCCATTAAGCCTGGTCAGTGTTACTTAACAAACAAGTAAAGAAAGATGGTGAAAATAAAGTACTCAGCAAGAGAGAATTCAGGTTGTTTTGAGAGAGAAAAACATTCTCAATACAACAGTCAGGGCCACTAGGCAGAATTTCAGAGGAGTTAGTTTAACAAATGAATGAAATGACCTAGAATCTGCTATAATATAGTTGGTTATAGTTTTAAATAATGACATACACAAGGAATCACAAAGTTACAAATGAAAAATGTGCTTGCTTCCAGTAGCTCATTTAGCCTAAAATATTTAGATCAAATTCTTAGTTCAGGGATCACACTCTTCCCACTGTTCCCAGAAACAACAAGACCTGTTCACACACCAAAAAACTATGAGTAAATGTCTTTCACTTCACATTAGCAGATTAGAACAATAATCTTGAAAAAGACTATGGGTTTCCATTTTGCAAGATGACAACTCAATAAAGGAAAAGTGGAAATTGACCTCATCCTGCTTTTTTATTATATAAAGAGAATGAAGCCAATAAATATTGACTTTAATCAACATATTATAAGATTTCTTTAAAGATCAATACCTAAATAAATGGTGTGTGGGTGTGTGTGTGTGTGTACATATACAAAAAAGAAAAATATTTATAATACTGAAACCAAGAATTGTTCAGATGTCCTATCAGCAATCAGATTACTTGATCTTCTACCTTTGCAAGTACTTGGTAACTGACAGCAAAGTGAAACACTGATCTGTCTCCATTTTAAAAATGGCTAAATTATTCTGATATTTTATACCATAATGTATTTTCTACTATAATTAATGAGTGCTTAGCAAACTTCATATTTTTTGAGAAATGGAAATCATAAAATAGCAAAATCCCATCTTGTACAATTGAACCTTCACTTTGCCACAGGTCTTCTTTGAATCTTCTGAAAAGCCCAGCTCTTTCTCTCCTGAGGTTATTCATACAGGCTTTCTCCCAAATGTTTACCAAGAAAAATAGTAAATAACCCCTAATCATCCAACAGATCTCTGATAAATGTTACTTCCCTAGTGAGGCCCTCCCTGCTTTCCCATTCTAAAGTAGGCTACCTCTCTCATATCACATTATTGTTTTCCCTCATAGCAGTTGTCAACTCGACATGTTTATTAGTTTAATCTGTCTGCCCCAATATAGTGTTAAGTCCCATGAGGGAAAATATTCACGTCTATTATACATACCAAGAACAACTCAGGGGTTTAGTAAATGTTTTTTGACCAAAAGTGAATGAATGAATGATAAGTGAATACTAAAGCAAAATAAAGCCAGAGAACTATGAATGAATATGTATTATAATCTTCATAAAAAGTTCTATAAGTGCAGGCACTTTGAAAATAACTGAAACACCCTTTGAGAATTTCTCAAGAGATATCAAATGATACAAGTGTCAAGTATAATAACTTTTTCTATACAGAATACTGCCAAATTTCATTGTGCTATCTAGGAAGTCAATCTGAATTTTAAGATAATTCAAAATAGAAAACAGGAAAAATGTTCTCAATAATAAAAACCGTACTAAACAAAATTACTTTCACACTCAAAGATTTAATATCACACATGAAGCAAAAGAAATAGTAAATGTGGAATGAATGAAAAAATGTTTGGTATTTCTACAACCGTTTTCTTCACAATTTTAAGTATAACATGAATTTACATATGACACTTCAACAAAATTACTCTTATAAACTTTAGAGAAAATTCAGGATATAGAATTTTTGTCAATATATTTATATCTGTGGTTCCAGAAGCAGTTTAGAGTCACATGTGAAAGAATCTTCAATTTAAAGAATTCACAAACACCAATAAAAATAGCCAACAAAGCCCACAGAAATGCATAATTAATTCAATATATTGATTCATTTTGGAGGGACGTTTTTAAAAGAAAAGTCATTTAGTTATGTGTGAACTCAGGAGTCGTAACCTAAAGTGAGCCCAACTCAGTGTAAAGCAACACAGACACCAGAGATGGACTACCAAGGTGAGTCCTAAGGTCACCTAGATTTGACTTGAAAATTTTCCATTTCCCAAACCAATCATTTTCTTTATCTTTTTCTTTTTTTTTTGTTAACCCACCTTAGATTTTTGACTCTTGAAATGGAAAAAGTACTGATCAATAACAATTATTAAGAAACTCTGTAAAGCACTCTTCCTACTCTCATTCGTCAATTACTCCTTCATTCTGTCTTATAGAATGCTTTCACAATGACAGTCTCAAAATGAAAATATGATTGAGTCACTCACTCTATAGTTTCTCCTTGCACACAGGATAAATTTAAACCCTATAAATTATCCCTGCTACCTTTACATACCTACGTACCAATTCTAATTTCTATACCCTGTAAGCCCACAATTCTGAACATCCACCCATTCTGTGCCTGGAATCCTCAAAGAGTCAGCTCCTCTGGGAAGGAGTTCCCGTACTCTTCAGACTGCATTAATATGACTTTGCTGTTCTCCCAAAGCATCCTGCTTATAACTTTATCACGGAACATATCTCCCTGTATTGCAATTTTTGCTTTGTCAGGCTGCCACCTACCCACACTAGACTGTAAACTGTTCCAGGACAGAATTCTTCTTTCAATTCTATATTCCCAGTGAAAACATTAAACCTGACTCATCTTAGATGCCCAATAATTATTTTTGCTAAATGAATATACATCTTATCCAATGAACGTAAATTACATTCAATGCATGCAAGTTAACCACTTTTTAAATAAGTAATCCCTTCATAGAATGATTAATACAGCCTCTCATATTTAAAAGAATGGCTTGTTAGTCCAAACGGTCTTATATAATTGATTGTTCAGCTATTTTGTATGTTAAAAAATATGATCTCATTTTAAAAATATCAAATTTTACTCCATGAAATAAACACCTTAAATTGCTCTTTAAGTTCAAAATACTCTCTAACACAAAGGAAATCAGAGTTTAGGAAAATAGCCCTATGAATGCAGTGTGCTATTTGACCAATTGACTATTTGATCGTTTCACTGAGATGATTTCTAGAAATAATGAAAAAGATAATCATAACACAAAATGGTTATTCAAAACCTTAACCAAGAAAAGAAAAAAACCACAAATAATTATTTTATTCACGATGTAAAAGTTACTAATTTCTAAAATATGAATTTTAAATTTGAGAAGATTTAAAAATACATATTTGTTGGATTAGTATCAGATCAGCCTTTTACTGGTATGTGTTGCTGTTTAGTGCTAGCACTAATAGTATAAGCTTGGCAACAGAAGACAATTCTCCTAAAATCAATATTCAACTTATATGAAATAACTTAGAAACTAACCATCAATAGACTAATGATTCTATACCTTTAACAATGTCTAATAAAAATCCAAATATTTAAGCAATTCAAAATATAGAATATAATTTCTATATACCAATTGCTTTGTAGTACCATCCTGCAAATTAAATATTCTATTTACTCTATAGCAAAAATTTTTCTCCACAGGCATAACTTGCTTGGGAAAATACAGGAAAACAATTAACTCCTTAATGAGTAACTTTAAGTAACAAAGTAGGATGGTCATGCTGATAAAATTAATGCTGTAAATTTCCCACCAAATACTGCTTTAGCTACATCCCATAAATCTTGATGTGTTTTCCTTTCCATTTGGTTCAAAATACTTTCTTAATTCTTTTTTGAGTTCTTCTTTAATCTATGGGTTATTTAGTGTAGAGTCATTCAATTTCCAAGTATGTGGAGATTTTCTAGGGATCTTTCTGTTATTGATTCCTAATTTAATTCCATTAAACTGAGATAACATACTTTGTATGATATAGAATCTTTCATATTTAAGAAGCTTTATTTTACATCAAGAATATGGTCATAGTAAATTTTCCATGTACTTAGAATGTACATTCTGATGTTTTGGGCAGAGTAGTCTATAGATTTCAGTTACATCAGGTACATAGTATTGTTCAAGTCTTCTATATCCTTACTGATTTCTGCCTCCTTTGTCTATCAGTTATTGAGAGGGAATATTTAAGACTCCAACAAAAAAATGTGGATTTGTGTATTGTTCCTTGAAGCTCTGTCAGGTTTTGCTTCATGTATTTTGATGCTGTTATTAGGTATGTAAATGTTTGGTATTTTAATGCCTTCTTGATGAACTAACCCTTCTATCATTATGAGACAGTCCTCTTTTTTCCTGGATGTATGCAATCATGATTGGGTTTGAATTTACTATCTTACTACTTGTTTT
The DNA here is from genome assembly GCF_000956105.1 of Propithecus coquereli. Classification (NCBI taxonomy): domain Eukaryota; kingdom Metazoa; phylum Chordata; class Mammalia; order Primates; family Indriidae; genus Propithecus; species Propithecus coquereli. Next base: position 13,971,875 of record NW_012149729.1, on the reverse strand, counting down.
CTATTCCTTCTACCTGTTATTTGCTCTCCCTCTTTTTTTCTCTTTTTTTGCCTTCCTTGGGGAGGGAAAAATGCAGGTTCCCCAAAACATAACAGAAACACTGTGCTAGCCTGCAGTGCTCAGCAAGATTGTTCGAAAGTTCGAAAGTAGACTAGGCAGGTACCAAGACAACCTCTGGGTTCGGGGAAAAGTACCAAGAACTTTCTTCAGTGCCTCAGCACTTTCTTGCCTTGAAATGGCTGGCACGAACTGGTCCTGACTGCTTAAAGCTGCTTTGGCTGTCCTGTAGTGCCCTTTAGCTAATTCTAACACTGAAGTCCTCACCTGGTGGAAAACTCTAATATCATTAGCATAACATGGGTTTCATGACAAAGTATTATGATGGTACTGGGCCAGCATGATTTGTTTCACTGTGAACAAGCAAAGACACAATGTAAAAACTTTGCATCACTCATTAGAAAGAGGTTCAAAGCAACACCACAGGGTAGGCAGATGCAGATTTTGTTAGCAAGAAGCTCCTGTGGATCAAATTCCTGTGCCACCAGGAACAAGTGCCCTGGTAAGTAACCTCTAATAAACTCATCTAGCTCACCAAGCTGGACTTGT
>NW_012149729.1:13969166-13970179 GCF_000956105.1 Propithecus coquereli | reverse complement strand
GACACCATGATATTCCTCTCTAGAAACTAGATTTGAGACTTTTTCATATCTCCCATTTCTTTACTTAACACATGCAATGTTTCCTCTACTCTTTTGAACAAATGAAATGTAATAATAACTGTTTTTATGCTTCACCCACTATTTCTATCATTTATGCCATTTCTGTATCTTTTTAAAAATTGATTGATTTTTCTCCTCATTTTGGGTCATGGTTTCCCTGTGTCTTTGCATTACTAGTAATTTTTTTATTGTATTCCAAACATTATGATTTTCACCTTTTGGGGTACTGGATATTCTGGTGTTCTTATAAACATCCTTAAGCTTTGTTTTTGAATACAGTTACTTGGGAACAACTAATCCTATAGAGGTTGGCTTCTAAACTTTGTTAAGCAGAACTGGAGCAGCCTTTGATCTAGGGCCTGAGTTTGCCTCACTGCTAGGGCAATATTCTTCTGATTACTCCATCTGATGCCTCATGAATTACGAGGTTTTCCAGTTTCTGGCTGATGGGAACATGAATTATTTCCAGTCCTGTGTAAATTCTGAGATTTGTTCCCTATGTTCTTTTGAAATGATTATCTCTCCAACCTTCTGTATAGATTCTTAAATGCTGATTGGTATTCAGCTGAGGAATTTAAGAGTTCTCTCTGTTCAGGTTCTTCTCTTCAGTACTCTATCCTACAAACTCAAACCACCTTGTCCTCCCACCTGTTTTACCAACCTTAAGAGAATTCCAGCTTTCACCAGGGTTCTCCTCCCTGTGCTAGGGCCTGGGAAATCTCTCCAGGCAATTAGCTGGTACAATCATAGGGATTAACTCATTTGTTTCCATCTTAAAAGATCACTGTCCTGAACTGCCTGATCTCTAATACCTGAAAACCATTCTTTCATATATTGTATCTGGTCTTTCTACTTGTTTCAGGAAGGAAGGTAATTCCAGTCCCTATAACTCTATGTAGGCTGAAATATTATAATATAATTAAATGATCATCCTCTTGTCATAAAAAATAAGA
>NW_012149729.1:13967641-13968851 GCF_000956105.1 Propithecus coquereli | reverse complement strand
TGGCAATAGCTTATATAATCTAATTAAGATTAAACCGTATATTACCTTGCTTACATAATTTTAATAACCATGTATTTAGGTAAGATATAAGAATCATAAAATAGAATAAATTAAGCAAAAATAATTTAAATGAAGCAATAATATAGGCTTATTTCCCTATAATCACAGAAATTATAACTTATAAATGCATATAGTTTGTTTCTAAAAAAAAAAGAACTTTAAGATAATTTCTACCATGATTCAGAATATTCTGTTAATTCAATCTGCTATTTAAGATCTACAGGCTTTATTCAGAGAGTAAGAGCAGTCATCTTAGCTCAAGAACTCTACAGCAAAATAGCCTTAAAGATAGATAATACCTCTGCTAATTACTTATCCTCCCTAAGCTTCAGTTTCCTAATCGGTAAAATGGTGACAACCATATCTATCCAATACAGTGGTTGTAAGGATTAATAAAGGAATGTGTGAAAAACACCTAACACAGTACTTGGAACTGAGTTGGCTATTATTTTATTAAGTTTAACATTATTCTGCCTAGAAATAAAGCCCTTTTGTGAAGAATATGGATTCCAAAGATGCATCATCTTGTATACTGTACTCTCTAATGGTAAGGCCAGTCTTCTGCAATGCCAAGCTGTAATTTCTAGAGCTGCCATTAGGATTGCTTATGGGAAGATAAGGCCAAATGAGGGGGGCTAAATTTCAGAGTAATCAGAAAACAATCCTGTACCAGGAAGGAGAAGGCAAGCTATAAGTCTAAACATAAATGATATACTACAAGATAGAGAAGCTAGACAACAAGGTTTCAGTCTATGGAAACTGTAAGGCTTTAAATCCCAGCTCCACCAATTTCTTTATGGTTGACTTTTGGCAAGTTACTTGACCCTATCTGTAAAATGAAGACAACAATAATTGTCACTAAACATGTTGTTACGATTCATTGACCTAATGTTGTATGTCAGAGCTCTATATATAAGTAAACACACATTAACTGTGTGTTGAAAAAGCATCAAATACAAGCTTATAGAGATGGATGAAACAGGGAAGGATAGAATTCTAGCAGCTGCCTCTCTTTTAAGACCCTACCCAAGTGATATAAAAGAAAGGTTTTAGAGTAATAAAGACCTCTTGAAAGGTAAAATATTCATGTTGTGAAAATAGCTGTTACGACGTAAGTTGAACTGAAAGCTGACCCAATATATACCTGTTA
>NW_012149729.1:13966590-13967591 GCF_000956105.1 Propithecus coquereli | reverse complement strand
AGTATAAAGTACATTATACACACACACACACACACACACACACACACACATATATATATTCCACCGAGGAGGAAAACACCAGATTTTCTGTCTCCAGATGATTTATAGAACTGAATAACTTGAAACAAAATGAAGCAAATATACTTTAATGGAAAGAAAACATTTTTACAGTCAATGAAAAGAAGTACTTGCAGGTATTGCTAAAGTATTTGCAGCCTCTAGCGAAAACATGTTGTTAATTTTTAAAATGTCCTAACATTATGTGTGAAAAAATGATTCATCTGACTCAACCATGCCTTTAACCAATCTATAAAACAGATTTTCTTTCCAGATCATGAAGAATTATTCACTGAGTTTTGCATCATAGAGTTGATTTTTTTTTAAATGGAGGCTAAAATGAAAACAATAATTCAGAAAATAGAATATTTGTTTCCCTTACCATAAACTCTGGCTGAATGTGTTTTAGGAAAATAGAGACACAGCAACAACAGAACAGAACAAGGACAGGTGTATGTTGCTCAGTGATCAGTCAGTTCAGCAATAAATCAGTCTCTTTTAGATACTCATTTTAACGTACAGCAGAAGTATATCAGCTAGGAGAGAATCCAATCTCTTCCAAGATTATTTATGACAAAGTACTCCTAACTGAAGTCCAATTTGTTTGTGGAATTGCAGTCATTTTGATTCAACTAAACAATAAATGAATCTGCCTTTCACAGCTCCAACTCCAGAGCATAAAAGAAAACAAAAGGGAACTGCAGCACAATACTTCACAATCCAGGAGCCTAGTTAAAGGAACAGTGGGAAAGCATTTTTTGAAATGGTGAAAAATCCAGTGGGCTACAAAATACAATTCATTGACCTGAATCGCCCATGTACTTTTTGCATCAGCTGTATTTCACCCAGTGAGCCATTCACACCACACAAATGATCTTGCTGGGAACTATTTTTACAATCCTTCTTCACGCTGAAGGCCTCAAGCATCACTGAATGCTGGACAT
>NW_012149729.1:13964248-13966540 GCF_000956105.1 Propithecus coquereli | reverse complement strand
ATTTTTTTTGATAATTTGGAATACTATGGAAAGGTCAAGAGATATCTAGTTTGAGTCCTTATTTTGCCACTGAGTAGCTGCTTAACCTTGAGTTAAGTTCATTAAATTCTCTGAACCCTAATTTTTACAACTTTAAAATAGGTATAACAAGAACTACCTTTCAGCACTGTTCTGAAAATTACATGATAATGCATGCAATGTACTTGTCATAATTGCAATAATAGCTTTCATTATTGGGGTGGAGAAGGATTGTAAAGATTGATCAAAATGCCCCCAACCTAGCTCAAGAGGATGAATCAGGCTTATAGTCTCTGTGTCCAAAGTAACAACAAGTTTTTTAATTGCCCTGTCCCAGTCTGATTGGGCCATCATTTTTGTTTTAAGAGAACATCTTCTTCACATGTAAATTTGAACTAATTCCAGGTCTCTGCCAATTAGAACTTGAATGATTGGTTCAAATCCACATATGTTCAACATTATCCTATAGCCAATTTGTATGCAAGCTACAGCTACGAGTAAATAGTACTTACTTTTCCTGAAAATCACCTCCCTCACTTATTTTCCTTATACAAATGTCCCATATAACATTCAGTACTGATCAGACCTCAAAAGCCAGTATTTAATCTCCTAGGCATTAATTTTAACAAAGCCTAATCTATGCTAATTAAACATCATACCACATTCTAGTGTTAATTTTCAAGAACTTTCAATAAAATTTGAATCTAAGGTACTCACACTTAATAAGATAAAATCTGAAAAATAAAATTGTTAAAAAAAGACAAAGATAAAATATGCAAGAATTATAAATACCTACTTGGTTGAATCTATCATATTTACCAAAATCTGGAAAGCAAAAATAACACTCTTAAAACAAGGGTTCTTAATTTAGATCAGTTGATTATGATAGAAAACAGACAAATGCATGATGCAGAATATCAACCTGATAAAACCAACTCTTTTGTAATCTCTTTACCTCTGATGATCCTTTGTGAAATCCTGAAAACTTAATCTTCTCTAACATTCTAAACTGCTAATGTTTTACTGCCAAGTCCCATAAATTTGGCAAATAGATGAGAGCAGTACTCACTGGAGAAAATGTGGGGGGAAAAATGAGCCAAATCAATTGATTTTGTTTCAATAGTCTATTTAATCTGCACAATGAGTAAGCCTAAGTGTTCTTGCTAAGTGTAATTAAGTGGTATTTTGTAATTCCTGCTTTAAAAAGAAAAAGTCTTGCCTAAAATAAAACACCTTTTGTCCTTAAGGAAAAGTGGTAAAAGTACATGCTAAGGCAACAATTTGGGCTTATCATCTAATTTTGACAATAATGGATGTTTTGACATTGACAATAGATTTCCCCATTAGCACAATCAAAATTCAATTTCAATAAAGTTTTGGTAGTGGCTTTTACGGAAACAAAGTGCATCAATAATATAGGATGTTTCTTTAAGGATTCACAGTCACTGCTACATTTCCATTTCTTCTAGTCAAAAATCAATGTCACACTAGACTCTAACGAATGGCTGCTTGCCAGCTGCACTCAAACTGACTGAAACTCATCATTCCTTTAAAATGTATTCTTATAGCAAGAGTAATTTAATAATTTGGCTTATTTAAGTTTGTTATTTGATTCAGACATATAATCTAACTATGGTTTGGAAAGCATTTTACACATAAGAAAAAAAGGCTGTCTTTATTAGTGTTACAGATGTTTACAACATAGCCAATTTTTAAAAGAAGGACAGAAACTGCAGTCAATTATTAGGTACATATTCACACCTGTTGTCTGTCATGTTTCAAACCCCTCAGGTGTGAGATTTAGTCAAGGCAAATAAAATGAAGAAGGACCAGCTGCAAAAACTGGTTTTGTTCTCATACAGTAATTAAAAGGAAAAACTGTACCGTGTGTTGTATCTATGACAATCCCATTATTTCATGTCGGGGACAGTGCCATTTTCTTTTAACAGATTTTTGTTGCTGTCGAGTATGTTATAAAGGCTAGTGTTCATAGGTCTAGGCTATTGAGCTAATTTATAACGGTAGTCTGTCCAATTACCTTTGCTAAATTTCTCCCTGAGGCATACTAGTCTGATGTCAGAAAAATTAAACATTTTCATTCTCATTCCAACACTCCCACTTAAGTCACACTTACTGTGATGTTTCTCAACATCACCTTAGACATCAGACCTCATTAAGCCACATGACTTAGAAAGACTGAGGTGCTATAAACACCAAATGTTTTCAATTATTCAAACTATGGAGCACCTAAAAATATATGTGGTACAGTAATAC
>NW_012149729.1:13952389-13954871 GCF_000956105.1 Propithecus coquereli | reverse complement strand
TTACTAAATTAAACATTTTCTGCTTTCACTGCATCTCATTAAACATGCTACTGCAAGTTTAAATAACTCAGTGCTTTAATTTGCACAGTCACCCATTTTGTTATTGTTTACAGGAACCTAATTTGGCACATAATAATTCAGGCAGCATTGGTTTCATATTAAACTGAAGTATTAATTTTTAATATAATTGCATTCTTTAGTCCAACAAAAGCTAGTTCAGTGGGGATTTTACTCAAGTGATTCTTCAATTACTGTACATGGAAAATTCTTCTAAGACTTTGTGCCTCTCTTTGCCCTACTGATTCATTTCTCTATAAATTAAAAACTCATTATGAGCTTATTTAAACTAGCTTATTTGCTTAAACAACACAACGAATGATTACATTGGTACAAAATATATGGCCTATCCATCTTTAAACACCTTTTTCTAAAGGATATTTGAATCAACAATTAAGCAAGGCATTTTGTGTTTTCCTATCACAATGATGTATAATTACTAAACCCCACAACTTTGCATGAAGGCTAATAAAGAAACTCTTGGAACATCAATAAAATAATGAAAAATAAGAGTTGGTCCTTTATGCTTCCATCACAAATCTGAATGATGCAGATATTTGGAGAAATACATTAAAATATCAGTGAACATGCCATCCCTCAAACATGGGTCATCATAAAGTACAATGTACACACTCAAGAAGAAAAAAGGTGAATTGATTGAAAACAAGAAGGTCAAGTGGAAAATATAAAATATGTTCACAAGGAAGTAGGAAGGCCTGAAATTAATAACTAATTATATTCCATTTTGTTCACTCATATTTGTATATCTTCTATACAATGGCTCATATATGTGATAGTCCCATTTATTCATAAAATACTGGTTTATGAATAAAAGCATATGTTTAAAATGAGTATGTTAAAATTACATTTTTCAATACCTGTATTTATGATCACTAACAGATAATTAAATAAGGAAACGAACAAAATTATTAATTACAGTCATGCATCACTTAGGCAACTTAGTTGTTATGTGAAGTGTACTTACACAAACCTAGATGGCATAGCCTACTACACACCTAGGCTATATGGTATAGCCTACTGCTCCTAGGCTACACACCTGTACAGTATGATACTCTACTGAATACTGTAAGCAATTGTAATGCAATGGTAAATATTTTTGTAACTAAAGATATCTAACATATCTAAAAGTAGAAAAGGCACAGTAAAAATATGGTATAAAAGATTAAAAAATGGTACACATGTATAGTATACTTACCATGAATGCAGCTTGCAGGACTGGAAGTAGCTCTGGGTGAGTGAGTGAGTGGTGAGTAAATGTGAAGGCCTAGGACATTACTGTACACTACTGTAGATTTTATGAACACTGTACACTTAGGCCATACAAAATTTATAAAAATGTTTTCTTAGTAATACATTAACCTTACTGTAACTTAACTTTATGAACTTTTTAATTTTTTAAACTTTTTGACTTTTGCAATAACACTTAGCTTAAAACATAAACACACTGTATGACTGTACAAATATATTTTCTTTGTTTATATCTTCATTCCATATGATTTCTCCATTTTTAACATTTTTTATACTTTTTTTTTCTTTTTAAACTTTTAAATTAAAAACTAAGACACAACACACACATTAGCCTAGGCTTACAAAGGGGTCAGGATTATCAATATCACTGTCTTCCACCTCTACATCTTGTCCCACTGTAAGGTCTTCAGGGACGATAGCATGCATGGGGCTGTCATCTCTCATGATAACAATGCCCTCTTCTGGAATACCTCCTGAAGGACTTGCTTGAGGCTGTTTTATTGTTAACTTTTTCTTAAGTAGTATACTCTAAAATATGATACAAAGTATAGTATAGTAAATACATAAACCAGTAACAGTCATTTATTATCATTATCAAGTATTATATATCGTACATAATTATATATGCTATATTTTTACATGACTGGCAATGTATTAGGTTTGTTTACATCAGCATTACCACAAACACATGAATAATGCATAGTGCTACAATGTTATGACAGCAATGACTTCATCAGGCCATAGGAATTTTTTAGCTCTATTATAATCTTATGAAATCACAGTCATATATGTGGTTCAAAGTTGACAGGCATGTCATTATGTGGCATGTGACTGTATCTAAATTGTAACTTGAATTCTACAGTATTACGCTACACTGGCCCCTTGACCAGTTCACTACAGAGCAGAATCTGGTATGACGCAGTTCATTTTTGGACCTGATCTAGAGAGATTATGTTAACTAAAAGAACAAAGATTTAAAATTTTGAAATACTTTCTATAAGACAATGTGAAGGCCTATATCTACTATGAACCAAATTCCCAAATGTCTTGGACATACAAATTGAACAGAACTCAAGAAAGTTCGGCCGGGCGCGGTGGCTCACGCCTGTAATCCTAGCACTATGAGAGGCCGAAGCGGGCGGATTGTTTGAGCTCA
>NW_012149729.1:13951328-13952339 GCF_000956105.1 Propithecus coquereli | reverse complement strand
TCTGTTCTTTTCCCTTGTCTTTAAAGTACTATGCTAATTAAGTTTATTCATACAAAAACATTTATTTATCAAAGTTACACAGTTACAAAATAGCACACAAAAATGTAAAACTTTATTTTGCTTTTAAACCAGATTTAAGGTTACACATCTGCAATTGATGCACATATGAACTATAGTAATTCTTGAATTTGAAAAATAATGTTTGAATCTAACATTCAGTATTCTCTATGAATACCACGTTGATAACTACAGAATGCAGATGTGAAAAAGAAATACAGTATCATCCCTAACACTAAAGTGTTTACAAGTATGTCTCTAGGGACACTTTTGTTCACTGTGTAAGCTGGTACATGTTATCTTCTTTTTCTAACTCAGTTTGGAAATCAACTCCTAATGAATAGAATATATCAGTGAAACATCCCATTGAAGAAGGATTAAGACAGCAAACTGTACTCCACATTTACAAATAAGCAGTTTCATTTTTTAAAGATACTTCCAGTTTCTCATTCTCATAACACATATTCGCTATATGTCCATTGTTCATGCTGCCTACAAAGAAAAGTTCTTTAAAATAGAATAAAAGGGTTTTTCCTGCATCACAGGACAGTTGTAAAATGAGTATCCCTAAAGGGATTCAAGGTGGCTCTCCCTTAATTTAACTTTCTGCCCTGAGCTGCCACTTTAAATTACCATATACTGTGAATTCACACCCTTTGAGAAAAAAGTTTTCAAAATAACTGAACTGTGATGAATCTAGAAGACAGAAAACACAATGGCAAGAAGCAGTTTCAGGTACTTAACTAAAATGATCTAGGTAGATCATCAACTCTGGAGATCTTTCTAAAGATGAAATGAGTCCATCATTTTTGTGGGTGAGCATCTTGAACTACCTACAATTTATGAACGTAGACTAGGCGTATACAATTACAGTCCAGCCAAATACCAAAATATACTTTTTCTTTCTTTTAAGACATTTATTAGATTATAATCCAAACAGAAGGAAATGAAAAG
>NW_012149729.1:13948863-13951278 GCF_000956105.1 Propithecus coquereli | reverse complement strand
GGCCTCCCAAAGTGCTAGGATTATAGGCATTAGCCACAACTCCTGGCCTGCATATTCCAAAACCTTAGAGTTTTGTTTGACATTAGATTTAAAACTTATTTGGTGCCCATCAATACATGAGTGGATTAATAAAATGTGGCATATGTATACCATGGAATGCTACTCAACTACAAAAAACAATGGTGAACTCTCACCTCTTACATTATCCTGGATAGAGCTTGAGCCCATCCTTCGAAGTCAGGTATCACAAGAATGGAAAAACAAGCACCACCTGTACTCACCAAATTGGTACTAACTGACCAATACTAAGGTGCTCACATGGTAGTAATATTCACTGAGTGCTCGTCAGGTGGGAGGGGGGTGTTGGGGGTGGGTAAACTCACAACAAATGGATGTAGAGCATACCATGTGGGGGAAGGGCACACTTGTAGCCCTGGCTTGAGCGAGGCTAGGGCATTATATGTCACCAAAATGTTTCTCCCCTCATAATATTCTGAAATAAAAAAAAAAATTACTTGTTTCTAGGATTGACAATGTAATTTATAAGAACAATGTCATTTATAAGAACTAAGATTCAGTTTGTGTCCATATGAAATGATTTCTTTAAAAGTAAAAATGGTAAGAGTTAACAAAACTTCATAAATTTTACTAATATTGCCTAGGTTTTCTCTAATTTCTATAAATGTTCCCAGTTACCTTATAAGTACTAATAGAAAGTATGACAAGAATCGGAAAATGTAAGAGAAAGACTCACTGAAATCTAGTAAAATTTTACATGATAAATGTCTCACCTAGAATATTTATGGGGGAAAATCTGCCCTTCCTCCAGTAAAATTAAACACTTCCCAAACACAAACTGCCTAAAGTTGAATGTTATGAATGAGTTATGACACACAAGTAACACAAAAAAAACAACACATAATATCTCTTTACTAAGTGAATACTCACAGGTGCAGTTTTACGCGTAGAACAGAGCAAAAGATGGTAGCCGCGATGTCTCAAGAAACTCACACTCAGGCGGGGTGGGTGTGCATCAGAAAACTGAGCATTAGGGAGAGCTGTGAGGGAAGGGGCGGAGATGTGTGGACCAGGGGGAACAAGGATGGGAGAACACTCCAAGCAACAGGATGCAAGGCTCAGAGGTAAGATGAAGTTGCATGTGATTGTTGGGCTGTGGGTCCTGCTGGAAAAAAAAGGCCTTGAGAGAAAGGCAAGGCCAAAGCCTTGAAAAGCAACATCACAGATCTGAGGAAGAAATCCTCTATGGGCTTTAATCTCACCAGTCTAAAGTGTGTGTTGAAGAAAAAGCATGTAAACTCATTGGGGTCAAAGTTTGTTACCAAAGAATCACAAAATATGTATCAATGTGTGTTAAAGGTCTCAAAACCTGTCGCACAAAACTTTATCTAAAGTCAGAGAATCATTTAGTCCAAGGTTCACATAGTCAAATGCTTACAAAAGCCGGGCAAGTAATAGAAGCAAAGAGCCTGAAAAAAACCAGTGCCAGGCAGAGGTGTGAATGCAGCACATGGCCTGATCAAACATTTAAAGAAAACCAGAAATCAAGATTCTTAGGTGAAATATATTGATTTTTCAATAACAACACCTACATCAATGTTTTTCAAAATACTGAAATGTCAAACAAAATATTTGTGGAAAATTATCTAACTCCACAGATTGCAAGGCCATTTAAAACCAATTCACTAAGACCTAAAAATTTGTGCAACGAGTTCCTTATTTGAGCTAAGCTTTTTTTCCCCCCCTCAAAAACCCTCAGTGAAAGAGATTTCTGAGTATTAAAGGCTTTAAAAACTCTGCTTTGGTGGCTATGAATGGTAAGAGCAAAGCAAGTTAACTAGTTCTCATTTAAGCAGAAATCTGGTTTTTTTTGTCTTTTGTTTTGTTTTGTTTTGTTTGTCTCATAGTAAAGTGGATGATCCTAAGCATTTTGGAATGATCCTAAAAGTTCTTGATTATATGCAAATCTGCAAAGGGGAAAGCTTACAAATATGGGCCATAACAAGGATGGAACATTTTTGTTTTCGCCTATCAATCTCTCATCTGGTAACAGAAATGAACACAAGAATGCGATTTCACGGATGAAAAACTCCTCTGAAACAGGGCATTTCATAACCTAATACTGTACTCAAAGTGCTGTTTTAAACCTCAGGGTGGGCTGTCAGAATACCTAATACCTTGTTTATTCAGTAACTGATGAGGCCAATGTATTAACATTTTATAGGTAAAAAGAAAAAAATCAAGTTACATAAATATGCTTGTCCTTTGGTATATACAGGGGGATTGGTTGCAAAACTGTATATAACCAAATCTGTGCATACTCAAGTCCCAGAGTCGGCACTGTGTACCCTCCTTTATGAAAAGCTGGCCCTCCTTCTATGCGGGTTTTGCATCCAT
>NW_012149729.1:13935528-13939393 GCF_000956105.1 Propithecus coquereli | reverse complement strand
AAGAAAGTTGGAGTCCAGTGAATAAGACATATATATTCAAGGGTAATTATAATGTAAATGCCATCACAGACATAGGTACTAGTTGCTATAGAAGAACTTTTAATCCAGGCTAAAGGAAATAAAGAGGAACATTACAGGAAAGAGCCTTAGGCTAAATCATCAAGGAGCTAGTTATTCAGATGACTCAAGCAGGTCATTTCAGGCACAAAATCTCAGAAACAAAATTCATTAAGACCTTAAGGGGGAAAGACACATAAGTATGAGTGAGAAAGGGACTATAATGAAGTCAGAAAGGTAAGCAAGGCCTTGGGTGTCATGCTAAGAAATATGGTTCTTATCTTGAAGGTTATGGTGAGACACTGAAGAATTTTAAGCAAGATAGAGATATGACCAGATTTGAGTTTTAGAAAGATCACACTGGGAACAGTACGTCAGCAGTCTGTTAGGAGATGACTATAGTAATTTAAGTGAGTAATGATGAGGTCCTCAGCCAAAGTAGTGGTAGTAGACATGGAGAGACAGGAATTCATTCCATAGAGTAGAACCTACCATGGCCAGGCACCATTCTAGGCACTAGGAATAAAAAAGTGAACAAAAATATCTACCTACATAGAACTTATATTCTAATGGCACAAACGATCTACAAACAAGATAAGTAAAATAATAATATTTAAGATAGGGATAAATACAAAAGACAAAAAGGCTGGGAAGAGGAAGAGAATGTATCAGGGAGTGGGGTTGAAATCTTACCAGGGAGAATATCACCAAGAGGGTAAGTAAAGACCTGAAGGAAGTAAAAGGGCAGGCTCTAAGATCTGCCTCCAGAGAGTTTTCATCACAGGGAAGAGCAAGGATCATCGCCCTGCAGCAGGACTGTGCTTGATAGCGTATTCACAGGTGGACATAGTGAGTACAGTTATGATACTCCACACTCAGCTTCAGAATATAAAAAGAATCCCCAATTACATTTCTAACTAATGAAGCATTTAACACATAAAGTAAAATATCAACATACCAACAAAGAAAACCTGGGGGAAAATTCTCACATTATACAATTCACTGTTTTTCACCTGTTTCTTCTCAAAATGAGATCATAACCATTACCTGAATAGGGCACTGGGCTCATTTACCTAACAAAATTATCTTGGATTAAAAGGCCACCCCCGTCTAAGAGAAAGGATCCAGATTTGGGCCAACAAGCTCGCCCAACAGAGTCTGGGTAGAAAAGATATTTCCAAATCAGACATTTCTGCTGGAAACAGTAGATGAGGATTTTGTTTTGTTTTGTGTTATATGTACCCTATTGGCAAATACATCTCTGAAAAACTTGCCCAGTAGAAACTAATCCTCCGAGCATAATTTTTTTGTTTCTGCCCTACAGGAATCCAATCTATAGTTAGGAAATTTAGGGCTGGACACCAGTACTACCTTTCACTTGATTACAAACTAAAAACTCAGACAAATCTGGAGCTGATTGACTACTTATAGGGAAGGTTAGACGGTGAGGCTGACATCCAAAGACAATTTGTGGCCAACCGGGAGGCTACCGCACTACCTCAATGCCAGGGACACCAGGGATGGACGCAGCCTTCCATTTCCAGACTCTGTTCACCACTGAAGATGCAGTTCCTAGATCTCAGTAAATGTGGATCAGGCGTGGAAAAAGGGCTAGATTTCCCAGAAGTGAGTCTTTGGTACCAATAGCTGTGCAACACGGTACGCTCTAGGGCAGGAGCCAACAGGCAAGGACCATGATATCGTGAATTGACCCTATTAACTTCCAATCCTTTGTTACCTGCATCTTTTACACAAATAAGCAAAAGGGTTAATTGTTTAAAGCAAGCTTGTTTACAGATCATTGGAAACAATTATCAACTTGAGCTTCAAAGAGCTATGGGTAATTTAATACTAATCTAAAAAGATAGACAACATTTCTAAAATGTTGCTTATTTTAGCAGAAAACAGTTTAAGGCAGATTTATTTCCACATGGCTCAGCTGACAGCCAGCTTCCCACATAAATTCACGTGAGTACATTCTCTCCAACTGTCCCTGAACATAGAATAGGCTATATTACTGCAAGCTACATTCTGTGTGAAATGTATTCTATTAAATACTTTTTTTTCCTATGCCTTGGTTGCATTTCATGAACAGTATATTGAACCCAAATTGAAGTTTCAATTTTTTGTTGAGATCTCTGATTCCCAGTGGAATCTGCTAAATATCATGCAATTTGATTCAACGAATCCTTACGGAGCAGTTATAATGTGCCAAGAGCTGTGCTAATGAAAAGATGATTTGGAGACCAATTTTTATCCTCAAGGATTGAAGCGGGGAGGGACGGAAAAAGGGATCTGAAGAAAATTTCATGAAAGGGACATTATTTGAGATCTGTAAAACATAGCTAAGATTTCGAAGGGTAGAAGAACCTTCCCTAAAATAAAACACAATAAGCAAAGACCAAGAAGGGCTGAAGCATTGAGTGTTCAAGGGCCCAAGAAAGGCCTGCTCAGGAATCACTGAAGACAACAGAGTAGCAGAGTGAGATGATCCAGGTTTGATTTCTTGAAAATTAGGCTGGGGGCAGGGTAATGGAAGTCCTAAAAATGTGAGAGAGAAAGAGCAAACATGCATCTGTAGTCAAGAAGAGACACAGTGTGGTTTCTATTTTTAATCAAGGAAATATAGATTCTTGTAGGCATTACAGGAGTAGAATCTACCTTACGAGGTAAACAGATCACCCAGTCAGCGAGGCCTCCCAGACCAACCTATTTAAAATTGGAGCAGCCCACTCACACACACACACACACACACACACACACACACACACACACACACACATTTCTTTTTCACTTTATTTTTTAAATAGCATTTGCCACCATCTAACATATTTTAAACATATTAGGGCACATTTTACTTATTGTTCATCTTCCTCAATTGTAATGTAAAGTTCATGAGGATAGGGACTGCTGAATCCTCTACAACTGCAGGTACTTAGTAAATAGTCATTAAATGAATGAATATATGAATAGAGGCAAAAATGACTAAAATCTGATGGTGTCATTAACAGAAACCAGGGGGTCAGGGTTTTCTTTTCTGAGTCATGAGGCTAAGATGATCATAAAAAAAACATTAGGCAGGGTCAGGAGACCTGGGTTCTTTCTCCTGATCTGGCATTGACATCTGTCAGTTTAGGCAAGTCATTTTTCTCCCAAAAAGTGAATTTCCTTCATCTGTAAAATTGGGGTTTAACTGAACTTACATATGCCCACTGTAGGATTAGACCAAGTCCCCAATTTAATTAGCCAAGGATACAGAGTCTTCCTGCCAGATCTATGAAATGGCCAAATTCTTATCATGCCACTGCCCTCTTATACATGTGGTTAAAATTGCTTACCCAGAAAGAACTTATGCTGCCATAGACATGCGTCCATTTAAAGGAATGTTTACAAATAGCAGCTCTCCTGTTTCCTGAATCAAACTCAATACGAACAAGGTCACAGCCTCATCCACACTCTGAGAAAGCAGAGTCAGAGCCTGGGTGTCCTTGATCAATCTCTCTAACCTACCCTTTCAATGATCCAGAAAACTTGTTTTCCCAAAGGCCACCCTTAACTGATTTAATACCATGTTTTCTGGATGGTTTTGATAATGAATTTAGTCTGAAGATTACAATTACAAATCCATTTCCTCCCCATGTCCAAGATTTAGTGCTAACATACTATATTCCTATAAAGTTTTATAGGACCTTACAAAGTTGTGGGGCTGATAATATTTCTTCCTTCTAAATACGAATTTGCCAACAGAATATGTATGGTCCCACCAGATGGACCTTTTTTAAGGATTGAAAAAGAAACATAGTGATTT
>NW_012149729.1:13892797-13934578 GCF_000956105.1 Propithecus coquereli | reverse complement strand
AAGTAGTCACTGACACATTTACTTCAGAATTAGATGGAGGTATCTGTTTCCAATTTTCTCACTCATTAATCCCCCACAACTATGATGTTTTAAATTCTACCATTAGAGATTTATTCCCATTTGTTATATATTACTCCCCCAGACATTGTCTTTTCAAAAGCTGTTATCCCTAAAAGGGGTAGGATACTAGGATACAACCAATCACTAACATTGTGTGAAGCCCCACTGGCAGGAGGAATTCAAGACTATTAGGTGTTTGGGAGCTGGCAGAGTTAGAAAAGGGAGGTGTCAGATGTCTAAGACAAATTTCACCTATTTCGTGGTTTTGCCAAAGGCAGCCTTACAGTAACAGGTTTTAGCTTTGTGATGGTAGCAGTGGGAAAACACAATGGCAAAAAGGTAAACTTGCTGGTTACAAAAATGTTTTTGTTGTTTTCTCAACAAAAACAAAAGTGAAAACTGCATGCCTAGGGTAGAGATAAGAGTGAAACTTCACATTTCTATACAAGCTACTATCTTTGCTGGTCCTCGGTAACTTGGAGGCATCTGCAAATCTTGCCCATTATTTATTGCTTCTAGAGCAGGTAAAGCAAGGCCCACTGACAACACAGGGCACAAAATAAGGGGTCATACAGGGAGAGAAAACCCTAGGCTCTGATTGTGCTACCTCTACCTGTAAAGCTGCCAGTGTTCAAGATCACACACCCTGTCATGATTAGATTACCAGGAGACATGATTTTGTGGAGACATTGGAGAATTCAGTGTAAAATTTTTATCAAAAGCCCATTTAAGAAACACTTCTATCTTATTTATTTCCTTATCCCAACAAATAATCTTTTTCAAGTTTTTGTATTATTAAATTGTCTCATCATGCTAAGAAACTATAAATAAGCATTAATATAGTCCATATAGGAAAAAAATTATTCATAGGGGAAAACTGAACCAATGGTAGGATTTTTAAGCCAAATCAAGTACATATCATCCTGAAATACACACAAGTGTGCAAATAACTGTAAAATGAAGTAGAAATAAATATGTAACATGAAATAGAAAAAATATACAAAAACTATATGTTTACCATATACCATGTCCTCTCTCTTCAGAGTGAATGCCACTTATTTCATTTTATAGTTTAAAAATAAAAAGACATTCATTTGAAAGGACTGTTAAATAATTATTGCATTATACTATGAATACAGTATTTTCTTCTCTATATATATGATGTGAAACACAGATTTTAATTAATGGTAGGATGTATTACAGCTTTAAAAAAAAATAACCAATGTTCACATCATGAAAGAAGAGGTAACAAATTATGGAATGGTATTACCCAAATATGGAATTACATGTTTAAGTTCAGCTAAGCCCCACTATCCCATCTGAAAGAACACTATGGAATACAAACTCACCACATAAAAATTATTTCCTAAAGCATATAGTAAAAATCCACTTAGAAATTTACCTGAAGCTATACCATCCTTGGCTACCTGCACCTGCTCTCAGGGGAAGCACAAACCGTGTTCTGATTCAATACCTCTCTCCATACTGGCTAACTCTTCCTGTCTTTCAAGATTCAGCTCAGGCATCATTCTTTGGTAATAGTATTTGTACAGTATTTACCTGTGCGACCCCTATTCCTATTGTGCCGTCTTTGTGCGTACATGTATATATCTTCCCTACTGATCTGAAAATTGCCCATTTGCTTTTTCTAATGCTTATAGTGTAGCTGCCCTAATTAAATGGGGCCAGGGAGAAGATAGTTTACCTTTTATCGAGAAAAAAAAAAAAAACCTATTTCATTCAAAGAAAATGTGTCAAGTGAATGTGCTATAGCATAGACTCCATTACTTGAAAGTTATCATTACATGCCTCCCATTATTATAAATAAACTTCAGTACCACCTTAAAGAAACCTCTTCTGCTGACCTGCTTTTCATTTTTTCATAACGTTCAGTATTATTCTTGAGCATAGTGACAGAATGCAATCCCAAGGCCGAAGAGTCTAAATACATTCCATTTGTCATGAATATTGTATTTAGCAACTTGAATTCTTTTTATGTAGATATAGCCCATCAATTATCTCATATATTTATCAGAGTTCATTATAAAGGATAAGAATTCTCCCTTAAAAAACGTGATGCATAAGAGAAGAAACCTTATACTATTATGTGAGCAAATTAGTTGTCAAAACCAACTTTAACAGGCTTACTAAATAGCATCCTACCCTTTGGAAAGTAGTTTACAAGGTAAAGAACTTAATCGGAGTAACTTTCTACATGATACCTATATTCCAGTAATTTATGGACTGTAAGTTGACCTGAAAAGGCCTCCATCTAATGAAAATACAAGTATTTATCTGCTTACTTTCTTCCTTGTAGCATTTTTTCCTCAGTCCTCTAGAAAGATATAACAATTGGATTTTGCTTATACATACTAAAATGGCATCTGTAAAAAGAGCACTTACCTTACATGAACAATTTTTAAAATCTTAATGTACAGTCTGAGGACCACATAACTCCTGCTAAGACTGTTGCATTCTCCATTAACATGCCCAGCTGATGGAATGGCCAAAAGTAGTATGGCATATTAATAAAATTCACCATGAATTAAGTCTGCTTTTGTAGTAAAATAATACAAACATACTTATGCCCTAGACCTTCTTTTGTTCCTCACACTACCTTTCACTGCCTTAACTAAGGGTGTTCAAGCTGCAACATACATCAGAATCATGTGGAAGGCTTATTAACACAGATTGTTGGGTCCCGCATTCAGAGTTTCTGATAAAGCAGGTCTGGGTTGGGACTTAAGAATGTGCATGTGTAAATTCTCAAGTGATGCTGAAGTTGCTGGTCCGGGGACCTCATTTTGAAAACCACTGGCCTACATAATTGCATCCACTCAGATGCCTACCATGACTCCAAATTTCCATCTCCATATCAGGTCCATCTATCCAATTGCCCATCTTCAACAATGTCTGAGTACAAACGGCCTATACTACCCAAAACCTGTCTCAGAAAAAACATCACCGTCATCAAGCAAGATGCTAAGTACAAAGCTTTGAAGTCACTTTTAACTACTTTTTCTCTATGGCTACAGCTAATCAACTGGGCAAAATATTGCCTATTCTATTCCAATATACCTATTTCTTTTCTATCCACTTCACTTCATCTCTACCACCACATTGATCCAGGCCAGCATCATCTAATACTTGCACCATGGCAACAGCCTCCTAACCAGACAAATACTCCATTTCCACTTTTGCCCCTATTCGATCTACTTTCCACAGTGCAGAGTAACTGTTTTAAAACAGAAACACGGTGATGTTAATACTCTCCAATCACTTCCTATAACTTTTAGACAAGATCTAAAACCCTTAATGTGTCTTCACATAGCTTCCAAGGTAAAGCCCCAACTGTATCTCTTCAGGATTATCTTTTTTTTTTATTTCAGCATATTATGGGGGTACAGATGTTTAGGTTACGTATGTTGCCCTTGCCCCCCCTCTCCCCCTAAGTCCGAGTTTCAAGTATGTCCATTCAGGATTATCTTATATAAACTTTCTCACCTGACCACACTACCTTCAACCACATCTCACTTCATCCCAACTCAGGGCTTTTGCTTATGCTGATGCCTCTATATACTGTCCACCTTGCTTTTTTAGCAAACTCCTCATTTCTTAGATCTCAGCTTAAATGGCATGCCCAATGTAAACCTTTCCTGATTCCCCAGAATAAATTAAATCACCACTACTATATTCTCACAAGGCACTGTGCACTGCCCCTTTAGTATGAGTGATCACATTTGGAATTACTTGGTTGTTGTACATCTACCTCACTAGCTAAGCTCCACAAGGAACCATTATGTCTTGTTCACCATTTTAATCCCAAGGCCTTATATGGTGCTTAACACATAGTAAGGGTCCCAACTTGGCATTTATTGCTGACACATGGACAACTGTGAAAAATTTTATATATTCATAGATATGAGGAGTGAACTAAAATAGAAAGGGTTAGCCAAGCTCACTGTAATGTCCATCCTGGGTTTGCTCACACAGGACATCTCCAACCTTTTCAACTGGACTCACTGGCCCACACAACCCAGACTCTAGGACCAGTCCTAGCCATTGGCAGAAAGATGGAGACTTAAAAATCATTTTTTTATTTACTCAGTAATCTTCATGCACTGGCTTAACAATTCTAGGCCTGCTTTACAGTAGACAAGCTTCTATATAGTTGTCCTAGAACCATTTCCCTAATACTCCAATTCTGTGAACCCTCTAAGACTGTATTTTCAGCCTGATTCCCAAAACTCAGCATACCTCTGAACCCTGACTAAATAAAGATGAAATCCAGATTATCCCTTTAAGACCATTCCCAATAACAACCACTTATATCAATCTCAAAAGGTAATCTAACTCACTACTAAGCATCTGTCCTTCCCCAAATAAAAACTTATGCAGAATCAACTTAGGTCTTCAACAACAGTTACACTGCTAGCCCTTATGCCCACAGACTCCTCTCTTAAATTGGAAGCTATCAACACAATCTTTGCCCCAAAACTCATGTCTTGATTTTACTCCAAGATTCTTACTTCTCACCTTCATACAGCCTATGAGATATTCTTAGTCTCTGTTCTCCCATTCAGTCACTCAAATACTTATTGGGAATCTACTGTGTGCTAAGTACAATGCTAGATGTTAAGAACACAATAAAAAATAAGAAATTGTTACCCTATAAAAAACATCACCTCAGATTATAATACAGAAGTATGTGGCAAGCAAGAGTCCAGAGATTAGATAATTGATCTAGATGTTAGAGGGGGTGACAATGGAGTCTTGACAGAGGATCTGAAATTAACTATATACTGAAGAAGGTTAGAAAGAAGAAGGAATACCTTGATCAAAGTTCAGAACATCAGAAGCCTTGTAGTGAAATAAAAATAGCTCAGCAATATTGGAACATAAGGAATGAAGCCCCAAATAGTGGGAATGTAGGCTGTAAGAGAAAGACAGAGATCAGTTCATGAGCAGCCTTATTTGACATACTAAGGAACTTAATATGATCTCCTAGCCTAACAGGTAAAATTTGGAGAACTAAATATAATATGAAGTGATAAACTATAAATTAAAGGAAGTGGTAGGGGACAGGACAGCAGTTCTATCTTTCCATGGGCATGGGGTCATCATGGACAGAGCAAATAAGCTTTGGCTTTGAAGAGATGGGCAGGTGTAAGTACATTGTTGTGGGACTTCAGAGATAGGGGACATTCATTCCACCCAATGAGGGAACACTTTCTGAGGGATCAATGTCTGAAGCAGTCTTAAGATGTGGATATACAGAGGTTAAGGTTAGGAGCATTCAAGGCTCAGGGAGAATCATGGCCAGAACCACAGAGGTGCATGGAATATTCGCAGAACTAACAATTATGTTTGGCTGAAGCACAGTGGCATAAAGGGGAGGAGTGAAAAGGGTGTAAATAAAAGCAGGTTTGATCCTAAGACTGGGAGTATGCAAATACCTGAGTCAGCAGTTCGATTTATAACAAACTCCATTCTGTATTAAATACTATACACACTTCCTGAAATTTCTGAAAATTAATAACTTGCCTACAGTTTCCTCGGCCAACATATAATTTTGAAAATCTTTTTATGGGAAGATAATGTGCTTCTCTAACTTATCCTTTATTTACTTTTCTAAAAACACCCCAAATTATTACTTGTACCTGGGATTTTACTTATACCTGTTTTCCCCAGGAAAAAAAAAATCAGCATAAATCAAAATACAATATAGTAGGTAGCTCTAAAATGTAATTAGTGATAATAATCAAGCAATTCCTACAGGAAAAATTTACAAGTCTCTGATCTGGTAGGATCACCTTTTAAATGTAAAAAGTCATCATTACATAATATGAAACATTAAAATTTCCATTAAAAGGAAGGTTAAAACCAGTCTTAAATAAGATGCACTCATACTAAGAATTTTTTACAGTAACTGAAGAGAATCTTAATTATTTTCCTTTACTTGAACTTCTCTAAAAACCTTATTACCAGTAATTTGGGCTGATGAATGTAGTCAATAATAAAGAGCCTTAACTTTAACATTCCTCCCTCAAAGCCGATCCCTCTTGTGGTTTTCCGATAGGCTATTGTTAGATTAATTTACAGTAAAATAATTACTATCTCCCTAAGCAAGACACATAGCAGGTTATCTATTGTTCCTCAGAGGACTGTTGGACTGTTTTTAACAAGCATACTAAATTACAATAGCAGCTTTATTGGAATTAACAAACAGACACGAATCACCAATCCAGTTATATCTCAAAAGAGAAAAGGGTTTTCTGAAGTATACTGCTGTAGTTGTTTCCTGAACAACTGTTTTGTAACCCTAAATTCAAAGACCAGTCTTTAAGCAAATAGGCACACGTCCCAGGAGCAGGGAACACAGATAGAATAGTTTTTCTGGCTATTCCCAACAGAAAGAGTAACACTATAACGATTTAGAGAATTAATAGAGTGCAGACATGAAAAGATACCAGCATTCCCCATCAGTATGTAAAGCACTCACGCTTGATCATTTACAGCTGTCTGCTCGACATCTCCCAGTCTCTGATCCCAAAGCAGTAGCACCGAGGCACAACTCTGCCTCTTCATTTACATTGACATTCTAATCTTGAGATGTGTCAAAATTAAAGTTGGCAAGTTTCCAGCCTATTTGAATTCTTTCATGTTTGGAAAAATGCTATTGCACTGAGCATATTCATAGAAATTCCATGGAAACTCCCAGAGGATCTGCTCACAGGGACTTAAGGAATACAGATCAGTGCCTGTAAGTCAGTAAGACTACATTGCCCACAAATGGGAAGGGGGATCTCTAATGAGACATGGAGTTGGCCCAAATGCTTCTTTCTCTGCAAATAAAAGTAAAGCATTCTTATATAAATAATGCTACCAACAAATTCCAATATTTCCAAGGGGAATTACCTTGTTAAAAAGGAAGTTTAACCAGCCTGAGCAAGAGCGAGACCCCGTCTCTACCAAAAATAGAAAGAAATTAATTGGACAGCTAAAAATATATAGAAAAAATTAGCCGGGCATGGTGGCACATGCCTGTAGTCCCAGCTACTCGGGAGGCTGAGGCAGAAGGATTGCTTGAGCCCAGGAGTTTGAGGTTGCTGTGAGCTAGGATGACGCCACGGCACTCACTCTAGCCAGGGCAACACAGTGAGACTCTGTCTGAAAAAAAAAAAAAAAAGGAAGTTTATGTTCTAGATTGAATTCCTAATGGCTTTGGACCAGAATTATTGTTCTCCCACTAACATTTTTATATTTGAGCTACTTCCTATAACTACACCACACTCTAAAAACAGTTGTGGGGGATTGGTGAAGGAAAGCAAGTGATAACACTGAAAAAGTATAATAAAAATCCCACTTTTAACAAATCAGATAGACCTTATTTAGTCTGATGTGTGTGTGTTTATGTATGTGTCTCCATGAACTATTCACAAGGCAACACGATTAAGTTTTAACGTGTACATTATGGAGTCCTTCCCAACCTTTTCTACCTTGTATAATATACAAGGTAGAAATACTTGCTGTATACTGCTTGTGTGTCTGGAGGTAACTAGCCTGGAGGCTCCAGCCACTCTCTAACTCTTCATCTCTCCACTCCCCCAGGCCATTGTGTTTCTAAAATAACACTCAAACATTTCAATCAGAAGTGATAATTTTAAAAATCAAAAAATATCTGAAATCTCACCATTTACACATAAGCATGCTAATGCTTATGTTATGCTTCAGTAAACATCATTCCGGTTATCTTTCTAGGAATATACACGGACATGAGTTATGCACCTCAAGTGTGAAGCTGGGTAATAAGGCATGATTTATACCTATTTGTATAAAGATTCCAACTAAAGACTTTTTAATCTTTAGGCTACGGATTTGAAGGTGAGAAAGGAAAGCTTAATAAATTATGGTCTTTTATTAATATCATATTTTATCATTTTCTAGCTCATATGCATTTTTCTTGCTTTACCTTTCTCACACACACCAGTGGTCTAGGTTTTTTGTGATCAAAGCTGTTTCTTTAGAATCTATACCTGACTCTCACCCAGAGGTTAGATTTAAAACTCTACCCCCAGTCCAAATTTCAAGATATCTTATTCTTCTTAACATAATAAAAAAAAAATGTACACTTTAACAGTTTCTGAGTCATCAAAACAAATTTTTATGAGAATGAAATATTTTTCCTAATCCTTAAGAAATGAAACATGAAAAAGAGAACTTGAACTACCTGAGTAATCAATAAAAGGCAATGCACATAAGTAGTCTATTGGGAGTGAGTGAGTCTCCTGTGCTGTTTTTATAATCATAGACATTCAAAAATATCAAGGTATTTGATATTACTTGTTATCTTTAATAACAAATCTTATACAGCAGAGGCGATTTTATGGAGGTAGTAAGGCTTAAGCTAGACTTTCAAAATTGGGTAAAATTTATAAAACATTAGAATGAAATGAAAGTTAGGATTAAGTGTGGTCTCAGGCAGATAAAAAGATAATAGCTCACTCTAGTGAGAGAATGGCGACCCCCAAAATGATATGCCTGTGTCCCAACTCCCAGAAACTGTAAATGTGACCTTATTTGGAAAGAGGATCTTTGTAATTAAGTTAGAATCTTTAAAATGTTTTTTTGATTGACACAAAAGAATGGGGTACATAGTGATGCTGCCATACATGTAACATATACAGATCACAGTAATTAGCATACCCATAATCTCAACTACTTATAATTTCTTTGCATTGGGAACATTTAATATCCTCCTTCTAGCTATTTGAAACTATATATGATTGTTAACTATAGTCATACTATAGTGCTATAGAATACTAGAACTTATTCTCGTTACCTAGTGTAATTTTGTATCCTGTAACAAATCTCTCTCTATCACTCCCTTTCCCCTACACTTCCCAGCCTCTAGTATCTTCTGTTCTATTTTATAAAGTTAGGATCTTCAGTTGAAAGTATTGTGAATTAAGATGGGCCCTAAATCCAAAGACAAGTCCCTAGAAAGAAGGAGAAACAAACAGGAACACAAAAGAGAAAGATACGTGAAGATGGAGGGAGACTTTGGAGACCTACTTCTAGAAGCCAAAGGATGCCAATGATTGCCAGCAGTTACCAGCAACTAGCAAAGTGGCATGGAACAAATTTTCCCTCAGAGGTTGCAGGAAGAACCAACCCTGCCAACATCTTGAGTATCATGAATTTACCCACTTTTCTCCATCTTTAATGCCACTCTCCTAGAATAAGCTACCAGTGTCACTCACCTAGAACAAGTATCAACCTCCTTAGTAGTCTCCTACTTCTACTTTGCCTACTCAAACTCTTCTCCACTCACAAGTCAGATTTATCTTTTAAAAACAAGTCATCTCACTCCTCTTAAAATAATCAATGACTTCCCAGTGCTCCTAGAATAAAATCTAAACTCCTTCCCACTATCTAGCAAGGCCCTACATAATCTGGCTTCCACTTCAACATCATCTCATATCATTATCCCCATCCTTCATTATACTCTGGCTGTAATTGTCTCCTTTCTCTTTTACAAGCATGCCATATTCTTCCCTGTCTCTAGACCTTTACAACTGGTGTTCCCTCTGCATGATGTCCTCTTTTTCCAGTTTCTGCATGGCTAGATTTTCAACATCCTTCAGGTCTCAGCTCACATGACATCTCCTCAGAAATGTCTTTACTCATCACCCACCTAAAGTGCTCTCATTAAGTTATCCCATCATTGTGTTTATTACTCCCATAGCACTTACCACAGTCTTGCTTATTTACTTGTTTACTATCTATAGTGACACAGAACAGGAGGCTCAAGAGAGCAGGGACCTTGTCTAGCTTGTTTACCAGTGAAGTGTAGTATCTAAGACAGTGGCCGACACATATAAAACATTCAGAAAACATCTGTGGCAAGCAATAAAGGAAATGTCATGATGAATTGGTATTCTAGGAAACTTGGTCTGGGTAGTAAAGTACAGGATGGCTTCAAAAAAGCACATATTGGGGGGCAGTGTGCAAAAAAAAAAAAAAAGAAGAAAGCACATACCAAAGAAAGACAAATTAGGAGGTTCTTACTACAAATTAGTGATATGCTTAAAGGCTTGGATGAAAACTGAGTAAGAACATCAAAGAGAGTGAAATTTAGAAACCCGTAGAAGATAAAGACAATAAAATTTAGTGACCCATTAAATACATAGGATATGGAGACTAAAAAGTGGTGAAGTCAAGAAATTCACAAGCTTAGGTTACATGGAAGACTTCCATAGCATTTGGAGTCTACACTTCATATAGTTCATAATTTAGCTTTTGATTTATTCGACAGTAATCAAACACTGCCTAAGTATCCACCAGAGATACTCAGGGAGCTTAATAAGCTTCACAGAGATGCCAACCAATCTGACACAAAAAATAAGTAAGTAGTTTTGCCAAAACTAAGCAGAGATATTATTATATCCATGTTTATCAGAAAGAAGGCTGGACTGAACAGGTATACAAATATATTGTATATCAACACTACATAAATGGGGGTATTCCCTGCTGCAAGTCAGGGATAGGGGTTGACATCAAGTGGCACCAAAAACAAACAAACTCGATTTCATACAGTTATAAGACAGATCTATCAAGGCCGCAAACAACCCTCCTCTAAAAGTGACAGGACACTGGAAAGAGACCATAGGAATGACAGAACTGTGGTTGTCTTTATAGGCATTATGAGATGCTGTTAAACTGTATCAATAAACGCTTCACAATTGTTGGGCTATTTAATGTTCTTCTGATTTTTTAATTCCTTCAAGTGTACCACCAAAAATTTCAGTATTCAACTATGTCCAAAATAGAAAATGTTTCAGAATTGCTGGCCTGCAATATTTCAAGCACTGCACTAGACACTAGGCAAATAAACATGAATAAAACACAGCCTCATATGGCTTATGCGATTCATTGCTACTAAGGAAATGGAATGCATACACAAACACAAAATTACAGGAAGAGGCATGACAGATCAACTTCTGCATGACAGTATAAGGAGCTCCACTGCCCTGGTGTCCAGTGAAACTGGTGAAAATTATAAAAAAAGAAAAAGAAAGGTGGGGGGAGAGGAATTATCCTAGGCCAAACAGAAAATGAAGAAACATCTATTCACAAAAATCTATGAAAATTCTACAAGAAAGGCAAGAGTCCGTAGTATTTGAACCAAGACTTCTCCCTTCTTCCTCACTCCCAGTGCAGAGATAAAGAGGGACATTTTATAGTGATAAAAGAGTTAACCCATCAGGAATATATAAAAATTATACAGATATATGTAGTCAACAATACTGCATTAAAATATATGAAATAAAAACTGACAGAAATGAAGGGAGAAATAAATAATTCAACAATAAGAGCTGGAGGCTTCAAAGTCTCACTTTTAATACAGGATTGAATAAGTATTCAGAAGATCAACAAGGAAATAGGAGACTCAAACAACACCATAAACCAAGTAACTTAACAGACATGTATAGAACACTCCACCCAGCAACACCTGAATATACACTATTCTCAAGCACACGTGGAACATTCTCCAGGACAGACCATGTGATAGGCCATAAAACAAACCTCAGTAAATTAAAAGAATAAAAATAATAAAATTTATGTTCTCTGACCACAGTGGAATAAAATTAAACATCAAAAACAGGAAAAATTTGATAACTGATAGGTCAAAGGAAAAATCTAAAGGGAAATCAGAAAAAAAAGATTATAGAATGTTGTGGCAAATGCAAGAATGAAAGCTAGCAAGGAGGTGAAAGAGCATATAGAAAGTAAACACTAATTCTTCTGGGGAAAATGCAAGAAAGCTCCACAGAGCAGAGGAAGTAACATTTAGATGGCAAAGACAGGGGAAAGAAAAACATAAAGAAGAAGCTTACCAAAGGAGAGAAGTATTGAAGTAAATGACACATTCTGAAGTAATGAGCAGTTCACAGTGGCTAGAGTGTGGGGCCCGTGGTAGGAGGACGGCAGTGGAGGAAGATGACACTGGAAAGGGAGGTTAGGGCCAGACTGCTAATGACCAAGGACACTCTTCCAAGGGGTATAGACTTTATGTGGGGTAATAAGATCCAAAAATAAAACCCATTAAAGTTATAAAAAAGGGAGTGACATGATCTGATTTGCATATTATACCATATTCTGTCTCACAGAGAAACTGTGCCCCACAGTTAAAGAATCTGGTGACTAACAGCAATTCTTGAGCTTGTCTTACAGGACTGCAGATAAGGAAACAGCTTGTTGAAACCCCCCCTGCTTGCAAAACAACCAAAGTGGTGGAAACTGGCTAGAACCAATATGGCTGACTGGAGTTTAGACAAAATAGACTTGCTCACCCCATGGTGACCTTTTGATGTTACAGCCCAATTTTCCACTGCATGTTTCATACCAACTCCCCTGAATTTCCACAGGCAACCTGTGAAGAGACGTGAAGAGGCAACTGCATATGCTTTCCAAATTTCCCCTTTCCTTCCACCAATCACTTGTCAATCTTGAAACTTTAGTCCCAAAACCCTCCCTATAAATATACTGCTTCTAGGCTGATAGGGGAGACATATTTGAGCTAGCCTCCTGTCTCCTTGCATGGCTGCCCCGTAATAAACCTTTCTCACTGCAAAAGACCAGTGCTTTGGTATTTGCCTTTCCATCATGCACAGGTAAATGGTCTCTATTTGGTTCGATAACAACAGTACTCATTTTCTCCTCGGTAGATAACACAAGTTTTTCAAGTCAGGTAAAATACCCTGTACCTCCTACAGCCCTGCCACAGTTATTGGCACCTTGCTGGAAACACTGCAGTGAACGATCTAAATAAGAGTTACTTTTTTACTGCACAAATCGTGTAAAACTTCCAGAGCTATTTTGCCCATAAACTGAAGAATTGCTCTTTTATTTTACAAATTCAGTTAGTCTTGCTGACTATTCAATATAATTGAACTAATTATAACTGAATTGTATTCCCTTACCCTTTAATGCCACTGGGAAAAAAGTCTTAACATCCTCTTTTCTTACTTACATGTAGTAATTTTTAAAGCAACAAGTCTTAACAGGGAATGAGACCAAGTAAGACAACAGAATATTTGTTAATGGTGCTTATATTCATGAGAAGGTAAAACTCATTTTCATCTAAAGACCATAATAAAATCTGCAACACAGCAATGTGCCAGGTATTAAAAGTTTATTGTAACTATCCTAGAAAAATTTGTAATGAAATAAAAGCACAATGATTTAGAAGTCTAGCAGCAAATTCAACTTGAAAGCATAAAGCCTTACCACTCTATGGAAAGACTATCTCCCACCTCTCCTGAGACACTGAAATGATGCACATGGAATAAGGTAGCACAGGAAATGCAGAAAAAGACAGCAGAGCAGAAGGGACCATCCAGCTGAGTTATCACGATAAAAGTTTTGACTCAACATCTTGGTTTCATAATTTTCTGAAGCAAAACTTGATCACCTGAAAGCAAATGCAGATAAAGCAGATGGCTGAGGCAGTCCAGGGTTAACGGATGAGTGCCAGGAACATCAAAAAGGAATGAACCATCAAAATTGCTAGTAAAGGCATTGTGACAACCACTCACTGTGGTGGTCAGGCAAGTGAAAACCAGGTTTGAACAGAGACGCTAGGGTAAGAAATTGGCAAAAAAAAAAAAAGTTCTATGTAGTTCATGGAAAGGAAATTTGAAGAGAAATTCAAGATTCTTGGAAATGGAACAGTTTGGAGAAGTACATATGGGAAAGCTGTAGTGATGATGGCTTTGTTTAAAGGTAGCAAGAGTGGAGAGGAAAGAAAGGTCAATAGAGCTGAGAATGACTGTAAACTTGAGTGAGGCATTAAAATTCTCACAAGTAAGAAAAGCACAGGGAACTGAGAGCAACAAGAAAACTGAATAAGATGCTGCCATTGAGGAAAGAGGGATAATGCCCAGAAGGATAGAAAACAGCAGAAATGAGGCTGGGGGGAATGGGAATTCACAGATGGAGAAGCATTATCATAAGAGAAATTGTTGAATAATTTTGCAGAACAATGCTCTGGAAATCATAATGGGTAAGGAAAAAATATGACAAACCTCTCCTCCATTTTTATGAGAAGCAAAGAGAATAGGAAAAGTGGCCTCCACTGAGGAGTTTTGAGAGCAGTAATCAAGGTCAAATGTCAGAAGGTATAGGATAATCATTAAGGTGGAGCAGAGTCTTCCTTGGCTTACGTATGTAGAAATCTAGCCATATTTACTCAATTGACCATGTTCTAGCTAAGACTACTAAGGAGACATTTTGAAAAACAAAAAAAATAATGCCACATATTGTTCTAAAACTAGAATTCAAGTTCAGCTAGCTTCAGGAAGATAATATAATTTAGATCAATACTTGTGACTTTAAGGTTCATAGAAATCACACAGATCTTCTGAAAATGCAGATTCTGATTCCATAGATAGGGACTGGACATAAGATTCTGGATTTCAGACAACCTCCTAGGTGACACTGATGCTGCTGGTATACGGAACACGAGGAGTAACAAGAACCTTGATTTCAGTACCTCCCTGACAGCACAATGTGTATATGCCTTAGAGGAAGGCTCCTCCAACTTTGATGTGCATATAAATCACTTAGGGATTTTGTTAAAATGCGTATTATGGTTCAGTAGGTCTAAAGTAGAACTGAATATTCCATATTTCTCATTATCCCTGGCGTACAGACGCTGCTACTTTATAACCCATACTGTGAGTAGCAAGGGATTATAGTACATACAACTAAACCACATTTTGCCTACCATAATATATGCTGGCAGGATATATTTCCTATTGTCAAAATAAACTGGATAAAGCAATACAGACCCAGAGTTTCTCATGACATGTTTTCAAAAAGTCAAAATGTTTGCCAAAAAAATTTAATCACTAAAATAAAATTATTTGCCCAATTATATACTGCATGGACAAGACATCACCATAAAATAACCTCACCATGTTCCCAGAAATTGCCTACCTTTAAAAATATCAGTAGAGCATTATATATATTTAACTATCAGTGAAACTTAAAAGCCAAGAAACCATTTGTGAAAACTAAATGAAGCAATTACTTTACAAATTTACAAATAGTCCTCATTTTCTAGCTTGCTGTAAATTCTCACAGGTATACTGAGAATTTTTTCTGATTTACAAAGTAACAGGAGGCAAAAGAAAGATAGGATACTGAATAAATTTGTACCCAATTTTATGGTGAACAAATACATAAGCAGAATATAAAAATAATCAGAAATACATTTTTCCTATTCGTAAGTACGGTGCACTACCATACTGCCAAACTGCACATACCCTGTGGTGGGAAAGATCTATGGCATCTATAAGAAAATATGACATGTGATTAACTTATTTGAATTTTCCAAAGGAGTGTCCATAGACTGAGAAACAGTTGTTCAAGTTTCACAGAAAAAGGTTTCTTAAAACAAGTTAACAGGAAATTGGCAGTCTTTGAGAACATGCAATTAAGCAACAGTTTTACCTAATGTTATTCAGGGTGGCCAGGATATAGTTCATCATAATCAATATGAGGAAACAAAATAGGTTCAGAGTTTTTAAAAAAAATTCTACAAAAAATCCACAATAATTCAGTTAACATTTGCCAAATTTTATATTGGTCACAAGCAGCTAATTAATTTAGGGAGAAGAAAAAAAGGCAGTTATGAACAGGAACGTCTCTGATAAAAGAAGTTTAAACAAGTGTTCCTCAGAGACCCTAGCACAGTGCTTATTTAACATGTTTGTAAAGAAGTACAGAGGGAAATCTCTAGCTTCATCATGACAACGAGCTCTGTGAGCAATAAAAGTTCAAGGAGCTTTTGATATACTGCAAAACTATGCATCTTATAGTTAGACAGAAGACTGCAAATATAGAAAAACACACTCATTCGACTAGGCATTGGAGAAAGTCAAATATGATGTATCCCTGGCCTTTAGGAGCTCAAGGTCAAGTCTACCAGAAAGGGACAAATGTAAATTAATACCTGCAATCAGTGAAATGAGGACTGACGAGGCCTTATGTCTAGAGTCCAGAGCCACAGGGATACAATGACTATGCAGAGGATCAAGAAGGGCTTCTCAAGTGAATGAGAGTATCATGTAGGATGGGAAGGAATTTGTATAGACAGCATCATTCAATAAGGGCTTTGTAGAGACAGGCAATTGTTTCCCCTATGACATGAAACAGTGTGACTTATGAAGAGGAAGTGAAGGAAAAAAGCCTGGAAAGGCCATCAGAATGCAGGTTGCAGAGCGCCTTCAGTACCATGACACAGCCTAATGAATTACCTCAAAGTCCTACCATCATTGAAATAGGATGCACTTTGATGAAAATAAAAACAATAAAATAATCAGAAATCATCATTTACAAAACTATAAGTAATATTTCCCTGTAAAGAGCTAACTGAACTTGAGAGGGTTCAAAGGAAAGCTTTTGGCTTTTAAAATGATCAGAAAATGAAGGAAGAAGTTAATATATCAAGACAAACCGCAAACACAAATTGGCAGGACAAATAACCTGGATAGATGGGTACCACATGAATTAAACAAGCATCAGAAGAGAAATTGTCTTCAAAGTTGCCTTTCTTTGCTGTCACAACATAAAGGCGAACCATTTCTATACCATATTGTGACATGTGATGAAAAATGGATTCTTTTTGACAATCACAAGTATTCGTTACAATGGTTGGATAAAGATGAAGTGCCAGAACATAGTCCAAAACTAAATGTTCATCAAAAAAAAAAAAAAAAAAGCTAATGGTGTCTGCTGGTGGTCCATCCCTGGTAAATCCATTATGGCTTCATGACACTTGGTCAATCGATTACAGTGGATGTCTACTGCAACCAATTGGATGAAATGCTGAGGATGCTTACAACTAAGCAGCAGAGATTGGTCAATAGAGATAGGCCAATCCTCTTGCAAGACAACACTCGACCACTTGTCACACAAACAAGGCTGCTCAAACTGCAGAGCCTGGAGTTGGACACTCTCTGTCATCCACTGTATTCACCAGACCTTGCACCAACTAACTCCCACTTCTTTCAGGCTTTGGATCACCTCTTGCAAGGAAAAATATTTAATTCTCAACAAGCTGTGGAAAACACCTTTCATGATTTCATCGCTACTTGCTCTCCAGGATTCTTTGCTGCTGGCACAAACCAGCTACCAGTAAGATGGCAAAACTGTGTCAATAGTTTAGGTGCATACTTTGATTAATTGTACTGCTTCTTGTTTGAGATATAATAAACCAAACTTTTGATTTGAAATTGGACATGTCATATTTAATGACCTAATGATTATAAAGGCCATGTGAATCGGAATTTGGTTAATGAATATATTACCTATTAGCATAGTTAACTATTAATATCTCTCACCTCAAAAGCAAAGCCTTGAATTAAGTCTTACCCTGTTTGAACCACTCACACCCTATTGCACATCTCTAACCTTAATCCTGTCTCTTACGTTCTCTTCTCCTCAACATGACACTATACAAAGAACAGAAAGACATAGTTCAATTGCTTCTCAGGCTCATAGCAATAATTCTACATCATTCTTAATTTTCTTTTATAAGGTTTTTCTTCAAATACAAAAGTCATGCTATTGACCCACCATCAAGGATCACGTGTATTAAGTGGGCTTTCCAGGAGTGGGGTTGTTGAATCCTTTCACACTCCATTGCCTATTGCCCTCTGCAAAGATTACTCACTATGCAACACACAATATGAGGGATGATAAAAAGTAAAGAGAAATATTCCTCTAAATATATAGAAGGAAAATAGACTGCTTTATATACTTGTTAAACTCTGGCCACATTTGTATAGTCATTGGGATGTTTTAAATGCCTTCCGAGGTGAGTTTTAAATATAATTAGTGTTTATTAACGCATGATTGACTTCTTTTTAAAAAATGATTTAAATCCCATAGGCTCTACTCATCTCAGAGGTCAGCAACCTTGCAGACGTGTGTGTGCCAAGCTGTCAATTCTTGTTTCTGACAAGCAAGGGAGAAAGGAAGCAGAAATATCTGTGATGCATAGATATGTGAGGCCTTTCTGACAAATCTACTTCAAATTGAACTTTTGACCATGTATAATCCCCTTTTTATATTTCATGTTTTCCAACTGCACTTATCACTATTTAATTCTCTTTATATATACGTGCACATGTGTGTGTGTATGTTTATAATTTTTTTTCTACCTTTCAACTAGAATGCAACCTCCAAGAGGGCAGATTTTTTTCTGTTTTATATCCCCGATGCCTAAACACTGCCTGGCACCTAGTGGGATTTCAGTAAATATTTGCAGGAGGAAAGAAGGAAATCTGTCCAAATAAAGATCCTATAGGAGCTCTATATGTGCATTTTATACCTTACTGTCACGTTAATTACAAACCATCCCTTCCCTTAAACAAATCTAAATGAGACCAGCCACTAAGGAAATGGATGTCATTTCTAGATGAAAAGAGACAATAAAAAGACGCAGATGATATCTTATAATTTGGGGTGATTCAATCAGAAGAGAGCTTTTAAGGAACAAGAACAACAAAAGTTAGGGGAAAAAAGAAAATGGGAAGCCTTTGCAGAAGACCAGTGGTAGCAGCAGCTCATATCATCTGAGTGTCCTCTTTCTCAAAGGTCAGCCCATACCCCACAAACGTCTCAGAGAGCCCCTAAGTGGTTCTACCAAACTGAATGAGACTCATGAAAATACCTATCGTCCAGCCTTACTTTTGACAGGTGCTCTCATAATTTTACAGAGCTTAGAGTGAATGAGTTTTAAAAACGTTTACCTTTAACCATGAAAAAAAAGCAACTTTTTTTTCCTTTCAGCCTAAAATCCCTTCCATTGAACCCTGGCAGTCTACACGCAAAACAGAATGGTGGTAACCAGAGGCTAGTGACCGGGAAGGGGAAATTTTGGTCAAAGGATACAAAGTTTCAG
Source organism: Propithecus coquereli (assembly GCF_000956105.1). NCBI lineage: Eukaryota > Metazoa > Chordata > Mammalia > Primates > Indriidae > Propithecus > Propithecus coquereli. The sequence continues at coordinate 13,915,542 of NW_012149729.1, read as the reverse complement.
TTAGACAGGAGGAATAAGCCTTAGTGATCTGTTGCACAGAATGGCAACTGTAATAAATAACAATGCCTTGTATATTTCAAAATTGCTAAAAAATATATTTTAAATGTTTTCACTGCAAAAAAATAAGTATGTGAGGTGATGAATTTGTTAATTAACCAATTTAATCATTCCACATTGTAAACATATTATCAAACATCACATTGCACTCATAAATATATACAATTATTATTTGTCAACTAAAAATAAAACTTAAAAACAGACTTAGAAACAAACAAACAAGGCTTTACTAAAGGAATCTCCACCTGCTTCTGAGGTTATTTGAAAAGTTCTCCTTAAATCACTCCTGCAGTGATTTAAGCTTTTTCTTGCTTATCCCCTGCAGTGAAGGGAGAACAGCTGCTCATCATCACTCATATAATATCCTTTCACACACAGTGAAAACCAAGAAAACAACCATATTCAAGAATGCCTGTCAAAAGACAATTCTCCTGGGAACCACTCATAGCCTCTGTGTCTGTGATTTCACTGAACTTGAACACTATAATTAAGTCCCTATTCAGACTTCACTTCTCTAAGCTAAATAAACCCAATCCTTTAGACTTTCATCAAAGAGATTTCTCAAACCTTTTAATAATTTCTGTCGGATTCCTCGGAATTCTTTCCAAATTCTACATAACAAAATCATGACCAGGGCTTCAGGAGACAAGGGGAATTGCCTGGCAGATGCTTAATGTTATATACTCTTGCATTTGTACAGTTTGTTTTTCCTCCCTATGTGAATTACCCTGCACACATCTCTACTGAGCTACAGTCTGTTTACATTTACTAGTTCCTCCAACTTGCCATGATTATTTTTGAATTGTAATCCCTTTTTTGTTTCCCAGAGTACTGGCATCCTAGCCTGGTTTGAAGATACTGACATACTGTGTGTCACCAGTGAAAATGAACAACACCAAGCTAAAGACTGTGATCTGGAGAGCATTATTCAGAATCCACTTCCGCAAACTTCCCAAGGTGAGACGAAAATGATATGAGTCAGACATTCATGGGTTTAAATTTCAACTCCGCCATTTACTAGTTTCAGGACTGTGGCAAATATTGAACTTTTCCGAGATTAATATTAATAATACCTACTTCACAGGGTTATCATGAGAAATGAATTGAATAAATAATGGAAAGGATACGGCAGAGTGATATGTGCTATGTCATAATACTGATACGTATTATTTTATCTTCCTCATAACAATCATCCTAGCCACTGTGAACTACTTTCACAGCACAATAGTGAAGGCCAAGGGAGTTCATTCCTCTGCAGAATGAAACTCAATGTGAAGGATGAAAGGCTGGTCAGAATAATAGCAATAAGTCAAAAGACTTAACTCTTAGCACATGGCTCACTACCTCCTGTTTGTCTGGAAGAGCAGCATCTAGGACATGGGATACAAGGAACGGTGTACACAACAGAAGTGCAGGGAAACTCACAAACAGTATAACCTGGTACAGGCAAAATAAACTTAGAAGCCAAGTCTTCGAATTTGACCACGTTCCTCATGTATTGATTGAACATTAGATGAAAAAGCTATGTTCAAGCATAAATTCAGCATTTTATTTTAGAAAAGAAGAAAATATCTTATTGCTTCAAAGATCATAAAATATTAATGCTTTCCACTTTCTGTGAAAACAATTTTTGATTCTAATATTTCAAAAAGGCATATGTTTTAATATAAAGAGGATATACACTAAGTTAAAATCGAGATGAAAATTTTTCTATTTTTTAAAATATTTAAACGAATCCTGGGTAGAACAAGGCAGACAATTAATAATGTATTTTCTCTCATGACTTCCCTGATAGTCAACCTCTCCATGGGGAATCAACTCACTAGAAAACCAAAGAGTTCTCTTTGACAGGAGTCCTGTAAAAACATGACTACTATTTGACAAAGCACCTATGGATATGCTTCAAAACTGCTGATTGACAAGAACATAATTTTATCCTTGATTTTAAAAGATTTCACAGCAATGTGGTAAAAACTTTTAATCTATTATATTCTGTGTAATGTAATCTTAGCAGAAGGAAATCATGTTTATAGTATGAAAAACTAGTGAGAATAGTTAACATGCAATGAGTTCTTCCATACACCAGGCACTATGCTGACTGCTTTATATAGCTTATTTCATTTAATCCTCAGAACATCCTTAGGGTGAATTGGAAAATCAAAGCTTAAGAGAAAGTAAATCACCGCTCAGGGTGACAAACTAAGTTTGATATTCGAGAATATCTAAATCAAGATGTGGATCTCAACCCAACCAAATTCTGGTCATGAAATCAAATTAGCAGGTCATCACCAGCATTTCTTTTAATATGATAGGATAGGACAGAACAGAATAAGTCCCAAAATAGTAAAATAGAATAAACTTTTTGAAAGCCACTACTCTTAACCACTATTGTACTGGAAGTAACTAAACACCTAGAAACATTGGACTTTAAAGCATTCAAGAATATTCAGACATCATTTAGCCTTAATATTCTATTTCACTTTGCAGATGAAGAAACTCAACGAAAGTCTGGGTGATTTTCTTTACCCATAGTCATATGGCTAGTTGGTAGGAGGGTCAGAAAAAGAGCTGAGGGCTATCGAAACCATATCAATTTGGGAGATGTATTATAAGATATATTTTAGAGTTTAGGAGTGAAAGGGGATGCTATCAATAATTACACCAGGAACATAGGCATAAACCTGACCTGTCGTGGGCAAACCAGAATGAACAATATATGGCTTTAGAAACAAACCAAAACTTGTTTATCAAGCAAACATGCTAAGAAACATTTTTGTTTCATGAAAGTTTTTTTTTTATAAAAAACAAAGTAGAGCAGTTAGAACATATACATAAAACTATAAGTAATATCCCTTATATTTATGCTCTAATTCTTTATCCTTTAAAAAAAATGTTTAGACAATTTAAACACCAAGCTACCAGAGAAACAGGGAGAAAAATTATGTATTTTGAACAAACATAGCAAAAATACCATCAGGACCTTGTTAACGGTTCATAACAATGTCCCAGTATTTTCCAGTGTTGATACCAAAACTGGTAAGGACAGATTCAAACTAAATTGCTGATACTGTGACATAGTGCTCACCAGATGCAAGCAACATTTAATTCAAGTGATAGTTTCTATAAATATAATTCAAAACTATTAATTTTCAAAGAACTTAGCAAAAACTAAAAAAGGGAATATTTCATTTCATATGTAATTTTCTCAGTATTTCAGAGTGAAGATTAGCACAGGTATTTCTTAGCCCAGTTAAGTGTAATGTGGCAATAAATGGACTTTTCAGTAACTGAGAAGATAACTAATATTTTAGCCTATGAAATCATTATGTAAATTTAACTGGTTTGTATTGCAGCCCTTATGACTTGAAACATCTGTTCATTCTAGTTTTTCTTATAATATGTGAAGTTTTAAACTGCATATTACAGCATTTTTCAGCATATTTATAACACGATAGTTTTGTCCTTTACTACATAGGAAACTTTCAAGGTGTGACCTGTAATAAGGTACTGAAGTTACTGCTCACCTCACCATCTGCTCATATATATTTTCACCTAAAATTATATAGCATTTATAACTATATCAGAAAATTATCTTCACACAATTTGGCACTTAATTGTATGTATTAATATTTCACTTACCTGCGGTCACCAATTCAGTATCACAAAAAATAAGGACTACAGGTGAAAACCAAAAAGAAGATAAAAGGGTGGTCAAGCATATATGAGAAAGCCTAAGCACCAGACTGGTGGTGCAGCCCTCAGGCCCTCGCTTTCAGCCTACGTACTCATACTTTAGACACAATATGAACAGCTTAAGGGTACAGGTTTCCCCTTCCACAAAAGATTAGAATAAGTAAATTAGAAACGAGTCACAAGACCATCAGAGAGAAGAATGCTGAGAACAACAAGACATGACATAGAAGTTTGGAAGCAAGTGAAGAGAAGGAAAAATCTTGTATAATTATTCATAAGAAGTCAAAATAAAGGAAATAGAAATTCTCCTGCCACGCTACTAGGAGTATAAATGTGTACAATGATTATGAATAGCAATTTGCATACACTTAGTGAAATTAATATATATACCTTACCACCCAGAGATACTTTTCCATAGATCCACATGGATCTATGTATGATGATATTTCATCAGTATTATTCATGCTAGTAAACCTACGCACCAATCACTGGGGTTCAATAATAAAAATGTGGGGCCGGGTGTGGTGGCTCATGCCTGTAATCCCAGCACTTTGGGAAGCCGAGGCAGGAGGATGGCTTGAGCCCAGGAGGTTAAGGTTGTAGTGAGCCATCATCATGTCATTGCACTCTAGCCAGGGCAACAGAGTGAGACTCTGTCTCAAAAAAAAAAAAAAAAAGTAGCATATGAACAAAAATTAACTCTAAATGGATCTTAGACTCAATGAAACATCTATAACTATTAATATAAGACTTCTAGGAGTAAACAGGAGAAATTTGTCATGACTTCTGAGTAGGTAAGGATTTATTAGGAAGGATGTAAAAAAGCACTAACATATCCAAAAGTAAAGAACTCATAACTTTATAAGACAAATAAACCAACTTAAAAATGGACAAAAAAATATGAACATAGTCTGAAAAGAAGATGATCAATAAGCATTTGAAAAAGATGCTCAACATCTTAATTCATCACAAAAATGAAAATTAAAACCACAGTGAGAGGCCGGGCGCGTTGGCTCACGCCTGTAATCCTAGCACTCTGGGAGGCCGAGGCGGGCGGATTGTTTGAGCTCAGGAGTTCGAGACCAGCCTGAGCAAGAGCGAGACCCTGTCTCTACTAAAAATAGAAAGAAATTATTTGGACAACTAAAAATCTATATAGAAAAAATTAGCCGGGCATGGTGGCGCATGTCTGTAGTCCTAGCTACTCGGGAGGCTGAGGCAGTAGGATTGCTCAAGCCCAGGAGTTTGAGGTTGCTGTGAGCTAGGATGACGCCACAGCACTCACTCTAGCCCGGGCAACACAGTGAGACTCTGTCTAAAAAAAAAAAAAATCACAATGAGATATCAATACACATAACTAGAATGACTAAGATTAAAAATGGATAATATTAGACACAGACATTTCACCAGAGAGGATATAAAGATGGCAAATGAGCACATGCAAAGATTATCAATATCATGATTCATTAAGGAAAAGTAAATTGAAACCAAAATGAGGTATTTTTACACAACTATTAGAATGGCTAAAATAAAAACTAATGGTAGTACCAAATGCTGGTGAGGATATGGAGAAATAAGATAAATCATACATATGATGGTAACAATATAAACTGGTATAGCCACTCCAGAGAATAGTTTGACAGTTTCTTTGAAAATTTTGAAAGCAAAACATGACATACACTTAATGTATGACCTGGCACTCATACTACTGGGCATTTAGCTCACAGAAATCAGAACATTACTCCACACAAAAGTATGCATACAGATGTTCACAATAGTTTTTATAACCAAAAATTAGAAACAATGCAAACATCTTTCAATGGGTGAATGTTTAACCAAATGGTGCTATCTCCATACTACTCAGAAATGAAATGGAAAGAACCAGAAGTATTGATACATTTAAACACAACACCTTGGATGGATATGAAAAGGACTTATGCTGAATGAAAAAGCCAACCTCAAAAGGTTATATTCTATGTAATTCTATGTGTATAACATTCTCAAAATGACAAAAATTTAGAGATGAAGAACAGATTAGTGGTTGCCAAGACTTAACAAAAGAGGGGAGGAGATGGTGAAAAGGCAACCAAAAAGGATGGGGGAGACGATAAAGGGCTAGCATGTGACAATGGGAAAGTTCTGTATCTTGACTATGATGAGGGTTATGAGAATCTACACAGGTGAGACACATTCCATAGAACTATATGCACATGTACATTGAAATGCGTACATGTAAAACTAGTGAAACCTGAATAAGGTCTGTGGGTTTACAATGTCAGTTTTGATACTATACTAAAATTATAAAAGATGTTGCCATTGGGGAAAACTGGGTGAAGGAAACAAAGGACCTCCCAGTATTATTTTTACAACTATAACTCTTTAATTATTTCAAAATAAAAAGCTTAAAAATAAAAGACTGACAATACCAGGAATTACCCAGAATATGAAGGAACTCGAGCTCTTATTCATTACTGGTTACAGTAGTACACAATCACTTTGTAAAACATTTTGGTAGATTTTTATAAAGATAAACACATATTTATCATAAGATCCAGAAATTCCATTCCTAGGTATTTATCCAAGAGAAATTAAAACACATAACAATGACTTATACACAAATGTTCATACCAGCTTTATTCATACTAGCTGAAATCTATAAATAACCAAAATATCCACCAATAGGTGAATAAATAAACAAATTGTGGTACATCCCTACAGTGAAAAATTGTACAGTAATAAAATGAAATAAACTAGTAATTCAAGCAACAGCATGAATGAATCTTGAAAACAAGTATAACAAAAGAAGTCACACTCAAAAAGTACATACCGTGTGATTCCATGTATACAAAATTTAGTTTAGGAAAAACTAATCTACTGGGACAGAAAGATCAGTAGTTTCTAAGAGCTGGGATAAAACTGACTGGGAAGGGTACCAGGATACAACCTTGGGTGAAGAGAATGTTTTATATATATATATACACACACACACATTGATTGTAATGTTGCTTACAAGGATGTAGATATTTGCCAAACTCAGTAAATTATATAATTAAAATGAGATTATTTTATTGTATGTATATTATAACTCAATAAAGTTGATATTTGTAAAATGTGTTATATGCTCACAACAGAACATTACGTAGCAATTCAAGATCATATATTTGATGTACACATGGCAACACGGAAAAGGCGGAAAGAACCAAGGGGGACATATAGCACAATACCTTGGTATTAATGGGAAGGAAGCTTATTATAAAGGTTAAAGGTGTGGACTCTAGAGCCAGACAGCCTCAGTTGAAATCCTGGCTCCACACCTATGAGTTGCATAGCTTTCGGCAAGTTATTCACCCTTTCTGTGCTAACAAGGTTAAGAAAATCTGCTTCAAACAGTGGTGTCTGGGATGTGAAAAATGCTAAAAAGTCTTTGTTAAAAAAATAAATAAAACAGTACAATCTTTTTTCAAGAATATACATATATCTAAATAAGCTGATAAAGAGCAAATTGTGAGGACATGCAATAAATACTTAATACTTGGGGAGGAAGAAAAATGCAGGCCGGATAAAAAAAGTAACAAACTACAATAAAAGGGGCTAACACTGATCAACGATGAGTATCTGCCATAAGCAAACAAATTCTGTGCACTTGAGATAAGGGGAAAAAGTATTGTCAAGAGGCAAAATTATCTAGACCATTCTTTATTTAAGAAACAACCTACGTACTTCACTGTTTGTCCTGAATTACCAGAACCATAAATAACAGGTGTATGACGATGACCCTGAGACATAAGAAAAAGGATGAGAGACAAAGGCAAAGATGGAAGGCATCAAGCTAGTACACTATTTAACACACACACACACACACACACACGAGATTACCAAATACATTTAAGAAAGTTTCCATCGTGTTCATAGACGGGATATTAAGATAACAAGCCTTGGATACTTGTCATTGTTTATGTATCGCACCACAAAATTGAAAGCTACATGAATATGGGACTATCCACAATGCCAAGCAGTGCTGGTACATAGCAGTGATCACTAAATAGCTGTTAATTTTATTCAGTAACCATCACTGAATGCCTACTATGCACTAGGTGTTCTAGTGAGCTCTACATCAAATAAATAATCTTCAAAATGCAACACATAATACAGTGGCCACTAGAAAACCAAACAAGAGTGTGGTAGTTTTAGGAGCAAATACAAAACTATCATTAACGGGGTTTTACCAGATAATTCTGTAAAAGTATAGCCAAAGCAGAGGAAAAATAAATGTGTGCTTCTCTACTTAAAAAAGACAAAGTAGATCTTGTAGAAAATGAAGTATTAAATGTATTGATGAGGTAACAGTTTACTGTGGTTTCTGATCAGAAGCAAGATGTATTCAAAAGATGAATCTCATATGTGAATTAAATACTAGGGTTCTTTTAAAATAGAATCCTGCAGCTACCATGTAAAAAGACTTGCACGTGTTCTGTTTACATGTGGGATTTTATTGCCCAGCCAGGGCCGATTTCAAAGAGAAAGGAAAAGAAAAGGACTAACAGGGATCTGGAAACACAAATAAGCAGTGCTGCATCCTTGCTGACAAAATTACAGTAACTACAAGCAAGGACAGTAATTATTTCAACAGATGTCTAAAATAAAAGCTGAATGGACAGGAGAGGGAACCATTAAAGATTAAAGTATGCAGGGAAAATATTAAAATATCTACAGATATTCTCAGTTGACTGGTTCTCAGTTGAGGAAGTGACAATGGTCCTCTGGGATCAGGTCACAGTCTTGCAGAGTCAAAGGCCTGTAACAAGCATCACACACAACCTAAAAAAAAGGGATAACATCCTGAACTTAAAAGCCCAGATTTGTTTGCAGCTTTGCAGAGGTCCTCAATCCTGTCTGCACAGTAGAATCACCTGAAGGTCTTTCTAAACATGCAACACACAGACCCCACTAGTTAAATCAAGATTAGTAAGGGTGGAGGCCATATATTCTCTGCTGATCAGCCAAAATAACAAATAAAAGTTTTTTTTCTTTAATTAAACTTTTTTATTCTGAGATAGTTGTAGATTCCCATGTCATTGTAAGAAATAACACAATCTCATGTATCCACTACACAGATTCTCCCAATGGCGACATCTTGCAAAATTATAATACAAAATCACAAGCAGGATGTTAACATTGACACAGTCAAGTTATAAAACAATTCCATCACCACAAGGATCTCTCCTGATGTCCTTTCATAGACACAACCACATCCTTCCTCCCCCATCAACAACCACAGTCCTGAGTCCTGACAGTTTCATAATTTTGTCATTTCAAGGATGTGATATAGGGCCGGGCGTGGTGGCTCACGCCTGTAATCCTAGCACTCTGGGAGGCTGAGGCGGGCAGATTGTTTGAGCTCAGGAGTTCGAAACCAGCCTGAGCAAGAGCGAGACCCTGCCTCTACTAAAAATAGAAAGAAATTAATTGGACAGCTAAAAATATATAGAAAAAATTAGCCGGGCATGGTGGTGCATGCCGGTAGTCCCAGCTACTTGGGAGGCTGAGGCAGAAGGATCGCTTGAGCCCAGGAGTTTGAGGTTGCTGTGAGCTAGGACAACGCCACGGCACGCTAGCCCAGGCAACACAGCGAGACTCTGTCTCAAAAAAAAAAAAAAAAAGAATGTGATATAAATGTAAACATACAGTATGTGACCTGTGGGGATTGGTTTTCTTTGACTTAGAATAATTCCCTGGAGATTCAGACAGGTTATTTCATGTATCATTCCTTTTAATTGCTGGGTAGGGTTCCAGGTACATGTATCACAATTTATTTAACCAATCATAGTTGAAGAACATCTGGGATGTGTCCAGTTTTATTACCAATAAAGCTGCTACGAACATTGACATACAGGTTTTTGTTTGAACATAAGTTTTCATCTAAGATAAATATCCAAGAGTACAATTTCTAGGTCACACGGTAATTGCATGTTTAGATGTATAAGAAATTGCCATACTATTTTCCTGAGTGGCTGTACCATTTTACATCCCTACCAGCAATATATGAGTGATCCAATTTCTTTACATCCTCACTAGCACTGTGATTTTTACTTTATTATTTTAGATATACTGACAGGAGTATAGTAATAATTTATAGTTATTTTAATTTTCATTTCTCTAATGGCTAATGATGTTGAACGTCTTTTAATGTGCTTATTTGCCATACTCTGGTAAAATGTTTCTTCTTGGCTTTTGTCTATTTTCTAGTTGGACTGCTTTGGTTTTCTGTAGTTAAGTTTTGAGAGTTATTTATATATTCTTGATACATGAGTTTTTGTCAGATATGTGGTTTGCAAGTTTTTCTCCCAGTCTGCAGCTTATCTTTCCATTCTCTTAACAAGAGTCTTTCACAGAACCAATGAAATCAAATTTATCAAACTTTCTTTCCGAGGATCATGTTGTTGGTATCAAGTCTAAGAATTCTTTGCCTAGCCCTAGAGTCTAAAGATTTTATTCTATTTTCTTTTCCTAAAAGTTTTATACTTTCATGTTTTGCATTTAAGTCAATGACCCATTTGAACTCATTTTTGTTTAAAGTGTGAGATTTAGGTCAAGGTACCTTATTTTACCTCTGAATGACCAATTGTTCCAGCATCATTTGTTGAAATCTCTAACTTTCCTCCATTGAATTTCTCTTGTACCTTTTCTCAAAAATTAAATTGGCCCTATTTGTGTAGGTCTATTTCAGGGTTCCATATTCTATGCCACTGATCTATGTGTCCATCCCTCGCTAATACCATATTGTCTTTTAGGTAACTATACAGTGGCTATATAGTAGGCCTTAATCAAAATAGTTTTTAAAATGTAAATTAGGTCATGCCAGTCTCATGCTTAAAGACCCTCCAAAAGCCCCCTGCCACAATTAGAATGATATTCTGACTCCTTATCCAGACTTACAGAGCCCCACAAGACCAGATCCTCGCCAGCCTCTAACGTCACACCCCATACTGTCCAGGCTCCTACCCATTAGCATCACTAGTATTCTTTTTGTTCTATGAGCACATCTTAGAAATTATACACTAGAATGCATTTACCCCAAATCTTTACAAGATTGCTTCTTTGTCATCAGCTCTCAACTTAAATGTCACCTTCTTAAAAAAGACTTCCTTGACTACCCAGACTATCCCACCACCTTACTTTAATCCTCTATATAGCAGTTAGTACTACCTGATATTTTTATCACTTGTTATTAAATAACTTGTTGAATTATCTCTTTGACCTCCCAAACCAAAATATAAGTTCCACATGAATAGGATCCTTGTCTGCCTCGTTCATTATTGTATGATCAGCACCTCAAAAACAGTGTTTGGCACAAAATGGAGCCTTAATTATTATTTACTGAATAAATTATAAGTCCTTATTTATGAAGTCTAGCATGAATAACAATAACTAAAGCCAATAGCAATAACCTCTAACATCTATACATAGCACTTATCTAAGATTTCAATCTCTATCTCTGTCGATGTCTATGTGTGTACAGGTGTATATATAGGCCATTCATTCCTCACAATAATGCTAGGAGGTGCTATTTACTGCTCCTATTTTACATATAAAGAAACTGAGGCACAGCGAGGTTAACCAAACCAAGGTCACACATCTACTAAGTGGCAGAGTATTTGTAATCACCCTCAAAAAGTAGTGCAATAAAGAATGGTTTTTCCCCCTCTTTGGCTTCTCTAATAGAGATTATGTCAATTGCCCAAATCTTTATTACCTAGACCCTTTTGATTACTTCTAGCTTGAGTATTGAATAAAAATATTGTTATATCAGGAAAGGGTATGACATAGAATAGATTTTAAGGAGAGTTTTCTCAATATGACTCATTTGTGAGATAATTACTGGAATTACAACATCCCTAGCTTTATGCTAGGCTCCAGTCACCTGAGCCCCCAATATAGTATTCACTAAGTTTTCTTCTCAAACATAATTGGATCCTACTAGCCTCAAGATAGCTCATTACACTGCCTTTTTTGCCCCATCCTTGAAATTTTAGAAAGCAAAAGATGGCCTTATACAAATAACATCTGGAATTCTGAAATTGCATCGATATCCAGGACACAAATGTTTAAAAACTGAAATGCACTTCTAAGTATACATTTTCTCCCTTTGATTGCTTGTTCTGCTCTAAGCATCCTCAAAGTGCTTTGATTTTGTTTTTCTCTAAGGGGACTATAAAAATTTGAAAAATTAAAACAGCATTTATTACTTACAAATCATCTCATCATTATATCCACTAGTAAATATTAGCAATTCATAAAGCATGAATAGTTCTCAGCCCTTCCTTCAGGAGAAAACCACATAAAAATCAGAGCAATAAATCTTTAGCTAAATAAATTAAAAAGTTCAGTCTCACAATGCAAATTTTTTAAATTTACTTACATACACTAACAGTTTGGAAGCAACCAATCTTGATTATTTATTTCTGCAATGCTTTTACTTATCTATATAAGGTACCTTGGGATTTCATTTCTATGATCATGACTGTAAAATTAGGACATCCTGTATTTTATTCTATGAGACTCCCATCATATTTGTGAAGAAATAAGGTTGATTCACTTGTTTCTTAATATTACAACTGATCCATTTGTCAGAAATAATAATGGCAATAAAAAGGCAATTTTTCAAAACTGAGTTGACAGTTTTTGAATATTAAGCTTCCCAAAGACACGGGCTTCACAAATTTCATTGTGCATTTTTTTAAAAAGGAAACACAAAAATCAATCTCAGCACCTTTGCTAGGGTTCTTCAGGGATTTCATAAATGCTTTTTGGAGAGACTTCATCATTTCCTGTGCAGTAAAAGAAAAATGTGTGATGGAAGGAACAGAGTTGAGAGAACAACTGTTAAAACCACAAACCCCCCAAAAGAACTATAGTCTGAACAGAATAAAATACCCTATTGAATACTATTACTATCAGTTCTATAGGAAAGGAAAGAAACATAAAAGTTAATCTCATACATTAATGGAAAGTTTATTGCATTGGAAAGAAAATGAATTCCCATATACTATTAATTTCATACACTAAAATGAATTAAAGAAACTAATTATTCAAAATCGAAGAATGGCCTTTGGGAAACACTGCTGCCTAAAAGGATTTAATGGTCAAAGCTTGTCTGGATTATTATCATGAATTAAACTAATGAGAGGATGAAGGTACTGTTAACAGAAGAGAGAAGCTCTCCTGAAATGCTAACCTTGCCATTTCTATCATCTGATGAGAAATCAATGTCGAAATAAAATTTGCAGCTAAAGCTTTTACAGAAAATAAATGCCACAGCATTTATAGAGATAGCTTTTTCCAAAGCAAAAATACACTAATGATGGTATGGCGGAGAAAGAGAACAATAGTAAATATTGTGCCCAAATGGGAATGAAATTAACACCCTGAGAATGAATTGAGAATAGTCAAAATGTAATGTTCAACCATTTGTAGAAATATTGTGAGCCAGTGTGTGTGTGTGAGTGAGTGTGTGTGTGTGTGTGTGTGTGTGTGTGTGTGTGTATATATATATAGAGAGAGAGAGAGAGAGAGAGGAAAAAGAGAGAGAGGGAGGGGAGGGAGGGAGGGACAGCATGCTGGGAAAGAGAAGATTAAACAGAAGATTAAACTATCTGAACAACAGTTTCCAAAATCAAGGTGACCCACACGTTGCTTTAAAAAGTATAATTAAAAGAGAGATGTGAAAAAGTCTAAACGTGACCTTTCCTATTTTCCTCAAAAAACAAACAAAAAAAAAACTAATGCACTCAAAAAATGACCTACCTGACAATTAACAAAGGAAAGCCCCAGAAATAAGAACTTGAAAGTATGACTATCTAAAAGGGAAGGTCCTCTGTTGGGGAAAATGTATCCAGATTTCAGGTTTTAGATGACGACTGGAAATAGAATAATGGAACTCTTTGACAACTGTAAGAATATACAAAAAATGTTTTTCTTGTTTTATTTGATAGGGGAGGTTGTTTTCTTTTGATTTGCTATGATATGGGGTCTCTAGAGGATTGCAAGGGTTCAGAAGAGCAGGAAGTTGGGTAGAAGAAAAGAATCAGAGAAGAATATGAATTGAGCAGAAGAGAGGCCAGTTAGTGGAAAAGGATTGGCAGCAACCTAGAGCAGCAGTAGTGTGAAGCTCAGTGGGATCAGCTGGCTTCAGGGCTTTAAAAAGAAATTCATTTCCTTGGGGCTAAACTGCAGTGGCAAATTAATAAATTAGCACTCTGATTTATATATCAGTAAAACCATATAATAATATGTTTATGAATTTGTTTGGTAAATCTATCCCAGAAAGACTAATAAATTTTTAAATACTGAACAATCAGCTTTCAGAACCTGCAAAGCTAATAACCAGATCCTAGAATTTGGTACTCAAACCAACAGCTTCCCTATGAGACTATCACTATCCGGGATGGGGTCTCCGTTCTGTTGCTCTATATACAGTGTTTGACACAAAAAGTGCCTGACAACGAGGTAAAGCAGCTTCTGAGAAAAAATGGTGGAAGAAAAAGTATGGCAGGGAAGAGGATGGTACATACCTTCTAGAAACTATCACAATTTCAGCCACATATGTAACAGATCTCTAAATATCATGAAACATAAAGTATCTCAAATTCACAGAGATCATTTAGATATCTTTGTTTAACTGAAACTGACTTAGATCAAATGTGTGTAATGACCATCTTTTCATTTTCTTCATTCTAGTCTCTATTTCTATATTTTCTACAGGGCACATATACAATTTTAATAATAAAAAATATTTAAAAATTCACAGAAGAGTTTTAGATCAGTGAAACTACTCTATACACTATAATGATGGATACATGTCATTATAAACTTGTCCAAACCCACAGAATGTACAACACTAAGAATGAACTCTAACGGAAACAATGGATTTTGGGTGACAATGATGTGTCAATGTCAACTCATCAATTGTAACAAATGTACCACCCTGGTGGGAATGTTGATAATGGGGCAGGCTGTGCATGTGTAGGGACGGGGGTAAATGGGAGATCTCCGTATCTTCCATTCAATTTTGCTATGAACCTAAAATTGCTCTAAAAAATTAAGTCCATTTAAAAAAAATTCTAGCATAGCACTGTCCTTATGTATCCAATCTCTATATCAGCAAATTTTCACAAATATTTAAAGGACTTTCATTTTTACATACAGGATCACAGTGATGATCACCGGAATACGTGTGTGTGCATCATTTTTTAATCCAGAAAAGTTATTGACTGGGATGCTATGATAAGAAGCTCTCCTAATAAAATAATGTGGCATAACCAATCTCAAGGGACGCTTTCAATTTGGTGATTGTTTTCTGACATTTATCTTTTGGGATGAATCAGGGGAAATAAAAAAATTGTCAGGATTTAGAGCCTACTACTGTCAGGAAAATGGGGGTGGGAGAATTATATGGACTGTCAGTATATATTAGCATTATACTTTTTACATTTATGCTTATGGAACTGATCTCTCATTATTATTAAAAGAGCTGCTCTGATGTTTAAAGAACTGGTTAATTGTAATAACTATTTTCTAAATAAATTTTTAGTTCTTAGTTTATCCCAAGAGTCTATTTTCCATATGAATAAGATAGAAAACTCAAAAAAGAAAATAAGAATATACCCATGATCTTAAATTATGTTACAAAACTTAGTAACTTGTTTTTTAATCCTAAAAATTCTTTTATCAATATACTTTACAATTTAAGGATTTTAATTTTGTTGAACATTCACTTTAAAATGGCACTTGAAATAAGAAACTAAAAAGTGATATTTGGCTAATGTTATATAAATGTTACTATTTATTTTGTTATTGTTATTTTAATAGCATTTACCAATACTATCAAGTCACTAAGTTTTGATTTTTGGTTCCATTTCTTTAGTTTCACACTTAGATATTTTAGTCCTGATCTTTGCAATAAACATGTTTATACATGCCATATTCTATTACAAAATACAACCAGGCAAAAACACTATGATTATCTACCTCCCAGTAGGTAAAAATATAGCAGGTTCCAGAGTAATATTCTCAAAACTATGCATGCTATATACAATACATAATGTTTACTTTGTATAAAAACTTAATGTACCATTATAAAATGCAATTAGACTTATAATATTTATTAATTCAAGAAAATAATTTTCAAGTCACTAAGTTCCCCATAAGTTTTACCATATTCATAATTTACACAGCTTGCTTTTATTCTTTAACAGGATTTTTTTTTAACTTGGAACTATTTCCTATATGTTCTGATTGTATTTCTAACTTTGTTAGAAATGGCCATAGCAATACAATTTCTATTGGCATAATAGTTTATGGGACACTGTTTCACTGTGTCTAGCAATAAGGAAAAAATAACAGTTCTATCAAATACAAAACAGTAAAAATCAATAAAATTGGCCTGATATTAAGATAATTGGAGTAAATATATAGAATATGATTAAATATTTTAAGCAACACTACACATTTTAGGAAATAGAGATACAAACTGAGTTTTTTCAAGGAGAACAATTACACATTGGTGTAATTCAACTCAGTATCTTAAGTAATATCTATGCTCCTGTATCTCTATCCCTTATTTTTCCAGTCTCAATTGTGTTCCTTGCCTACAAGGTTATTTGTTTATATCAGCCAATATAAGAGAAAAGTTCCATGCTAAAAAGTAGATGTAATGTCTACATATGGCAGTGTCCTACTTCACAGATGTATTGTGATGAAATGTTACCTTCTGAAAATATTACAGTACATTCATGAAAATATGAAAGTTAAATAAATGTATAAGGGGACACAAAACAATGGAATCTTAAGATAAAGTTGCATTGGGTACATTTGATGCAAATACAAAACAAGAGGAAACTTTGAGTCTTATTATTGAGGTAGGAGTCTGGAGGCTGAGGAAGCAGACTGTAGGGATGTGACAATAGTAAAAAAAAAAAAAAAAAAGAAGTTACAAAAAATTACTTAAACTTTCCATCTTAGTGTTATATGTTTTGAGTCAGCCTGTTCATTTGTATATGGAGAACAAAACATTTCTAGGGAGAATAATATAATACAATTGATAATACAGAGAGTGAACTGCTACAATTTTAAAACATCTGACATTTCCTGGCCAATCTCACTTTAACGGTATCATCATACAAAAGCAAGAAAATTACATGGACCAAATGAAAAAAAGTACCTTTGTCATAAACTTTGAAATATAACATTATAAAGAAAAGAATCTCAGGGAAATTTTGGTGAGAAAAAGATGTATTCTTCAATAATAATTTAACTTGGCCTGAATTCATAAGACTATCCTTCAGCTTTGCAAATTGCCTCCACTTTGCTGAGAACCATTCTTTTATGCCAGCTTAAAATAAGCAAAGATTACACAAGTACCATGTGCCATCCTAAATAAGGAAAGGGGGAAAAAAAAGTACAATATGGTATTTAAACAGCTGTGTGAAGATACTGGTTAAAACAGGAATCATTTTTCAGCTTAGCTTGTTAGGTTTCATTTTGCTTAATATAAACTAGTACATCATTAAATTAACCACTGATTTGTAGACTAAAGTACACAGCCCCACCTGCAAATAATCTGACAAACACAATAATTTTTCAAATGCTTGGGAAATTGTCATAAGTTGGGTTGAGATTGGAGAGAAGGAAGGACAAAAATGCAGAAATTATTTCATAGCTGTAGTGGCCAAAATACAATTGTTTTCTTTATTTGCAGTTTTATTTGAGCAGACTGACAAATGTACAACAAATAATACATTTGTAAATACCCTAATAAGAATTTTGTACCAGGCAATTAGTGAAGATTATTGCAGAAAGTCAATCTTTTGGAAATAAACAAAAATTGTAAATGGTATGTGGCCAGTCTAGTTGAGCATTACAAGTAAATGAGCTTGAACCAGTTGACAAAATGGAAGAAAACCGAGTGTATGCTCAAAATGATTTTTGTTCCTGAAGATCCACATGGTACCATTTAGAATATTAGAAATTAATTTACTATGAGGTATCTCATTAATCAAAGAATTAATACTTATTCATGTAGACTTAGTCTCTTCCTTCCATTACGTTAGAGGTTTTTTTTTTGTTTTTCCCATAAAGTAAATAAAACATTGGGGTAAAATATATAGTTAAGCAAAAATACTCAAAAGAAAATACATATTCATTTTCAATGTATTTGTGTTATATAAATTGATTTAGAGCGGAGATTCATTAAGTGGTGTTCATGAACCTTTCCCACACCAAAGAATTCAACAGATAGAATTCAGGGGATATGGCCCATGTATTTGGATGTAAAAGAGTTCATATGTTTATTTTCACTAACATTTAACTAAAATTTTAAATTTCCCTCCACTAATAATACAGACAAATTATAGTAGTTATTAGCAGTATTCATGACCAATAGAAATCATAGATATTGTGAATCATTGTTACAGTCACCACTAACTCCAAAATTAACATAGCTATTAGAAGTAATGCTACATCCTATTATTATTGCTATTCACATATTACTATATTAGAGATTTTGATATATTTTGATGGCCCTATTTCAATTTATTTCCTTTATAATCCTATGCATAAAGTTTGTGCATTTAAAAACATTCTAAGACTGACTCTCTGCATTGCCAAGGGGTCGGCACAAAAAGCATTAAGAACCTCTGATTTTGAATTTAGCAAATAAGATGAGGGAAAAGGTAGAGAGATAAGAAACTCTAAAGTTTAAAAATAATTCTTGTGTTAAAGTTTTGTTTTTATTTTGCTTTATTTTCAATTCTGGAAGAACAATCATCCTAGATGAAGCCAATCAAATAAATGCTTTAAGCACTAATTAACCCTTTCCTCTTCTACGCTTTATTAGTTCTAAGAAATGTTCTCTGGTTTAAAATCTCACACTGATAATGGAAAATGTCTGACATTTCTTATCCTCACTTAACCATTTTAAAATTAACTCTAATACGTAGTAGGTGATAATAGGGAGCAGATTTTACATAGCCCTGACAGTAAAGTATAAGAAACTGGGGTTCAAAGTCTTATATTCATATGAGTTCACATAAGTATATTCATTTCAATTCTCATGATCCTATGTCTACCATTCAATTCTTATCTTTCATATAAGAAAGCTTGGGAAGCTGTGAATTCAAATTGTACTGTGACTCAATAATTCTCAGGGTTGAATTTTGTTTCTTATTTTCAGCTGTGTCATTACTACACTGATAAAAGGTAAGACAATCTTGGGGGACCATCATGGATCTCTGTTTCTCTGACCATCCTTGAACTGAGAGTTTAAAGCCCTGAGCTCATAATTTCCTTTCTATAAAATTTCTAGTATATTCAAAAGCATCCAAGACAGCCCAGGGTCCTAGAAGTCATTATTCCCACCATAACAACAGTCAATTACCACTTCCACTTGATTTCCCAAAGCTTTGACTTTAATAAGCACTTCATTTCTGGTATGAAAGTTCATAGTTACATAACTAAGCTGCCCCTGCATGCAATGGCAATTTTCCATGGGAATGAGATCCTATAGTGTTCAATTCCAATAAGGTGAGATAACCAATCTCAAATTCTAAGCTTTGAAGTTCTGTTTCCTAAAACCACTCCTGGTTATTGTCTATTAAGGAAAGCAGAAACTACTATAGGTATTTCCAGCACTGGAAATTTAATGCAGGAAATTGATTACACAGTTGTTGAAGGGGTTAGAAAAGCAAAAGGGAGAAGGGGACATACTTGGAAGCACAAAACACAAACAAGGTTGCAAACCAAAGGCTGGGTGCTACCACATTAGGCTGGGGCCCACAAGCCTGTGACCACCGCTGAGCTTTTGGAAACACTGCTAACAGGTACCCCTGGGACTGCTCTGTTATTGCTCAAGAGAGTGTGTATTGCCCAGCAGCAGGAGTACTGCTACTGATGTTCAAAAAGCCAACAACAACGCTATTGGAACTCACAGCCATCTGTGGTTACCTTCAGTCATCCTCCACTGCATGCTGAAGTACACCATCCAATAAAAGGAAATAAATAACGGCTTCTTTCTTCCCACCTTCCAATCTTTTACTATTGTCTTGCTTTGGCTGTACATAACAGAAAACTTGCTAGTAATGGAGTCTGGCATAAATGGTTCACAGATTTTCTATCTCTGCAGTAGAGTATAGAAGGACAGTATATGGAAAAATTCAGATCAATTCTTATTGCTTTTAAGGTAGAACTTCTCTAGAATAGCACTGACCTTTTTTTAATGCCATAATAAAAGGCAATCATTTGTGATGCTATCACAGTCCATTTTATATGGCAAACCAAGGAAAAGTTCTTTTCAATTACAATCAATAATTTTGTGCCACACTTCTTTTATTGCTATAGAAAATTTGGGCAGTTGGGCAGAGGGAGGTCTAAAGAACAGAGGGCAATAATAGGAAACTAGCCTTGATATGGAGTAGAATAAATAGAAAGAAACCGGTATTTCTTTAGCATCTTGCTTATACTGTATTATAGTACTTATGATACTTTGCTAAAAATTATTTATCTGACTTCTCCAGTAGTCTATGAGTCTGTTTATGACAGAAAAATGACTTAAAAAATGAATAAATACATGAAAAAATGAAGAAAGAAGATGTGGCAAACAGTAAGTAGGAAATGGGATCTGAAAACCAGAATATATTTCATTGTGTTAAGAGCCAACAAAGTAAAATACCTGATTATGATCTAAATGTATGATTTATGGACGAATACATAGTTAGGGAGAAAAGAAAAATTCTTTAGCCATGAATAAATTAAACCAGCTTCTTACTATTCTTCAGGACTACATTCTGAAGCAGACTACAGCTTAGAAGACCCCAGCTACCAGGAACTTGAATTTATGAGGTCATTAAATATGAAATGTCTGATTTCAAATCAAAAGTATAGTTTAGGAAATCAGACATTCCATACTTAATAACCTAATAATACATACGTTCCTTTATAAAGGAGTAGAAAGAATAAACAAGTTTTTTTAAATGTAAAGGGGAAAAATGGAAAATAAAGAAACATGGGGGTATATCTGCCAGTCAACATGTATTGTCTCGTATTTATTCATATATGCTTGCATGAAAAAAAATTCTCCTATTTCTAAACAATCATAAAAGACCATTTGCAAAGGACCTCACATATAGTGTCTCTTCTAATTCTCACAACAGCCCAGTGAGAGGGATATTGTTGGCTTTCTCATACAGACATGAAAAGTGGTGCAAAGTGGTAAAGTACACGTGGAAGAGCCATGTTCTCCTCCAGGTGTCTGACTCTAAATCCTGTACCCGACTCCAGCCTACTTCATTTCATCCAAGACATACAAACAACACAAAGCTCATTCAATATCTAAAGCCACTCTGAACTAGAGATAAATGAACACTTTAACTGTTCATGTATCATTATTCAGACCTAAAGTAGAAATAAAGATTTAGCCAAGCTTACAGTGATTTGGCTGAAAGCAAGATTTGTATGTTAAGATCCAACATTACAATACTACAAAGAAATACTACATGACCTCCTAGAAGTTGAGGTTTACCACTAAAAGAGTCCCTAGATATTCAGTACTTTGAAAACAGACTAGTAACTAACCAGAGACAAAAATAAACTACTCTAGTAATAAAGTGTTCAAAAGTCTAAAAATTAAAGGTGAACATTCTTAGCAAAGAGTATATGGGATTCTATTTAACTCTCAAATTTATAAATTTAAAGAATTATAAAAATCAAAAATTCATCTTCATTCCCTCAGGTCATGGCCCCAGGAGACAGTAATCAGGCTGTGGGGGGCAGCCTGTCAGTGACTGCTTTCACTTGGTTAGTTTAGGGTGTTTATTTTATTGCTGAATTGCTAAAGGAAAATTTAAGATGCTTAAAGCAAGTTCTTTAAGCATAGTAATAATAAGATTTTTAAAGTCTGTAAATTTAATATTTTATTACTTCCTGAACCTGTCAGAGTTAAATGAAACTTTATCAAAATGCCAGGAAAAGTTGAATAAAAGTTTGTTATAGGTTCTAAATGCTCTCATTTCCTTTTACTTTTAAGAAAAACATTAAGTAGGCAGTTATATTTTTAAAATCTACATTTTTCCCAACCTGCCCTTTGATAAGTGACAATTACGTTAAATAAATATTAATAGAACATAAACATTGACTTGTCATGCAATCTTTATAATATTATACTTATCTGAGCCAAGGAGGATTAGGGAAGTAGAGAGTATTAGTATATTGGCTTACGATCCAGCACTTATATTTTCCAGTAGGCCAGCATCTAAAAAGTTAAAGAATGAAGGAGGGCCACAGGTGCTGGGAGATGGCTTTTAAGGGGCCTGAACATCAGTGTGATTGAAAGGCTGATAGATTCTGCACACAAAGCAGATGGCAGCCTTTCCCCAAGATGCTTCCGCAGACGTGGAAGCTGGCAGGGAACTTGGACTCCTTATAAAGACTAGCATAGGGTTTGAACACACAAACAATTCAAGGTGAGCACAAGAGTGTGTGGTAAAGTCTGGTGGTAACAGATTACATTTACATATAGATGTCTGAAGGAATGAGAAAAAGGCAGATCTGAGAACCCACTCCCCATGAAAAGATTCTACCACACAAGTCGTCTTAACCAGGAAAAAGTCTAAGATCAGATGCAACCTACAACAGGCCTAAACAAAACTAAACCTTAGACCAAAGTAATTAATTGCAAAAACAGTGGTATGGCTCAGATCAAAGCAGAAATGGATTTTCTGGCCCTGAGGTACATGGCAAACATCTAATTACACAGATCCTAGAAGACAGCACTTTGTAAAGGCAATACCTTACCAAGCCACTTTGAGACTAAAGAACTAAACAATAATAATTAAGAAAGATTTCTCTTACTTAATAGATTCTTTAAAAAATATTTTAGTTACCAAATTAGGACTATTAAGTAGCTGGTATTATTTATATTCCAAGTATGGAAATAACAGTTCCTT
>NW_012149729.1:13889770-13891292 GCF_000956105.1 Propithecus coquereli | reverse complement strand
TCTATTTTTAAAATGAATGTATTTAAAATACCAAAAGGATAAAATAAGTTTCCACAAAATAATCATCCCAGATTGACCAGCACACTTAGAACACTTGTAAGCCATAAGGGCTAAATTGACAGCTGCTATGTTCATGATTTAGTTCTAACTTCCCCTGCCTGACTGGTGCCACCACTGCACAAGGGTAGTTGGCCAGAGTTTCTGGGGGTTAAGTATGCGCCAATCTATTGTCAGCTTTTGACAACGGTGCACTGTGTTTCTGTTTGAGGTGGAATTTTTGAATAATTGCATAGCTCAACAGTATTTTTTAATTCTGTCTGCTTAGCAGCCAATCATGTCAAAGAAGACCAAGAGAACTCTGAAGGAAGAAAATATATTTTTCAATGAAGATAGGAAATGGCAATATTATCTCGTTTCTGCTAAAGATAAGATGATTTGCTTGCTTTGTGATACTGCAATATCAACATTATAGAAATTCAATGCTCATCAGCATTGTAACACTCACAAAGACCACAAATATTTTAAATTAGAGGGAGAGGTGTGAAAGATTTTACTGCATAAATGAAAAGATGAAAAGCAAAAGGAAAGATAATTCTTTCAGGCAGCAATAAGACCTGGAAATAACGCCACTGAAATAACTTATAAAGTAGCTTATATACTCAGGAAAAAAGGGAAGCCATTCAGTGATGTAGAATTGTGAAAGAATGTATCGTCAAACGTGCAGGATGCTTAGACCCCAATAAGGTTTCAAAGTATAAAAAACTGCCTCTTTCAAGGAGAACCATAACTGATCAGAAGAATGAATTAGTCTTCAACTTAACAGAACAACTTCATGGAATACTTCGAAAGGAAAATATATATTAATATTATTCAATCACTTTGAATGAATCAACTGATACTACTGACTTGGCACAGGTTTTATACTTCATTCGGGTCATAACAGAAGATTTTCTTTGCTACAAAGAGTTACTCGCTTTGGGTTCTCCTGTCCATGGGGAATAAATATCTTCGACAACTTTCAAGATAGATGTTGTGAAGTCAGACTGAATTTAGTAAATTTAGTGAATATATGTACAGACAGTGCACCTTCCATGACAGGAAAACATGAAGGGTTTGTTGCACAGATAAAAAAAATGTTAACAGATCCAGATGTTCTCATTTCCTTCCATTCTATCTTGCATAAGCAAAATCTCTATGCTAAAGCTACTATTTTAAGTGACACTTGGTATCAAGTATTGTTACTTATATTCACGCAAATGCAACACAGCATCATCAGTTTCATAACATGATAAAGTTGAACAATGAGGTAGTCAATGTGGAGTTGCCATATCAGTCTAAGGTGTTGGCTATTGCAGGAATGGGTGTTAGCCAAAATGTTATCTCTGTGAGAACAGATAGTTAAATTTTATGAAGAACAGAATCAGCAATGTGAATTATTGAAAGAAGATTTCTATAGGAATGTAGCATTTCTGTGTCAGATCAAAACGAATATTTCTTTGCAAGGTAAAACTATGTCTATATA
>NW_012149729.1:13885132-13885985 GCF_000956105.1 Propithecus coquereli | reverse complement strand
AAAGCCGAAAAACACAAAATGAGAAACAATAAAGGAGAAATAATCATCAATAGAGACAAAACCAAAAAAAGAGATGAAATGAAGCACAAAAAGGAAGTGAAGTCTACTTTGTATGCAAATAAATTTGAAACATAGGTGAAATAAAATTTCATTTGGCAAAACTGACCTTAATAGAGAGAAAATGCTATTGAGGAAATGCCTAAAACTTATTCATCTAACTACAGACCATAATTCATAAGAGAGTCCTTAGATTAAGTTGAGGCAAGTCACCTGAAAAGACACTAAAAAACCTCAAGGAATGTGTGAGAAAACCACTGAATATTGTTAACAATAGCTGCAGAATCCAAATAATAAAATCTATTGAAGGTCATGTGTAATATAATTTTTAATTTAAATGTAATTTCTTTAAATGAGAAATTTCAAAGCTATACTAACAGAAAAAAATACTTATTACAGCTAAAAAAAAATCTGTATCAACTATCTTTCCATTTAATGTATTTTTATTTTTAACAAAGCAATAAAATGTAAATAGACTAAAACTCAAAGTGCCAAACACTAACATTTCAAAGATGTTTTTTGGAATACTGAGAACCTACTGGAATAACTGCTCAACATTTGGTTGCTTCACAATCTGTTACTTTTTGTTTTATCAAATATGACTAGGATAAGTCTGTCACATCCATAAAAAAATTAACTGAAATTAATATGCAAATTATGCTGCCTGTGTGGGATGCCATTTCATTAATTTCAATTCACTGGCATAATTGTGTTCTCTAAATTTATGAGTTTTGTAAATGCCATCCCATAGAGAATTCAATGTTCAGTGAATATTATCTTACTAGCACTAAACCCA
>NW_012149729.1:13883723-13885082 GCF_000956105.1 Propithecus coquereli | reverse complement strand
AGTAGTTAGATTTTTACAAAATAATATACATTTTTAAGTATAACTAATTGAAGTTTCTTGAATGCAGCCTTATTTGATTACAGCTAAATTAATGTGGCTTTCCAACATGAAAAGTTTCCCCGCCCCTGCTCCCGAATCTATTCCTTTCTTTCCCCACGCCTCAGCATTTACAGAAGCCCACACCATTTCAGATCCAGGTAATTTCATCAATTTCCTAACTGCTTTCTCTGTCTCTGATCTGTGATGCAAAAATTCATAGTCCAAAACTCAGTCAGAGTAATCTTCCTCAAACATTTTAGGGGCAACTCTCCTCCTTCAGGTCAAGTCCAAACTCCTTCCCATAGCTCACGAGGCCCTGGATAGTCTCACTGTGTTTACTCCTCATGCCGGTCTCTCACCACTCCCACTTTTCACACCCAGCAATGCCAACTATTTGAAATTACTCGATTGGCCACACTCTCTCAGCACCAGGACCCACCACTCCTCATAACTTAATTCAGGTGTAATCCTCAAGAAAACATTGTTAGACTTCTCCCATTTGGCCAGGTAGCCCACCTACGTGCTCCAAAAGTACCCTGTGCTAACAGTAATCGTACATTCCATACTGCGATTTTTACTTTTTCTCCCTCGCCCTACCCAGACTATAAGACCCTTCAAAGTAGAAGCAACCTTATTTGTATTTGTATCATAGTGACTAGCACAGTACTTGTAACAAATGACACTCTCAATAAATGTTTGCTGAACAAAGAATACATAACTTAAGGGGGAGGAGGATGTGATATACACAAATCTGTGCTTTCTTCAAGAAAAAATGGCCAACAAAATGTGTATTAACTACCAACTAAGTACTTTCCAGATCCGCCCAAAGAAAAAAAGTAACAGCTAAGAGATTGTCAAAAATTCCAGGACACCCTTAATAAATCCTGGAAAGTCAACTGTTTGAGAGGCTGGAGTCATGCTGGCCTTTAGATCCGATGTACCCTTCTTTTCCTTCCCTAATACCAAAAAAGCATCTGTCCACACTGTGAGAGCGTTAAGTCAGCATCCAGTTGGTTCAGTGTCAGCAGATCACAAACTCTACTGAAAGAAAATTATTCTAATCAAAATCTTGCTTCCTTACATGATTTAATCATTGTGCACTGATTAAATAAATGGCAGTAATTATAAAGAAAGTTTTCCATCCATTCTGAGTGCTCCTGACAAGCTCACAATTGATTTAAGATAATGTTCTCAATGTCCTAAATTAAATGCAAATATTCTCAATGCCCAAAATCTACAAAAATCTTTTTCCTAAATTATTTATCTTTGAGGTTGAGATTCTCAGGTTTTTGCAATGAATCATGGGAGTGATAAAAAAAA
>NW_012149729.1:13870695-13871788 GCF_000956105.1 Propithecus coquereli | reverse complement strand
CATCTTAAACACGAAAATGTAGTTAGGCACACTAATAATATTCAGAGTGTTGAAAATGAGAATTATTTTTTTCTTGTATATGTGAAGAGTGGATTAGTATAAATATTTACATTAGTTAACATTAAATACAATGATCTAGATAATATTAAATTATATGCAGACAACTACAGATTATTGTCTTACTAAGTGAGCTGATTTAGAAAAATTTAAAAGGTGATCCCTCACACCTATATTGTTGAAACTTACAGTTCTTTAATCCTTCTAAATTAGCTGGCTAATGGTAAACATTAGTGAGTTCAAAATGGCATTAGAGTTTGAATTGTACTTCTTATATTTGATGTACTCCTTAACCAATTTAAAAAGAATGTTCTTGTACTTATTATGGACATGGTTTAAATGATCTATTCCAAACCCACTATCACTTGCCATTTTAGTCAAAATCAGCTGTTCGTTAAGTAAGCACAACAGTTGTTATAAAAGGAGTCACTGGTTCAAAGACTCTTAGGCAGCCCTAAATAAAACTTCAAAAGAGTCATGTAATTTGTGACTATAGCAGGTATCATTTTCTTTCAATTAATTTATTTTATACGTTAGAGCATTTTTCTCCTTTTATTCTAAGATACTCTTTTTCTGTTAATACAATTGTTATTTGGACAAAACAATAATGATTATAACATTAAACTGTTCATGTGCCAATCATATTCACTTACAGTTGTTAGATGTATTTTTTTCACTTTCTAGTATTTATAATTTCATTTTCCTATTACAAATTTGAAAGTGTATATCATTTTAGATGATATATATGTATGAACTAAGAATGACTTCACTAAATGTACTAGGGTAAAGAAGGAGAAATAGCATATACCATTCAGTTACCAAAGTCATTTTAACTAAATATTGAAAAATAAATTAAATAATGTGAATGTTCAGAAAATATACATAAATAACGTATGGCATACAGAAACACAGCATACAACAGCATCTAGCAAAAATTATCTGACATAGTGGTACTTAGGAATTAGGAAATCCCAAGTGGATTTTGAAAGAGAATTGCCAACAAACCTATGATTCTTCAATAGCTCAAAGTTATAAT
>NW_012149729.1:13869477-13870645 GCF_000956105.1 Propithecus coquereli | reverse complement strand
TTAGAGTTCAGATTTTTAAAAAATGTTTTATTATAAATACTTCTGTAATAAAGCCCTTCATATAAGTGTTTGTATAGCTCTCCAATTATTTCCTTAAGAAAAATTCTTTGAAGTAAAATTACCAAATCAAAGGATGTAAATTTTAATATTAATACGTATCATCTAAATGTCTTCAGAAAAGATTGAAGCATTTTAAACTCCCACCACGAGTACATGACTTCTTCGATTCCCCTGGTCCCTCGCCCATATTACACATTATCTTTTAGCATTGTCAGTGTGGTAGATCAAAATGGCATCTCACAGTTGATTCATTTGCATTTCTTTATTAGACAGGTTGAGCCCCTCGTGAAATTTTACTGTAGTAATAATCTGCTGGAATTTTAATTTAAATTATAATCTAGTTTTGCCTATAACTGAATTGAGAGCTACAGTACTATTTATAATTTATTATTGCTTGAAGTCACATAGGTAAAGCATGCTGTGCTTAAATTACGTACAGTTTTTTTTATAGTTACATTTCATAAAATCTCCTAAAATGAATCAGAGTAAATTTCCCCTCCCCTCATTTACTATTACTTTTACATCTATAAAGATATAAAGAAAATTATACTTAATAGAGTTTTATACATTTTAAGTATTTTGAAAGCAGTAAGTTCATCATGATATCTCAATTAAGAATATAAATAATCTATATGTAATGGTGAAACTACAAAATATAAACTAAGATGCTTATCAAACTAGTAAATCTGATAAAAGGTTTTTTAAAATTTTCAGAAAACTACAGAAAAAAATTTTGAAGACCAGAGATTAGAATTAAAATCTCTCTCCATCTCACATATGAAAATTACAAAAATTCCCAAATTGTGAACATGGAATCTCCCTCCATAAGTGAAAATTCCAAGATGCCTCAGGGCTCAGGTGTCTCTTACACTATCCTTTTCAGAAATACTCTTTGGTTGCTGGTAGTATATTCCCCATTAAGATTCCTACTTCTTATAACATTTCTCAAAGACATACAAATAGCAAACAGGATTATGAAAAGATGCTCAACATCACTGATCATCAAGAATATGCAATCAGAACCACAGTGAGATATCACCTCATGCTCCTTAGAATGGCGATTATCAAAAAATCAAACGAACAAACAAAAAACAAGTGTTGGCAACAT
>NW_012149729.1:13853109-13857857 GCF_000956105.1 Propithecus coquereli | reverse complement strand
CCATCTCCCAAGCTCCTAGTACATGTTTTTGCACTATCTAAATGAATGCATTAATTAAATTATTTGGATGGATGAATGGATGGATTGGATGGCTAGATGGATGGTCGGATGGATGGATGGACGGGAGAAGAAATGAATGAATCAACCATTCAGCATAAAGAACCAAGTCTGGCCTCAAATTAGTCAAACCTGGAGTGTCTTAGTCACCCAAGTTGATCAAAGAAATGGCAAAACTAAGTACCATACATATAGTAGCAGATTTTCATTCTTTTCATCAGCATTAGCAGAAGCAAAAGCAGCAACAGCATCGACAAACATTCACTAAAAGTCTGTCATGTTAAGGACTCTATGAGGCTTACAAGAGATACAAAGAAATAAACGAGACTGCCTCTGCACATAATCCAGTTGGAGAGTTAAGACACATATAAGAGGATATATTACAATTTAGGGCAGCTTTTGCTAAGTGGCAAGTAGGTGAGGCAGAAAGCAAAGTGAGACAAAAGAAGGCAAGGACAGAAGCACAGTTGTGGTGCACCTTCAAGGAGGAGGCAGGACTTCGGCTATGGCAGAGAAGAGAAAGTTCTATTTATACAATCAAATGCACAGTGGCAGAGATGATAGCTGTAGGGCAAAGGTGAGATCAGTTTAGCAGAGAGCGTTTGTAGGAAAGATGTGTGGAAGTATGCATGATTAAAGAACAGAAGCAAATTGTGGAAGGAAAGAAATGCTATTTTGTTCCCCCTTAGCATACTCCTTTTTTTGCTATGACTGTCAATATTTTAGATAAAATGTAAGACTAAATAAAGTTCCACCACCCACTCCCACCCTTGTCACTCAAGCTACAGTAAATTGTTATGACTCATAAATGAATACTAGATATTCTGAGTAATAAATTACCTTGGTAAAAAGAATTAATGAATATACCATGAATCAATCAAATATAATAAATACACTCAGTAAAAGCTGATGGAAAATAAATTGTCTTTAGTAAGGCAGGAATCATTTTAGGATCTTACAGCACAATGAAGGAGAGAAAAATTGGTGATCTTTATTTAGCACCATTTAGCCAGGCACTGCAGTATATTCTTCTGATTACCATTTCACTAATACTTACTATATACTCCGTAAAGTATTATTACTCTTGTCGTATGGATAAAGATATCCAGGTTTGTAAGGTTTACCCAGTAATGAGAAAGAATTAACAATAGGTCTGATTCCACATTCTTGTCCCTTTGCCCCAAAACTTTATGTGTGTGCATGCGCACACTTATGCAAGTGTTATAGATGGCAACAAGCTTTACCAAAAATAAATTCAGTCAATGTGACTCTTTACCCTAAGGCTCAAGAATATTGTCCTAGCAGTCAAGGACTACCTTTTTTCTTGATCCCAGTACACTACAGGAGAGTTCCTCTGAATTTTATTTGTACAAACAATTCTTCCTTCAAACTAAATTACTGTAAAAACACTTACCACAAAGGAAATTGCTAACAAAATCATTATCTACCTCAGTACAAACTAATGTTATTACTTTCAGGAAACAGAAGCAACTGAATTATATAATAGAAATATTAGTTTAAAAGGTCACTGGATGTCAGAATGTATCATTTTACAAAAGTCTCTTGAGACACTATTCATCCGAAATTATAATGCTTAGAACAGTAAGTTCAATGCCATGATTCAGCAAATCTCTTTCCTCCCTGGTTCATTTAGCACCAGTTATGAAGCTCTAAAAAGGAAAGATAGTTATTCTTTCTCTGAAATACTTACTTCCACTTGCAAGGAAGAGGAAAAAAACAAAAACAAAAAACAAAGAGGCCCATCTAAGTCTCTCTTTACTAAATTCACTAATCCCTGCATTAACATATAGAACATATACCCAGATATTAGCCTGGGGAGAAGAGACGTGCTTAGTCCTACAACCTTATTTTACAGATAGGGAAACTAAAACTCAGTGAAATGAAAGATTTGCCCAACGGACGTTACAGAAATAGTGATTAAAAGAAGTAGAAGCCTGAGATTTGTTCCAAAATCCATTGCCAGGGTGGGGAAGGAAGGAGAGTTTATAGGCGAAACAGGGTTAGCCATGCATGTGATAGCTGGGTGAGCAATGGGTATGTGGGGAATCTTTACACTAAATAAACCTGTCATATTCCCTCTTAAAAAACAACAACGACAACAACAAAAAAAACACTACGATGTAGCTTATGAAAAAAAAGAGAACTAGAAGAAGAGTAATTAAACAAACTATACCATTCCTCTCGGCTAGATAAAAGCTATTCAGTACAACTGAACATGAAACAGAGATATGAAAATGAGTGATATTTTCATTCCCCTATATGATTTACATACTTTAATTCAACTTTTTTTTTTTTTACCTACACTTGCATAGTAAAAGAATGTTGATGAAAACTGAATAGTTATCCTTCTGCAATACACTGAAATACACTTTCCGAACACCATACTAAATGGGTCTGAGGCTGAAATAGCATTCAAAAACCACATCAAATCAGCATGCCTGTTTTACAGTGAATGGAGACCAGAATATACCCTAAAGTGCTAATTAGGATTATCAGGCCATTATAATTGTCAAAGAGATATCAATCCTATGTAGATCACTGATACTACCATTCTGCATATAGAATCCTGCAGACACAGTTCATTGTCTATGATATGATACATATGATCAAGAAACTCTAGTAAATGGGAAAGAAGAGAATAAAAAAGTTATTGGATGTCAAATGAACTGAAATCTGAAAATTTCCTTTCCTAAGTGCAAGCATAGGAGTGACTTATTATAGTATATATAGGGAAGAAAGAATCACTACTACTGGGCAACAAATGCATCTATAGTAATTCAGTATGGACGCTGAAAATTTAAATTTTTTTGTTCTGTTACAGGTCTCTTTTTACTTTAAGATGACAGCTGCAAGATAATATACTTATCCATTCAGTTTTTTAGTATTTAAAGGAAAAGAAGTGTAGAAAAGACATTATTTTAGTCGTTTTTAAAAAACAAAGTAATTATATCCTATTTAGATTTCTGTAGAATTAAAAAAGGTCTGTCCAGAAAGTATTCAGCCATGTAATATGAAAAACAGAGACACTTACTGAAGAACATATAAGATACAAGAAACACTGTCCATAGGACAATGACACCTCAGTCCTCTGCAAAGTAGGCACACCTTGGGACATCACACAGTTCTCCCAGCATCTCTTAACCTAACCCACACATGTTCAACATCCTCAGGTGTTCTGCTTGTTGTAGGCCTTCTAGAATGTGCATCATTATCAACAGATTCTTGACCATCTTTGAAGCATTTGTGCTGCACGCATTGCATCATCCCTGAAAGCCTTCTGAATCATCCTAGTAATTTCCATGGAGGAATGTTCAAGCTTAATATAAAATTTGATACAGATTCGTTGCTCTACTCACTTAGTCATTTTGAGTGCAACGGCCACACAATACACATGCGCACTCAATGGTGTCTAGCGCTCACTGATAAGTAGAGTGAAGTTGTCATTGCTTATGCATGCACATTCCTGTCCACTCTCCTTGGCTGCTAGGTTAAGTTGATGTCCTGCAAACTGTTCTCGTTATATTAACAATGGCTGGATACTTTCCAGACACACCTCATATATTTTCAGCCGGTACGATCTCTATTTCCTCGAAACACATCTCTAACGTTCACTATATTTTAAAATATAGAATATAATACAACCACTTTAGAAAACTTTGTAGCTGTATCTCCAAGAGCTGAACATATACCTATCCTAGTTCCCAGCAATTCAACTCCTAGATACATGTACCCCAAGAGAAAGTCACACATGAACTGGAAAGTTCAAGCATTATTTGTAGTAGCCCAAAACTGGAAGCAACTCAAATATCTATCAACAATAGAACAGAAATGTAAATTGTGGAACAGCCTTACAAAGGAATACTACATAGCAAAGTAACATTGAACTTTCACTATACACAGCACAAATGAACCTTACCTACAGAATGGTGAGTGAAAGGTGGCAAACGTAAAAGAGTACTTACTATATGATTCAATTAATACATGTTTCAAAAACAGGCAAAACTGATTTATAATACACATTTCAGAAACAGTCAAAACTAATCTATGGAGACAAGTATCATCTGGATAAAGTAACGACAGGAGGGGAACATGAGGAAGATGGGGTCTCACTCTGTTGCCCAAGCTGGAGTGGTATGATCATATTTCACTGTAGCCTCAAACTCCTGGGCTCAAGAGATCCTCCTGCCTCAGCCTCCCAAGTAACTGGGACTATAGCCACACCTGATTAATTTTTAAAAAATTTTGTAGAGACGGATTCTTGCTATGTTGCCCAGGCCAGTCTCCAACTCCTGGGCTCAGGTGACCCTCCCGCCTTGGCCTCCCAAAGTGCTGGGATTACAGGCCTGAGCCACCATGCCCAGCTCAGAGGTAATATTCTTTATCTTGATCAATGTATGGTTACATGGGCCATCACCTTGGGAAAAAAGTTCACCAAGCTGAACTCTTAAGATGTATACATGTTTCTGTTTGCATGTTATACTTCAATTTTAAATTTTCACATAACATTAAGTTAGCATTTTTCTAAAATTACATGCTGGAGCAGTGAATTCTACATAGGAGTATTCAGAATAATCAGATTTGAGTAATGACTCTTCTACTCATCAGCTATATAATCTCTAACATAATTCAAACTCTCAGTGATAATTCTAGTGGCCAATAAATCTCAGAGA
>NW_012149729.1:13840939-13851525 GCF_000956105.1 Propithecus coquereli | reverse complement strand
AACGTCTTTCTAGCAAAAATGTTGGGCAAAAACCCAGCAAACCATAAAAAAAGACTTTTATATATACTAAATTCAAATTTCCTAAAAATTTAAATAATAGAATAAAATAGCAATAGACTCACTGCGGCCCTGTTTATGTCATTCCTTAATGAATGGTTTCGAATTGTCTGCCATCAGTTAAACCCAACCAAGCTGAAAATCTATGCAACTACCTATTATACATACTAGACATACATAGAATATTATCAACAAATATTTCAGTGGTTGTACCCCTTTCCAATCTATTCTCCGCTCTACAATTATAATGGTCTTTCTAAAATGGTAATTGAATCAAGCCATGCCCCTTCTAAAAACTGTAAAAGGCTCCCCCTTCTACCACAAGATCACATTCCTTAAAGGTAACATAACATGCCCTGCTTACCTGCGCAATTTTACCTTTCCCTACTCTCTCTGGACTAAAGTCCTCAACTGTAGGGATCCAACTTCAGGTTCTCTGGGCTTTTTAGATATCCAGCTCTGATCACAAGCTGTCACCTGTGCCTACCACGTTATTTTCTGCTCCCTCTTTCCAACTTCTACTCAGCCTTAAATATTCAGCTGAGACATATTCAGCTGATCTTCACCCAGAAAACTTTCCTGGCTCCCCACACACCTAGTGCTTCCCCCCTTCAACAACCACATCCTGGGCTGTGCTGTGTGATGGCCTGTCTTCTCTGCCACCAGCAAGAGAGGGACCATTTCTCTGTGTCACTATTCTGCATTCAGTGATACCCATTGAACTCATTATCTGTTGGATAAATGTGTGAGTGATATCAATGCCAGCCCTGTGCTGGGTGCTTGGGACATAACATAAAATAAAAATATATTTCTTGTACAGAGAATTTCATAATCTAAGTGCTCACTTGAATTTGGAAAAGCAGGGTAGAGGAGAAGGTGACCTTCTGGTCACCTTAACCTCTTCAAGCTTTATCTTCCTCTTCTGTAAATTGGGGAATCTTCACCATCTTATTTTGGGGTACAACCATCCATTTACTTACTGAACAAACCAGAAGCAGATCATGCTCCTTGTCTCCTCTCGCTTTCTATACTATCATCTCCAATACAACCCAAAAAGTCCAAGTATGTACCTCCAAAGGGATATTCTAATCTGTCCACTTCTCTCGATCTTTGTCTGCCTCCATGGTAATCTACTTTCTCTCTTAGATTTCTTAATGTATTATTTCTATTCTTGCCCCCATGTCATTTATTTTAACCTGGAGCTGTCAGATTATAGATAAAACTATCACTCTACTGAAAATTTTCCTCAATGACTTTTTACTGCCCTATTAATGATCTGAACTCTACTGACCTCTCCAAACTCACCTCCTGCACCTTCGCCCTAGTAAAGCTCCAGCCACGCTGGCCCCCTTCTAGATCTCACAACATGCCGAGCTTTTTACTGCCTCTGAGCCTTTACACGTGCTGTTCACTCTGGCGAGCACACTCTTCTCTTTCTTGCCTTCCTTCAGGTTCAATGTGAAAGCTCTTGAGAGAGACTTTCCGTGAACACCGTATCAAAACTGAACGCTCAGTCCGCATTCCTGTCATTCTCTATCACCATTCATTGGTCTGTCTTTCTTTCCACTTCAGCATATGCCCAAAACGTAGAGCCATGCCTGGCATACGAAAACTAGACAAAAAGTTTTACGAAAGAAGTGAAAAGGAAAGGAAGTTGTACATAGATATAACGTGCAGGCTATTTTGATGTAAACACAGCTTCCTTATTTTCTCTAAACTTCACCTTCCATAGCCTGACGCTCACCAGCAGAGGTGTATAAATGCTTCTGTTCTGAAGACTACTGTTCATACATAAGTTACCTGCGGTAAATCAAGTATTGATTTAATTGAGGTTATAAAAGTAGGTAGCTATTATCTTAGGAAGGACAAATAGGAGCATGGAGGAAAAGAAAACACGAGAATCTTTGTGCAAGAACAGTGCACAAAGTTCTGAAGATGACGCAGCACCCAGAAAGAAGCCACAATGGCGAGGCTTTGGAACAGAATATGAGGCAAAACAACATTTGAGCCCCAGAAACCCAGGGACACCAGAGGAGTAACACTGGGGGGGACAGAGGTAGCAGCAAAAACAAACCCTGATTATTTCACACACAGTTTTCCTTAGAGTTCTCCCGCACAGAAATATCAAGAATGAAAGTTGGAAACTTCATATAGAATCATATAAAATGTTATTCACATTTTAGCATTCAAACAATCCCTTTACAACTCCTGAGCAAGTCTAATATTACTAATTTGAGGTCAGGTAAAACTGCCAAGTAAGTGGACTTTTACTGTTTTAGTTGTGCTTAATTAAAAAGCTCAACACAATCAGGTTCATTTCATGTTGGTCACCTGAGGCACAATTTGCTACCCACCACTCTGCAATAAGCGGCTGTTTGCAATAAGCCCTATGTTGCAGACATTAGGCTGTCTCCTGGGGTTTACAGGATGTTGATTCCTAAAGGCCAGATTTAACACTTTGGGGAAATATAAAAGACAGCAAGCAAGCACAGAAGGAGAAATAAGGCATGGCATTTGATTATCTGAGGATGGCAACATATTACAGGAAGTAGTTACCACAGAAACTATGATCTGTAAATGGCCCAGGTGGAATGTGCTGGAAAATAACATATTGTGCAAAAATTGAGTTGACTTGTAGAACATCAGAGGTGGGTAGCACCATGGAGATTAACTGGCGGGGCTCTGGCTAATGGATAATAGGTCTCTGTATTCAAAGCATAAATGTCCCATTTCACAAACCTGACTGATAGACTTCAAGCCTCCATGGAAACCCCTGCTATATTGTTCAGGCTATTTTAAGGCAAGCTCTGTTATGGAATTCTTTACATTGTGTGAAAAACTACATCAACTCTTTAATTTATTCCCCTTAGGTTATGTTCCTTAGAGTCAACAGAATAAATCAAATTAATCTTCAACATCCTCACAAATATCTGGAAATAGCTCTTACATACCCCCATACTCAATTTTCTTATCTTCATATTAAACAGCTGTAGTGTATTCAATTGTAACCTTTACTGTAAGACATAGAGTTGAGTCATTCTAATTGCCTAGCCATCCTCTTCTAAATATGTTGCCATTGCTATATTTCAATAACCAAAGCCCCATGCACTAATCTAACAATAAGAACCAACAGGTATACTAAGAGCTTTGCATTTCTTATTTCACTAAATCCTAATAAGGAAGAAATTATAATCACCTTACAATGAGGAAGACAGAAATAGACATACTTGCTAGAGGCTATATTGTTAGTAGCAAAGTCAGGAATTGAACCCATGTTGACCCCAAAGCCTATTGCCCTAACCTCAGTCCTGGACTACCTCAGGAGAGACCTTACTAGAACAGGGAGCAGAGAATGGGGGTAGGTGAAGCTACTGAACATCTGTTAGATCCAGATTCTGTTATTTAATATATAAACAGAGCCAAATACTCAAACTATCTATGTGATCAACATACCAATTACATTTTTCTCCAAGTAACTGAAAAAAAGGCTAAGCAAGGCAAGGTTGAGAATGGTGCCTTCCAAATGCTATAGGAAGAAGTATGAACTTACCTTAGACTTATGAGGCCATCGAGTTTTTAGGTGATAGAATTATACTTTTGCTAAGGTGATTTTAAAAGATTGCTCTGAAAATTTGTAAGGACAGGTAAACAGAAAGTCACACTTGAGACAGATTGCTCTGACAACAGTCAAGTGAGCCATGACAAGAGTCTGACTAGCTTAGTGGTGTGAGGATGGAGCAAAGTTTATGGATTCAAGAGAGACTTAGAAAGCAGAACTGACAGTCCTTGGTGATGATTTAGATTTGTAAGCTGTAGTGTAGTAGTGATTTAGAACGTGGCTCTGGTTGGACTGCGGGATTTGAATTCTAGCTTCACCACTTCAATTTGTGTAAACGAAGCTATACTTTAGTTTCTGCCACTATAAATAGACACAAGAGCACCCGCCTCATAGAGACGCTGGCAAAATTAACTGTGATAACAGGCAGATGTAGAGTTACAAAAGTCCCTGTCACAAAAGAAATGTT
The DNA here is from genome assembly GCF_000956105.1 of Propithecus coquereli. Lineage (NCBI taxonomy): Eukaryota > Metazoa > Chordata > Mammalia > Primates > Indriidae > Propithecus > Propithecus coquereli. Next base: position 13,847,443 of record NW_012149729.1, on the reverse strand, counting down.
CACTACTGTTACCGATGAAGATGAGAAAGAAGACGACGTAGAAGACAGGGAGAAAAGGCAGTCCAGAATGACTGCCATGGCTCTGCTTAAGTGACTGTCAGAAAGGCAGCCTTCAGGAGGGAGTTACAAGTTCAGTTTTGAACGTGATGAGCTTGAGGAGTTTGATGGGCATTCAGTGGATTGAAGAATATAGAAGTGTCAGCAGTGTGATCTAGCCTTTTAAAGAAGCTTGGCTATGAAGGAAAGTGGAAAGCACACAAGGGCCAGAGAAGGAGAGTAACATCTTGATGCATGGTGAGAGTTTGGAAGAGAAAAGCCTGAAGACAGGGAGGAGTTGAAGGTAAAAATGATTAAGGGGTTAACTGGGTGAAACCGGTGTCCCAGGGGACAAGATCAGAATTGAACCCATGTTTGACTACAAAGCCTGTGCCCTGACTCCTGTCACAGATTACTTCACAGGAGACCCAACCAGAGTAAAAGAGAGAATGGACAACCGGGGCCAGAGCACAGGACAAGCCTTTAGCAGGAGCAAAGGGACCTTCCTCCTCCTAGAGAGGCAGGAAAAGAGGCAAGGATGGATGCAGAGAGGAAGCCTCTCTACAACGTTCCTGTTTCCCAATAACCTGAAATCAACTCCAAGGGAATAGAAGCGGTGGGAGCTGGGGAGTAAGGAGACAGACCTGAGTATGATGGCAAAGATTTAAATACTATTTGAAAAAAAATGGGCAAGGAAAAGGCATTCCTGCAATGAGCTTCTACTCATCTTTCAGTGCCCAATTTGGTTGTCTGTCACCTTTGATATTTTCCTCAACTGTCCTCCCTCATAAATGGAACTTTTGTCTCTCACACATTCGGTTAAAAATTCCATTGAAAGTATTTATTAAGATAATATATATTAGTCTTTCCAACTAGATCACATTTTGTTCAGTGCTAAATTCTCAGCTATTCCCTAAGATACAATAGTTTTGTTTTGTTTTGTTTTGTTTCCTAAAAGGAGAAAGCTGGCTGGGCATGGTGGTTCATGCCTATAATCCCAACACTCTGGGATATTGAGGTGGGAGGATTGCTTGAGACCAGCAGTTCAAGACCAGACTGGGCAACATAGTCAGACCCAATCTCTACAAAAAAAATACTACAAAGCCAGGCATGGTGGTACATGTCTGTAGTTCCAGCTACTAGGGAGTCTGAGGCAGGACAATTGTGTGAGCCCAGGTGTTTGAGGTTGCAGTGAGCTATGACGATGCCACTACACTCTAGCCTGGGCAACAGAACAAGACCCAGTCTCAAAAAAAAAGGAATAAACCAATAATCAATCCACCTAACTGTACTTGAATACATGTCTTTCACTATCTTGGTATGTTAAAAACCAAATAACATAGCTTTTTAGTATAATAAATAAAATGGAGAAAACTTGCAAAATTTTTCTCACAGTAGTGAATATAAATTTGTCCTATGAATAAGGTCATTGCTTCCATAGGTTTTTAAAATACACCCCAATGGCATTAATAGTATCATTTATAGAAGTAGACTAGAGGTAGTCTTTAGAAACTGTTAAGATAGCATTAAACTATGTTTCATAGGTCCCCAGATGTTCTCCTTGTAAAAAATGAACCTCTGCCATTTACATACTAGCTGACTCTGACATCCAAGGGTCTGATATTTAAAAGCAAAGAATATTTCTTCTGCCCTTCTTATGGGTGCATATCATAAACTTTTAAGGACTTTCCTAGAATAAATTTAAACTAGCAAAAACATATTTTCTTCATCATAAATCCTTTCAAGTATTTATATCTTTCCCAAGTTGACTGAGTTCTATGTGTACTGGTTAATACTTTATAAGCTTGGACTTGCATGCCAAACACATCAGAGGCTGTTTTATCTCCAGATACTGTTTTCCTGAAATTTTGTTGTTTGCCGTAAGGAAAAAAAAAATATTTCTGAGCTAAAACCGCATTATCCCAACAAAGGAGCCTTCCTGAGCTCTAATTACCAGAATCAGAATATAGGATTGTTACCTCAATTCTATTTTTCTCTAAAATTTTGGCAAAACAAAAATTAAATAAAAATTATTGCTAGTAGTAATAATAAATTATTTGACAAATATGTAAGCACCTATATTGGGCAGCTGCTATGTTAGTATCGATAACCAAAATGCATGAAACATTATTTCCACCCTCCAGAAACTTAACAAGCAAGTGGGATGGAATATTACCTGCTATGAAAGAAATGAGATAAAAGAAAAAAAAAGTAGTTTAAAGAGTTTTGAGCAAGAATTCAACAAACACAGCCAGTTAATTTATATTAGGTGGCTTTCTCTTGAAATTTCAAATGTCAAAAGTCAGCTTCTCCTTCTAAACTTTAATAAAGCAAATAAATATTTCTCAGCTTTCATGGAGCCCTAAGAGCCTGAACTATGCAATATGTTTTTTTTTTATATGAAATAATAAAGTGCAACAGGCTTTTAGTAAGAATGTCTGTAGAGGAAGAAGGTCATGTGGTACCAGGGAGGGGAGCAGAACGAAGTCCCTTGCTCCAGAAGAAAAATGGAATAGCCACTGAAAGCAATGATGGAGGGGTAGGCCAGGGAAATACACCATCTTCTCCCAGCACAGCAGACCACCAGCACCAATCCAGCCTTCTACCTTGACCTCCTCTCCCCATGTCTCTTAGCAGGCATCTTCTTTCCTAATCAAAATAAATGTCCCTTCTCCAATGTAGAAGAGTTAGAACCCCTGACCCCCTCCCTCCAATATCATGGTTCTCAATTACTGCAGGTGAGCTCGTTATGTTATTTATCAAAACAAAGATATTCCCTTCTCAAAAGGAATCCTGATGCCAACCATTAAAATAATATATATATATTACATATCATTAAACTTGCATATATAGTTACATTGCTGGACTCATCTCTATTTTGTAATTATTAATTGTAAATTGTTAGGCTATGAACTCCTGGAGGACAGGTTTATCTTAGTGTCCACAGATCCTAGAGCAGTATACAGTAGTCATTCAATACATTTTAATGATACAATATTCCTTCGTTGAATAGGAGAGTCTAGGAGTTTACTAATTATCTAAATTTTATATAATCATTCTCCATAAATAATCATAGCCACTCTGGCAGATTTTATCTGAAGTGGCTTATTGATTAAGAGGAGGCTTCCGCTTGACCTCACCACAGAATATTGACTTTTACGTCCTTTCTACAGAGCATTTTATAGTATATGAAAACAGATTCCAACATCTTTTCCAAAAATAATCCACAACGTTTAATCGTTTATTCATAATGACCATGAGGACTTCCACCTCTCATCCTTTTGATGTATGTTTAATTGTGTTCAGGTCTATGCTACTCCAGTTTCCTCAGAGTTTCTATTTACTTAGACCAGAATGATGAGTACTGTAATTGTTGGGAATGATGAATTAGATGAAAAATGGACTCTGCATTTTCAATCATTGCATTTAATGTTATTAGGTTAGATGGCCAACTATTACATTGTAAGAGATGAAAGTACAACACAAATTGATGAGGAAATCATAATCTTAAAATTTTTAACAACAGGCTAGTATTGATTTTGATGTAAAACTAAAAAGGTTACTTAATATATTTCTCGCTCAATTCACTATTGCATGTACAGTGGGAAAAATGGTATCTTGTATTCTACACCAACCCATTAAATTAAAATGAACGAGGGTGGCATCTTTTTTACTTATACTGCACTGTAGATAACTCCCAATTCGAGATGATAACAAGCAACAGGAGCAATTCATCACCAACATCATTTTATCACCAAGTTTTTTCATTCCTGATAAAACCTATTCCTTTTTGACATATGTAAATTTCAAACATGTGCTACAAATAAAAATTGTTATATGAATGGCTATGGTAACACAAGATTGCAAAAATAAAAGGCATCCACTCAAAGTTCTTTATTTTTATGTAATTACATGACCATGTTAGACTTCAAGCCACATATTTGAAATAAATGCAGACACATTGTCCATCTCAGTTTCATACATGCTATACCATATATCCAATGTATAGCACTTTAGATTTTTTCAGCCTGTACATTTCAAGACAGCTGTTATATATTACCTCAGTATTTCCTGTTTGATTTATTAATATACAACTGAACCTGATCAGGCTACAACTTCTCAGTGAAATGATGTTCATCTACTTAAATATCAGTTTTATTTCAATAGAATGGCACTTGACAGGGAATATTTCCTTTTTCTGTACGATTTTTTTTAAAGTAGCATTTTCTATCAGTCTGTTTCCCACAAAGACAACAAATATATCCATAACACCAAGACATATGAGTAAAAGGGATAAATGCGGTCAATCAGCCAGATGTTGGGAATCATGGGCATGAACACGAGAGGCATGATAAAGCCTACGTGAAAGTTAATCCTTGACAAAATGTGGGAGAAGTGTTTTTTCTTTAAACCTTATATACACAGTATAAAGGTGACAAAGACTTGGACACGTATGTAAGCAGACAAAGTTCAGAAGAAATAAAGAATTCAAAATATATAACATAGGGAAACACACATTACTTAATGAATGGCTCAAAAATGCTAGGGAAAGGTAGGCTCATATATCTAGATCTTTAAATTTGTTCATTTTATGTTGGGAAAGAAAACTAAAAACTTTTTCAATCATTTTCTGACTCTGGAATATCCTTCTTAAGACACAGTAAGTAAAAAAGAGAACTATAGGCTCTTTCCACATAGATGTCCCCAGTGATATCTGGAACATAATAAAAATTCTATCTATCTGTCCGTCCAATCTTCCATTTATCCAAGAAGTGTTGAGCACTTAGTGCAGACAGTAGATTCTGGTGGGAAATATACATATATTATCTCTAATCTCCATAAGTTCTTACGAAAAAATTATCTCAATTTTATAAATAAGGAAAGCAGAACTCAGAAAATTTGAAAAACATACCCAATATCATTCAGCTACCAGTCAGATTCCAATCTCTACAACATTCACCCTCCATCCTCCAATCCAGCTGTTAGCCTAGGTATAGGCAATGGTTCCCAAACTTTTTGAATGTAAGAACTTGACATTTTAAAAAATGATTATTACCCCAAAGGCCTTTTCTATATATGAGTTATATTTATCACTTATACTATATTAGATAGAAAATTTCACAAATTTAAATAATTATTAATCTTAAAATAAGAATAAATTCATTACATGTTACAACATTTTTGTTTAACATAACTGTATTTTCCCCAAAATTAATGAAAAGAGTGGCATCATTTTACATTTTTATAGATCTCTTTAATGTCCACCTTAATAGAGACAAGTAGATTCTTTTATCTGCTTCTGAATTAATCTGTTGTGGTGTCACATGTCATGTGGTCTCTGGAAAATTACACTGTAAATTTGAAAGGGAATGAGAGTGGAAAAAGGCAAATAAATTCTTAGTATTATTATGCAAATAGTTTTGCCCTCACAGACCTCCTAAAAGGACCTCAGAGATCCCCAAGCGTCCTGTCAAGCACACTCTAAGAAACTTTGGTTCCAAAGTATATTATTGATATCTGCACATGTATTGTTTCATAACATACAAATTCAAATATGCAAATATAAAATTGTTGTTTTTCTACAATGAAACTTATCTCTTAAGATCCTGTTCCACCTAATATCAGCAAACATAATTTAGTCATTTATAGATAAACTTACATTACTCTGGGCTTCCTCAGTAATTTCCACATATGCTCAATTCAAAATTCATGACTCCTCATCTTTCTTCTCCCTAAGGTGAGGGTTGCATGCTTAGGCAAGCTCACACAGTAGTTGCACGGTATCACTGGGAGGCACTGGATCTGCAGTGTCCTGCTTTGGCACCTGTCAAGTCTCTGATCAAAAGCATTAGCGCAATCTGGTTTCGAATGAAATATCTGTTGTCTTGCTGGCCTCCGATCACATACTCCTGCTGCCATTCCTGACTTTATCTCTGCATCTTTACTGTGATGTCCTTTCAAGCACTGGTCTTGTATCCAGCTTCCCTGCCCTGCCCAGGAACACAGGAAGTTTCAACTGCCTCTCTGAGCCCACAGGAGGTTAGGAAGTACCATTCCACCTTCTTTATTTCCAGATTCCTCTCATAATTCTCTCTACCTTACTGACCCTGTGTCATTTTAGTATGGGACACATGCAGGAGATTGTTGTTTCACAAAAGTCCAGAAGGGGCAGGCTATGCTGCCATCCCAACGCTACTGCCACAACACTATGGTCATACAGGGACTTTTACATAAAAGTTGCTATCCCCCGGCTTTCACCTAGAAAGTGAAGCACAGATCTCCCCTGCTCAAATCTTCTACTAAAGGGGGCTTCTATCACCATCCTTCCCAGGTCTCAGCCTGAAGGGGAAAGAAAGGTTAGAGAGCCGCCATGTCTACTGAATCTTACTTCAACTCTCCTCCCAGGCAAGGCAACACTTATTTAACGTTATGACAAGATCACTTGCCATCAAATTGGTACTAACTGAT
>NW_012149729.1:13833483-13836949 GCF_000956105.1 Propithecus coquereli | reverse complement strand
TGCAAACCACAAAGACCCAAGCCACCCTAGGGCTATATGGACCTTTTTGACAGGCTACCTCAGATGTGAAAACCCTATCTCTCCACTGGGCTGTCAACTACTCACCTTGCATATTCAGAGTACATAATCATTTGGCTTGTTTTTGTTACACCTTCTGAGTGCCTCACTCTCTAGAATGAACTATGTGACTTGTAGGCCTCTAGTGTGTTGGGATTTGGCTTTCTTTCTCAACTATTCTTTCAGGTTTCCTCAGCAAGCCCACAGCTTCATTACCTTATTGCTGCTCCCCAAAGATCAAGATACCACCAGGAGTTGAGAATAAATTATTTACTCCATCAGTTACTAAGGAAATTCCCAACCATTAATGAAAGTATCTTTTCCCATCATACATCATATAGACGCTTCAGCAAGAAGCAATGTGTATGAGAGAAAAGTAACTAATTCTGACTTGTGGGGGAGCGGAGGAGAATCACATTATCTGTGATTATCTTGGTTTCTTCCAGAACACAGTATCATTTGGTTACCATAATGCCCAACCTCAATTAGGAGTTAGAAACCCCAAAACATCCAGAGAAGGCAGTAAAACAGGAATGATATAGACTGACATATTTCAACATACACACAGTTGCACTGAGAGGCTCACTTAACCAATTCACTAGATGATCCCCTACCCCTAAAATAACTATGCACGGGTGAAATTTCTATAGTTTTAGCACCAGAAGTAAAGTTTTCCTGTGGCTGCTGGAAATGATCAATAAGACCAGTTCTAACTGTTGGTCTTAAGCGCTTAGAGCAATCAAGGGAGACATTTGGAATTGGGAGAAAAGTAAAGTCTCTTTTATAATGTCAGAGATTAACAAAGGATAGAAATCAAGACTGTAAGGGAAGGAGAAAGTGCTGTGATTTAATTAGTCAGAGATAATCATTATCAACATTTTATTATATAGCATTTTAGTCATTTTTTCTAGGTGTGTAGATTAGTTCGTTCAACTCCATTGCAGTTGCATTCTTTAATGCACGCTAAGCTAGATAACTAGAAAAAGCTAAGCTAGAAAGCTAAAGTTTGTTCCCTACACTCCCTGACAACTAGACTTTGGCATATGATCTTGCTTTTGCCAAGCTGATGCACTGTCATAACTTCGGAAGGAAGATTTAACACGGCAAGACAGAGGGCAGCTGCTGTTGTCTCAGCTGTTTTTACTTGCAAAATCAGTCATATAGAAATCTGATTTTTCTGCAACATAGATCCTTATGTCCAAACCTACTTTCACGAGTGTCAAGAGCCAGGGCCAGGGCATCCAATTTACTACTGTGAATCATGGCTGAGATAATGTGATTCCAGAGCCAGCAGCTGAGAGGTGACCTTCCAATGCTCCAGGTTCTTAAACACAGGAGAAATTGCAACTTCCTGGACTGGCCACCTCTGCAATGAGGAGCTCCTCCTCCAAGCAGAAACACACTCATTTGATGTAGCAAGAAATAAACTTTTATCACGTTTGAACTACTGTACTTTTTTTAATCTGTTACATAAACTAGTGCTTACTCTAGCTGATAAAGAATCCAATAACTATTTATTGAATGAATGTTAAAGAAAAGGGAGCAAATAAAAGAGGGAGGAGGCAGGAGAATGGGAATGATGGAAAAAGAGGAATAAATGGTTGAGGATCCTGATTTTTTAAAGCATTTATGAAATAAACATTCTTCTGAAGTATAGAATTCTTTGGAACTATTAAAATTACAAAATTAATAATATTTGAACTTCTTTGCTATTGCTTTTTTCTGTGTAAGTAAAAACTTCACTCCCATTACATACAAATTATGAAAGTGTAATATAACACTTGCTACACTATTTTAAAGTAGTGTCTTCATAGTCTGGCCCCAAGACATCTGATGGTCCCCAAGAATATTTCAGGGAGTCCACAAGGTCTCCCTTTTCCAAGTACATATCTGTATGAGAGCAAATTGTCTTAATATCCTTCAACCGAAACAACATTATACAACAGATTGAATGCAAAAGCAGATATGGGAATCCAGCTGTTTCTATTAAGTCGGATGTTAAAGAGATGTACAAATGTGTGAAACAGTGCTCCTCTTCTCACTAAATGTTTTTGTTCTGGAAAGTATAGTTATTTTTCATAAAACTATCTTATACTAATATAAAATGGGTACATTATTATTTTTAAATGAATAAACATACATTTTAAATTTTTTCAATCTTAATTTCTAATATGCTAAATACTGATAAAATGAATCCATGTTAACAAAAGCTCTTTAGGGTCTTCAATTTTTAAGAGTTTTAAAAAACCATAAATTAGCAAAATCCTATATCACCACCAAGATTCTTCTTAGTAAACAATAAACTATATTTAAATATAACCAGCTTTCTATATGTGTAACATAGTAGGCAGCCTTTCTAATTGCTGCAGTAGAAAGAACATGGTATTGAATATAGTAGGTTTAAATACCAGCTACACAATTTATTAGCTGTGTGGGCATCTGATCTCTATTATTCCCACTACCACCATTACAACAAACTCAACAGTAAGCATGTCAAAACTAAAATTGATGCATTTTGCAAGCATTCTCAAACATTTAATTACCCAGAATTATATAGAGTAATTTATACATAATTATATACACTTGCTAATTCAATTATCTGGGAGTATATTTTAGAGCTAACACTATTCAGAGTTACACATTCTACTGTAGTAGTTGCAGCATAACTGAGTATGGCTAAAGCAAGCAATTAATAAAATCCATCATAATTTTTTTCCCTTAAATTATATCGGTCTTGTTCTATGGAAAGTCAACAAAATACTTACTTATTCAAATGTCTGTACTGATCCAAAGATTTCTTTCTCAGGAAAATGTTGGTGTTGCCCAGGGATATTCCCACCTTTCAATGAAGAAGTGTTCATCTAAGAGAGCTGTCTAGGCCACCCATCTTTGGTAACAGAAGATCAACTTTCCATACCTGTTTGTCATGCATCCAAAATCTAGGAATCTACTCTTCATTACTAACAAAATAACAACCTCTCAAATGGGTACAATCTCAATTCTTTTTCTCATGTAAATTTTATAAAAAGGCTTGTTGAGGAAAGTTAGGTTCTAAGAACAGAGCTGTAAAACAATAGCCTTCATTTTTTTTTTCCTCCCTTACTTCTAAAAGAATTTTCTAAAACTCCACAATGCACATTTTCAGGTGACATCTAAAATTTTTCATCACAAGTTTAAATGATTGGAAGGATGTGATATAATTCCCAGTATGTTCTAAATATTGCCATTTTAAAATAAAACTGCTACATCATTGCTTTAAGGGTACCAAGGGAATCTAAATTTCAAAGTAATTTGATAAACACCAGCATGCATTTAAAAAAAAAAATCGAAGAGTTAGAGAAAATTGACATGGTTCATGTTTTTGCTTAAACTCATTTCCACTCACTCCCACACAGAATTTTACCCTAAC
>NW_012149729.1:13829478-13832538 GCF_000956105.1 Propithecus coquereli | reverse complement strand
CTCTTGAAGAAATGTTTCCTCCTTCCTGATCATATGAATTAAGTAACCCTGATGTTTCCACTTTTGTCCATCTTACTAGCACTGATCAGTTTATTTCCAAAGATCATAAGGCTTAAACTTAAAAATATATTACAACTATAAAATATATATACACACACACATATATGAAATGCATCTTTTCCTTATTATCCTGGACTTCTGCCATGTTATTCTAGCTGTCCTGCCCACCTATAGTCTTTCCTCCTTTCAATCCATCCTTCTCCACAGCTGCAAGAGTAAGATTTATATAACAAATCTGATCTTGGCACTCTCCCGTTTAAAAGCCTTCAAGGTCTCCCCAACTTCAAATAAAATAACAAGCACATGAGGACAAGATATCCTGGCCTCTATTTACCTATCTAGCTCATCTCCCAACCACCTCCCATTTCCTTCTACAATTATTCTTTCAGCTGCCTGCATGTACCATGTGGCTGTATGTCTCTATTAACCATCCATCATGTCGTCCCTTCCTAGAATACCCTTTCTCTACTCGTTGCCTGGCTAATACTTATTTGTCCTCAAGGCCCAAGTCAATCATTTCTCTTCTAAGAAGCTTTCATGTATGACCCCCCCACACACACACATCCCCCCACCCCTTCATACACACAAGAAAAGTTTGTTTTCTTTGTACTCACAGCACGTAATCATTTTATATTCAAATAATATCTTTACATTTCTGTCCCCCTCTATAGACATTAATCTCTTCCAGGGACTAACAAAATTAACAGCACGAAGCAGGCGATGAATATTAAGAGTGAAATCGAATAAAGCGAAATTTAATTTTTAATAAGAATTGTAATAGTTTTTATAATTAGCATATTTGTTTTTCCCTGTTCATATGCTTTTGGTGTTCTTACGTTTTCTGATAGTTTTTATGTTTTGGTTTTGCTATTTTAAAAATAATCTACCTCAATATCTTTTTTTGCAACTAGGCAGGGTATATATACATATATAGAGTATGGCTCTGTGACTTTGGTGAAATTACATAATCTGTTTCAATTATAGTTTCTTTATTAATAAAATAGTAATTATAGGATAATATTAAGTAGGTAGGATCAAATTAGGGCTGTATGGAAAATGTTTCACATAAATTAAAAACATTACATACATAATTACTTATATAGTAATTAATATACATAGTATAGTATAGTGAAATATACATAGTATCTTTTTATAATAATTTACATAGTATAGTAATTAATAATATACATAGTAATTACTTGTACAGTAATTAATAGATGTGATTTTTATTAACAATTATAATTATAGCAAAAACTATAGAGGTTAGAACTCTAAACCAATAGAAAATACCTTAAGAAATAAGATAAACGTTAAACGAGAAGGTCTTAACCTTTCTGTTGCTGAACTTTTAAAATTTAATTCAGTATAAAATTAATATCCTGGAGTGGCCTTTGCACAATCCTACATCTCCTTAGTTTCCTGTACTTCATGAAAGATGAAGAAAAAATAAGTGATTATTTGAAACTGTTCAGGTTCTGAAACATGATCTGCTATCATGAATATTTCATTTTTTGAAAATATTTTCACACTTATCCTTTTCAATAATGCCACATCATACTGCTTTATTTCATCTGTCTGTGACAGACATCATTACTAATCCCATCTAGCTGCTTGTTTCATGCCACACTAGAGCAGCTATTGGATTTCCGACAACATGGCAGCCAATCCTGATATTTTTATGAGGAATACTATGATAAATTATAAAGGACTATAAATAAGGCAAGGAGAACTAAAACATCATAGGTTCTGAGGAAAGCATCTTGATTTAAGAGAGAGAAACTCAGTAAATAACCAAAGCTTTCTTAAGGATGAAAAGAAGAAACAATCACCGACTGGTTTATAAACCACAATTTAATCTCAACTTACAGAGCCAGTAAACCTAGCACTTAGATCTTGGTTTTTAATGCTATTCCTCACTAAAAAGAACCATGGCTTCTTGGAGAAATGGCTGATTCTAGGGCTGAGCAGAGAAGGTATACAATTAGTCTGGAGCACCTTATTTGGCCAAAAAGCAAGGAAATGCTCAAAGAATGGTGATACGTGTCAGAAGGACTCAGAATTATAAACAGCTGGGGAAAAAACGTTTTTAAAACCAAAAAGACGGAAAGAAATGGGCGGGGCGGGGGGCGGGTGGAGGGAAGGTTTATAGAGTACAATGCTGAAGACTGACTGGTAAACGTGGAGGAGCTGCTGGCACTGGTACATCATAATTTTGTAACCAACACAGTAAAGCCTGGTCCAGGCAAGAATTATTAATAGATGCTAAATCAAGAAGAGAAATTTCAATTAGGAGCAGGATATACGCATGGTCTCAAAATGTCTCCTAACAGATTGCTCATTAATAGCAAGGGATAATTAGTAATTACAAAATGGAGAAACTAGACAACACCTTGACCAAAAAAACATTGAGTGCTTCCACATGTGATGTCTGGGCCCTGTATTCTTAAAATATATCAGTGTTATAAAAGACAAAAAAGTAGGCTGAAGAATTGTTACAGGTTAAAAATTAAAAGAGACTAACGAGACATAACAACTAAATATAATACGTGACCCTATACTAGATCCTATAATAGAGGGAAAAAACAAATGGTTATAAAGTACATTACTGCGTACACTGATAAAATTCAGATATAAATTTTAAGTTAAATAATAACAACATATCAATGTTAAATTTACTGATATTGGAAACCATACTGTGGTTATGTAAGGAAATGCCTTACTCTCAGGAACTGCACTGAAATACTTAAAGGAAATGGAAGGCATCTTACTCTCAGAAGATTCTAAGAAAAGACTGAATACATACACATATCCATTCTCTCTATATATTCATTCTCTCTGTATATACGTATATATGCACATACATATGTGTGCGCAGGGGAGAAAGAGAGAAAACCAATGGAACAAAATGTTAACCAACACTTGGTAAACCTGGTTTAAAAAGTATAGGAGTATTCTTTTTCTATACTGGCAACTTTTATGTAAGTTTAAAATTATTTCCAA
>NW_012149729.1:13827467-13828978 GCF_000956105.1 Propithecus coquereli | reverse complement strand
GAGGGAAGGAATGCACAGAAGGATGTGTTGACAATATTCTCGATGACAGACTCGTGGCTGTTCCTCTTACTATGCTTTATAACTACATACATGTTACATTATTATTATGTGTGTAAAACATCACATTAGAAAGGAGAATAGGGGGAAAACTAATGCTCTGTAAATTGATAAATAATTCCTTCAAACCTACTAGAAGAGTATGAAAAGTCCTCACAATGCATGCATGACATAGACTAATAGGTATTTCTGGAGTAATAATCATGAATTTGTTTTTATTCCACTGGGTTAAAAACATAATACTATCTTTAGTTCTAGTTATTTAGGCATCTTCTTTCTTCCTCTATTCAGTGGTATTTTTTCCCCCTCACCAAAAAGTTTTTTCTGTTGTAACATTTTTTTAATGCAAAGTAATGTAAAGTAATACAGTTGATAAGAGTTAATACAAATAATTATAGCTAATATTTATTGTTTACTAAGTGCCAGGCACCATGCTAATAAGTACTTGATATACATTATGTCTTTTAATTTTCATAGTCACTCTTATGACATAGATCCTATCATTTTCCCTCTTTTCAGACTGAGGAAAAACCAGAAACGAAAAGGTTAAGAAACTTGCCGAAGGCCACACAGCTAGTAAGTGAAAAAGAGTTTTCCAGCATAATACAATCACTGTCAGATGTATTAGTGGATATATGTCATTTTATGGCAGCCCATTATCCAGCCCTCTTCCTGACATCACTCCACTTCCTTTTGGAGAATTTTCTCCCCAACTATGTAGTCCCAGTGGAAGCATAAATCCAAATACATGCTCTCGAATTATGGAAACCAAAGGTGTCCCTTGAAGGCTGCTTCCAGAAAACCCTCTGCTCATTCCACCAAGATAGGGAGGTGAACATAAAACTCACGTTAAGTCAATCAGACCCATTCTCTTGGGACTTAGTGTATTAAACAAAGCTGATGCATATACAAAAGATGTGGTTAGAGTTGATTCATGCCAGCAACAGAGCCTGGGCATTTTTTTTTTTTTCCTTTTTTCCCTGAGAATTCCTGCTACCAAGACCTTCCAGATCTGCCTGGTTCTTGTCTGTTCTAAGCATAACTCTTCCATCTCCCTTCAATTCTGTGAACTCTTCCCATCCCAGATACTTCTAAGAAACTCCTTTTTTGCTTTTAAGTCAGAGTCTGTTTCCTTTGCTGGCAACAACAGTAACAACAATGACAAATCTATAGAATAAAATATAAAGACATAAGGGTATAAAATTATATAATCTTATTTAGCATTTTTTGGGGCGACTTATATTCTTTTCCATTCGTTTGGTACACTGGAAAAAATACTGGCCAAAGTATTTAAAGATCTAGAATCTAATCCAGGCTTTCCATCATCTGGCTTCAACATCTGAAGTGTGAATTCACTCTTGTTCTCAATATTTTTTTTATCTATAAAGGAAGATGGTTTGAACTGCAAGTTTTCTTGTATTCATAAAATACTATGTTTTGTAGAAAAGACTAAA
>NW_012149729.1:13816683-13826913 GCF_000956105.1 Propithecus coquereli | reverse complement strand
TTTTTTTTTTAATTCCTAACATACTTCGCTTAGGATAATGGTCTCCAGTTCCTTCCATATTGCTGCCAAAGACATTAATTCATCCTTTTTATGGCTGAGTAGTACTCCAGTGTTATACATATACCACATTTTGTTAATCCACTCATGAACTGATGAGCACTTGGGTTGTTTCCACATCTTTGCAACTGTGAATTGTGTTGCAATAAACATTCCAGTGCAGGTATCTTTTTGATACAATGACTTCTTTCCCTTTGGGTAAATACTCAGTAGTGGGATTGCTGGATCGAATAGTAGGTCTACTTTTAGTTCTCTGAGGAATCTCCATACTGTTTTCCATAGAGGTTGTACTAATTTTCAGTTCCACCAACAGTGTATAAGCATTCCTTTCTCTCTGCATCCAGGCCGGCATCTATTGTTTTTGGACCCATCTTCTACAGGTTTTTATACTTTGTAATACCACGACATTCTCCTGAAGTGTGATTTCCTTCATGTTCTCAAATGCTATATAAATACCAGCCTTACATAAAAGTTTCAAGCTCAAAAGAACAAATAATTCCTTTTAAAAATTCATTGATGATTTGAAAGAAATGTTTCGCTACATGTATATGAAATTGGTACACTTACTAAAGAATATATTCATAAAAGTACTAGGGTTTCAATTTTCCTAAAAGGTCTAAAATTACTAATGTCAAAGTCAGCCAAAATTTTGCAAATTGGCTTTAATCATGAATTGGTGAGAGCCTAAAAAAATCAGTAGGCGGTCATATCATAAGGTCAGAAGGAATTTTAACATTGAAACCAAGACATCTATAGAAAAGTACTACTAATTATTTAAAAATCAAAAGTAAGGCCCTTCTCAAAAAGCCAAATCAAGAAGACTAAAAATCATTAAATCACATCTCCAAGAATAATGATTATTTAATTTTAACATTTATCAAGTATTAAATGTATTTGAAAGGCAATGAGATTTAGTTCCTCTCATTAAAGTTTTATCTCTCCCTAGACCTAAGCTTTGATATACTGTTTGTTACTACCTCTCAAAGCAATTCAAAACACAGGGAACTCTGTCTATCGTGAACATCACTATGTTGAATTCTGGGATGGCAAAGAGTAATATGAATTGGTCCCTGGTCTTAAGATGTTCACAGCCATGAAATTGATTCAGTATAATGTGATACACGCTTGAAAACAATGGTATCTAGTACTCTCTGTTAAGGAACCAATTAATTCTGTTCAGGGGCAAAGGAAAAGCTACAGAGAAAAGGTAACATAAACCTTTATAAAAATATCCAAAAATATGAAGACTAAAACTCTCATCTAAATAAAGGACTTCAACGATAGGTAAGATCTGTGTTTAAACCCCAACTCTAACCCCTGTTGGCCTTGTGAAACTGAGCGAGTTGTTTGGAAGCCTCGAATCTAGCCCTAGTTTCACTGCTCACTAACCGTGACTCAGGCAACATTTAACATCTCTCAGCCCCGATTCCCTAATCTAGGAAGGGAGTCATAGAGTCACGCTCCAAGATCCTTAACATCCCCTCTGGTTCTAACATGAATCTATACGTTATATCAAATTAGAGAAATTCCTGTCTCTGTTGGATGCCTTCATTTAGCATATGCTTCATAGTACCTACTATGTGTCAGGCACTATTCTAGGCATGTGGGATGTATCAGTGAACAAAACAGGCAAAAATCTCTATTCTCAGGGAGATTACACAGAAAACATCTATTGAAGAACTTTAAAAACGCTTTATTATCTGCTTGCTCAAACCTCATTTTCCTGTGCAGTTTACATAGGTATTAAAAATAGTTAACACTGGGAAATTTCCAAATAACTATAAACATTAACACACAAAGAGAAATCTATAGGGTGATGATGAAGTATAGGTGGTAACACTACCATCAAAATCATTTTTCTCTAAATTCACACTGAGTCAGTGAGCCTTAAGCGGCTTGACAAAGAGGCAGTATGTTAATGAGATCCCATAAACCAATTTAGTATATAGCCATCTTTTCTTCCTCATTTAAACAATTCCATAGTTTCTTGAGAACTATGATACAGCGAGTTTTATTTAAAGATAAGTTTTATTTAAAGATAAACAAAATCTGTACGTGGTGAGAAAATATTAACACAAAAACCTGAAATCTCACTTCTTTTTCAAACATTCCATTTCCATACTTGGTGTTTGTTCAGCCTTGTTTTAGGCAATTTCATTACACAAGGTCTCTATTTGAGAGTTACGTATTAGCACGGTTTGAAAACTGATTTATTATTCAATATGCAGTTGTGACATATCCACTCTCAGACACCTCCAAAATAGAAACACGCTCGGAGTGTATGTAAGGTGAGGGGAGTTACTAAAACGATCCGTGATGAGGTAAGAGAACAAAATCTACCTGCCCTCAGAATATACAGCAACCTGAGGGCTCACATGGCAAGTCTGACAGCCTTCTGTGCTTAGACTCTTCTCGGTCTGCTTCTCTCCTTTACTCATCTACTAATTTCTCTGCACATCCTCTCCCATTATCTCACGGTGTTATCTTTTTCGTGGCTGCTACAAGTCTCCTAGATTCTGAAGTCTGCCTTCTCTCAGAACGTCTGCATCATTCTATAATTGTACCCCTTTCCTTAGGAGAGAAGCCCTTACTGGGTATGGGGGCTCTCCTACATCTGTAGAACAGAGTTCTTGCGTTCAGCCTCTTCAATAGCTGTGTGCCTTTGACTGCATCTGAATAACGGGGTCACGTGATTAAGTTAAAAAAAAAAAAAAAACACCAAATCTTGGTAACATGTGCACAAGGTACCCATCAAGAGGACTACAGGATGGCAGGTACCATGAGGTTTCTAAGAAAGACCCATTGTGATGGGCAGGTACTTTCTGTGGACTGTTCAGTACATAATGATACAGTATCACCATAGAGACTGTAAGCACAGAAACTGAACTGAAAAGTCACTCCCACAAATTTAGACCATTTCTTTAAAGGCACGAAAGTGAAGCAAACGCTGGCAAATATTTATGACATATACTAGAAATTTAAAATTCCAAAAGGTATGAAGAGGTGGATGTGTTTACGTGTTTATATGCTTTAGAATAAATAAATTCAGCTTGGGAAACTATTCTTTAAAGCAAAGCAAAACAAACATACAAATAAAACACACTGTAAAAACACTGTTTTTAAAGCTGAGCCCGTCAGCATCAAACATGCACTGCAAAGTGGCATGTCTTAAGTTTCAACTAGTCAGCCATAATTGGTACTCTCCAAGCTGTGAAACTTAGAATATATTGACAAATGGCCACAATTCTGGGTGAGAAAGCAATCATCCTGGCAACTATTTCCCCAAGTTTCAGCATTCCAATTTTACCAGTGAGGAACAGCCAGCATTACACAACTGCTAGTCTGAGGTTCTGTCCCAGCCTCACGCATAAAAACTGCAAGCAACTGCCAAAAAAAAAAAATAAAACACAACAGCAACAACAAAAATTTGAAATAAAACGTGTTAGGTGGGGAGCTGTGGCTTGTTCACACCTGTAATCCTAGCACTCTGGGAGGCCAAGGTGGGAGGATCGCTTGAGCTCAAGAGTTTGAGTCCAGCCTGAGGAAAAGTGAGACCCCGTCTCTACTAAAAATAGAGAAAACTTAGCCAGGTGTCATGGCACACGCTTGTAGTCCTAGCTACTCGAGAGGCTAAGGCAGGAGGATCGCTTGAGCCCATGAGTTTGAGGTTGCTGTGAGCTAGGCTGACACCATTGCACTCTACCTGGGGCAACAGAGTGAGACTCTGTCTCAAAAAAAAAAACTTGCTTTATGTTGAACACTACTATAAAATACCAGAGCCATATGAAAGAAAAGGATACTCCTCTCTGTTTTCTTTCTGATGGTGGGCATAAGATAACACATACTCCCTTCCCCTCCACCTGTCACACTCCAGATGCCACTGGCTGCCATCACACAACCACAAAATGAGTCATCTTAGAAGAATGCAGATACCAAGGAAGGCAGAAAAGAGAGCTAGAACTGGGGCTTTAGTGACATGGTTAAGGCATTGATCAAGTCTTTCCTATGGCCTGCCCTAGCTGTGGTCTTTTCACTTGTATCTGCCAAAAAATATCCTTGGCACTTTCATACTTTGGATAAGACATCATCTCCCCTAACATGCAGGGCTCAATTAGCGCAAATCAAAGGGACAGCCCAGGAGCTTCGGAGAGGACCACACCTCCCCAGAACCTACACAACCATGTTGGGAGTAAAAACTGAGATTCCACCCCTCCTTCTCTCGCCACAACACTCATAATCTTACCATGTTTATTGTCCTCAGGATCATCAGAACTAATCATATTATAATATGTCCTTATTTCCCCTTTTCTGTTTTTTTATTACAAATTTTTTTTAATTTTTAATATGTTTTACCCAGAGCCATACCCAAGAAGCCTTGAGCAAGTGGACTCCTTATTTCCCCTTTTCATCAGCCCCAGAGAAGCCCAGGACTCCCGGATCATCTAATTCCCACACAACTCTGTGGGCAATGAGACAACCCCAAACACACCAAGGATTTTCCATCCTTCCTTCCATGACTGCTTTCAAATAGCGGATGCACGATGAATTCTATTTATTGGTTTGTTTCCTCCATTAAAATGTAACCTCCACAAGGGCAGAGATTTCTATCTGTTTTGTTAACTGCTGTTACACAGTACACAAAGAGCACTCAATAAGTATTTGTTCAATGAAGGAATATCCAAAAGTTGTTTTAAAAGATCAGGAAGGGAAAATGTGGTTTTTTCTGGACTTGGCATGTTTTAATCTTTTTGTATAAGATTTAGACTCATAAAACATAAAATTAATATCTTCAACACATATAAACACTATCAAAGTCTATGTCTATCAACCCTGGAATACTGTTCTGAAAAAAAAGCTATTTTGGTTTTAGTTTATATCTATAATTTTTCATGTAAACATATATTCCCAAGTCAATAACAAGTTTCAAAAGCTAATTGCTTCCTCATTATTACCAAAATGGTTTCCATTGTTGACAATGCATTTTTCAGAATCAAACAGACTCATTTTAATGAGTATATGTTTTACATCTTTTATATGAACTATTTTAAAGCTCTAAAATAGTCATAGGCATTCTAATTTTCTGAAGTTGTAAAAAGGTACAAGCACTCTTTTTTAAACCAAATGAGATGACAGCATATGTCCATACAAAAACCTGCACACAAATGTTTCTATCATTTTTATTCATAATTGCCAAAACTTGGAAGCAACCAAGACATTCCCAAATAAGTAGATGGATAAACAAACTGTGGTACATCTATACAATGGAATATTATTCAGTTCTATAATAAAAAGAAATGAGCTATCAAGCTACAAAGGACAAGGAGAAGCCTTAAGTGCATATTGCCAAGGGAAAGAAATTAGTCTGAAAGGCTACGTTCTGTATAATCCCAACTACATGACAGTCTGGAACAGGCAAAAGTGCAGAGGCAGTGGAAAGATCAACGGCTGCCAGAGGTTTAGTGGGGGTGAGAGGAAGGGAAAGATGAACAGGTGGAGCACAAGGAATATTTAGGGCAGCAGAACTATTCTATATGACACTGTGATGGTGGATATATAACATTAAGCATTTCTAGAAACCCATAGAACTGTACAACACAAAGAATAAAGCAGAAACTGTGTGAGAATGGTAGGAAAGGAGTTATGGAAATTCTCTGTACTTTTTGTTCAATTTTTATATAAACATAAAACTGCTCTAAAAATAAAGTATTAATTAAAAATAAATAAATGTGCAAACAGACTTCCTATGAGCTTTCAAGTGATTACTGACATGACATTGTCACCTCTTCTGATGAGTTGTTTTTTTTAATAAAAGCAAATTATGTTTTGCAGAAAAATAAATGGTAAGAGTTGGGGCAGGGCGCATAGAGAAGGAAATTTAAGTTATAAAAGCTATCTCTTTCCCTCCTAGTCTGCTCAAAAGGTCATTAATACAATGTATGAACAAACTAAGAAACACTAGTTTTACACTACCAAACCAAACAAGGAAAGAATGACATGAGCAATCAGAATTCCTCATCAATTTCATTTTCCTCTTTCAAGTGCTATAGATCACGATCATATTCTTACAAATACTCATAAATCCCAAACATTTAAGGTAAACAAATTATCAAGATAAAAGTGAAGATAAAGCATTGATTTAATCTGTCCTGTTACCTATTGGAGGAAGGCGCCTACAAAATTATCCATTTTTTTTCCTTAGAGAGGATTAAGCAACTTGCATAAATGATTAAAAAAACTGTAGAGAGAAAGAGAGATCATATGCCTCCCACAGAGTAGTTGTTAAGTGAAGATTTCTTAAATTTAACTGAAAATATATATCAACAAAAGTAACAAACAAATTTTCTATGAAAAAGAAAAAAATTAAAGATGGTCAAAAAAGTTAATATACTGGAAGGCAGTGATAGTGGTATGTTGAAATAAAGGCTGGTATCAGGTAGAGTTGTTTTGAAAACTCGAGATGTTTGCAAATATACTCAACAAATGTCAGGCAACAAAAACATTAAAATTGAGGAAAACCACTGAGTAAAGGAAAGAAAACTGCTTTCCAATGCTGCTAAGTAAGATGAAATAGAAAAGAGGCCACGCAGTTAGGATCCTCTTTTCTGGTTCTTTGATGATCCAGAAGCTGCCACTTGTAAGCTGCTGTGGGGTAGAGATTTTAATTTGTCTGTCTTTCTTGACGACTTTGGTTATAAGCTTTGTTAATGCTTACAAACTCCTATAGGAGAAAAACTGGTTAGTGAGGATTATGAACTAAAGGAAAATGCCTTCAAGGATGGGGTGGTAAGGGTAGAATGAATTCTAATATTATAGCAAAAAGAAGCACTAAGATTTGATTCTATATCTTTTATGCCAAATTAATTTCTCCTCTACTGAGTACAGTAACTCATAAATCCTACTCACTCTGCCCCCTAAGCATGAATGCAGAACACAGGGAAATATATCAGAGATTTAAATGAACATATTTTTAAGTTAAGGAACTCGTATTTGACAAAAATGGCTAATGTTTTAGAAAACATTGTTTTGAATCAAATCAAAGTCACAAAGTTGTTTATTTTTTAATCATGAAGAAAAAAATATGCCAAACACCTCTTTCTAGTACTAGGCTTGCTCTGACCCTTCCTATCTCAGTCTGCAGCAAAGACCCCATTCAGTTCCTAAAAAAAAGCCAAACCCTCATCACAGTCACTTCAAATTATGAATTATCTAAGCACAAAGCAGGTCTTTAAAAACTTCTCACAAGTTAGAGTTACACATACAGTGTCATAAATGTCTATAAATGAATACTACATGATGCCAATTGGTAATCTGTTGAAAATTCATTTGCAAAAAACAAGTGAATATTCATGTAATAAATTCACAACTGAGCCTTTTATCTTTCCCAGTATTGATCATTCTGTAGCTGGTGAGGTCCTGGACCAGGCTGAGGACAGGAGATAAGTGGACAAGAAAGAATGACAATATTAGCAGAATGACTAAGAAAAACCTATAGAACTCGGTGATAAGAAGCTAGTTCTCAGTGGGGAAAACCCAACATTAGAAAAAATGACAGGACTTAGCAATTCTATAAAGTGAGCTTTTCCAAGTCCATTCCATCCCCACATTATATGTACTTACATCTAACAAGCACTTTGATGCACAACTTATCATCAGGCTCCTTGCATTTTTCACAGTCTTAAGGCAAGAAATCTATACAGTTCTTATCAAGTTAAAACTGAAGGACAGTCAGATCCTGAGAGTCGAACAAGTGAAGACATAAGTAAAATGGCTGTGGTCATAAATCAAAAGCTAAACAAGGGCCTGAAACATGAGTCTGACCCTTTAATAGTATTCTCTCCTAGCTTGGCAACCCAAGTGAGAAAACAAAGTGTTGGGGTTATTGCATGTGTAAAGACATTGGATGCTGCAGCTGATATTAGCCGTAGCTATCAAACTGTTCAGAAAAATTCTCACACGAAATCAGGTAAGACTATTATCAGTAAAACTACACTTTTGTTTTCAGAGATAAGAAAACATCCTATACATTTAAAGATGCTATCATGATCTGTCAAGAAGACTTGAATATTTTTGCTAAATTCTTATCATTTCTACCAGAGTTTTAGCTCTTTCATAGCAGAGGTCATATCTTTTAGTGCTGTCTCCCATTTAGGAGGTGCTCGGTAACAGTCTTAACTGAATGATTAACTCAGCAGAACTCCCAGGATGCAAACTATAGACTAAAAGTCCTCAAACACTGGTGCCATATTTGCCAAGCATAAAAAAGTATAGGCTTGTGGAGTGTTGCTACAGAGAGGAGAGGCAGATCAAATGAGAAAAGCTACCAGGAAACAGATGAAAAACTAACAAAAATTAATAATAATAATGGTCTTGTAAGATAGTGAGATGTCTGCCACCAAATAATTGGTGCTCAATCCACTTGTTTAAATTTTGATTCCAGATATGGTACTCAATTGGCTCATTCATAAAATCTGGGTGAACACTGGAAACATGCATTTTTAACAAACAACCCAGGTGATTCTCACGTAGGTAGAAAACAACATACACTCCTGGCAAAACAATCATGCCTTAGCAAACCTATAAACAGATTTCCTATATTTGGTAAAAGTGACATTTGATGAACTATGAGGTCCATTTGAAATGTAAGAGTCTTTGTTTTTATGAGATTATGTAGTCAGATAAAGCAAAATAACAACCATGACCATAACAATAACAATAATAATACAAGTAACTTAAAAACATGTATGACTTGATATGTATTATAGTGTCATCCTTAAGGACTCTGGCTCTAGATTTAAAATGTCCTGGATTCAAATCACTTAACAGCTCTGTGTCCTTGAGCAAATTACATATCTTCTCTAAGCCTCAATTTTCTTATGGGTACAGTACTTATTTCACAGAGAAATTATGAGTAACTAACTCTGTGCTAAGTAATATACCTCAAAATTTAAACAATGAAAAGTAATGGTAAGAATATCTGGACAAGTCTGACATGTTTTTAGTTAAAAAAACATAAAAAGTCTCATAATCTCATTACTTTAAAATATATAGGTGGCTAATAAACACAGAAAAACATATTCAACATCATTAGCCATGAGGAAAATGCAAGTCAAAACCACAATGAGATACCACTTCACATCTACTAGGATGGTAGTAGATAATCAAAGAGACGAATAACAACAATATTGATGAGGATGGGGAGAAACGGAAACCCTATACATTGCTGGTGAGAATGTGAAATGCTTCAGCTGCTTCAGAAAACAGTTCGGCAGTTCCACAAATGCTTAAACATAGAGTTAACATATGATCCAGAAATTCAACTCCCAGCTATATACCCAAGAGAACTGAAAACAGGTATTCAAACAAACACTTATAAATAAATGTTCACAGCAGCATTATTCATAATGTAAAAGGCAGAAACAATCCAAATTTCTATCAACTGATTAATGGGTAAATAAAATGTAGTATATCCATACAATGGAATATTATTAAGCCATAAAAAGGAACAAAGTACTAATTCATGGTATAACATGATAAACTTTGAAAACATTATGCTTAATGAATGAAGCTAGTCACAAAGGTCCACATGTTGTATAATTCCATTTATATGAAATGTTCAGAATAGGGAAATCTATAGAGACAGAAAGCAGATTAGTCATTTCTAGCAGCAGAGGGGTTTAGGGTGGTTTGGTGATGACAGCTATTAGATGTGGGGTTTCCTTTGAGGATAACAAAAATATTCTGAAAGTATTCTGGGCCACATGTACACACCCATAATCCCAGCATTTGGGGAGGCTGAGGTGAGAGGGGTGCTTGAGGCCAGGAGTTCAACACCAGCCCGGTCGACACAGTGAGACCCATCTCTACAAAAAAACTTAAAAATCATCCAGGTATGGTGGTCCACACCTGTAGTCCTAGCTACACAGAAGGTTGAGGCAGGAGGATCACTTGAGGTTAGGAGTTGGAGGCTGCAGTGAGC
Source organism: Propithecus coquereli (assembly GCF_000956105.1). Taxonomy (NCBI): domain Eukaryota; kingdom Metazoa; phylum Chordata; class Mammalia; order Primates; family Indriidae; genus Propithecus; species Propithecus coquereli. The sequence continues at coordinate 13,816,880 of NW_012149729.1, read as the reverse complement.
TATGATCATGCCACTGCATTCCAGCCTGGATGAAAGAGCAAGACCAGACCCTGTCTCAAAAAAATAAATAAATAAATAAAATGGTTCTGATGAATGTACTATACCCTGTGAATATACTAAAAGTCATTGTATTGTATACACTTTAAATGGGTGAATCACATCATGTGTGAATTAAATCTCAGTAAAGCTGTTTTTTT
>NW_012149729.1:13799835-13815450 GCF_000956105.1 Propithecus coquereli | reverse complement strand
AATAAGATAAGAAAAAGCTGAAAAATAATTGCTAATCAATTTTTGTTAATAATTCTGTATGCAGATAATATAGAATTATAAAATAATTATATATCAGGATATAAGTAAAATTGCATGACAATCATCTTATACCAGTTGCAGCCATGCAAATTCAATTCGATTCTATTAAATGTCAACTCTATAATGTTTTCAATGTGCTGATTATATTAGCATTCAAGGCATCCATAAAAAAAGTTTACAGCTTAGTATACTTATAACCCACTTAGTCAACATTTTACAATTGTCACAGATATAAAAATTGATAAACAAAATTTCTAGCAAATTAAATATACATAGAACAAAAATGTTCATAGACTTATAATAATACTCAACTTTGTTTTAGTACTAAGTCTTACTATCTCAATTATTTTTCAAAAACAATCCTATGAGGTAAGTATTGTTGTTACAATCATCCAAGGGCATTGTGGCAGCTGTAATGGGCAAATCTGAGGTCTGAAGTCAGTTCTTTCTATCGCTAAAGTAACTTTCTTAACTAATACCCCTGTAATATTGTAACAATTATTTTAATGACTACCTGAAGAGTTGAAGACTTTTTATAATATTCAACTTTATTATCACATTGATATTAACAAAAAACTTGTAAATAACAAATCAATTTCCTGAATCAGCACAAGACTTACTAAACCTGAGTTCTTTACTTCTTGGTACATGAGAAGTTACAATATCAATTTCTTTAGCACTATGATAAAAGTGAACTCAAATTAATGCAAACCACCTAGTTGATAGACTTGTAATCTTTACAAACACAAAAACAGGTTAGTATACACTCCTAATGGCACAGTTATTCTGCGTAACAGACACACAATTTCATAAGAATACAAAATAATATGAAACATATCATAATTACTACATTGTTACACTGTAGCTCTTCCCACATTTATGCATATTTAATTAAAATGATATTTATCAAAAGGCTAATGAGACCATTTTGAAACACATCTCAAAGTCTAATGAGACAGTAAAATACAATCTGTTTATTAACTGAAGAACAAGATACGTGACATCCATACCCAGTAAGAGAAGACCAGAATTATCAATAAAATATCATTGAAAGCTTCTCATAAACATTACATTAAAGTCCTATTAGAAATAAGAAAACCCATGTATAATGTCAGCTCCCCACTTCCACAACAGATTTCAAGCTTAAACTGATAGGTAAATGAAAATTTGTATTCTAGTCAAAGAACTTACCTGATGAGAGTACATAAATTATATATTCATGATGCAGAATTATAATTATTATAGATATTTAAATACAAGCCATTTTAAAATTACAAGATAAGTCAAGATGTTTATATGATCAAATAAAACTTCATAACAATGTACTTAAATGAATCTCATATTAGATTGCTGCACCTCAGAAAAACATTGTTAATATTTCGCTGAACCAAAAACCAATTCCCTTATTATGTGAGTATAGTAGAAAGTTACCATGCTGAAAGGCAAGTGGAAATGCCTGTCTTTTTCTCAAATAATAATAGTATTAATAATAACAATATATATCTGAAGGCTTTCAGTTTCAAGATTAGAAAATTCCAGAGAGATCAAAAGGGCACATATTATCAAACTCTGAATAACAAAATTGTTCAACATGTAACTGCCAACATTTGCTCATCAAGTGAACAGGAACTCATTCTAAGTAAGAAAAGTAGAAAGTCAGTTCAAATCTGAAATTTTTGGATGAAACAGAATTCATAAGCAATCTTCTAAACCAGAATCTTGGCTAAATGTTTCCTAACATTAATAAAAGAATTCATATATACATATAAGTTTAGGTAAAAATAAAATCCATGTATGCATTGCAAGTGGCAACTGTTCTGTACAGCCAATTTAGTATTACAAATTATCTAAATAAAAATCAAGTGAATTACTAGAAGACGGTAAAAACAGCTCCATCAAAAACTCTTCTGTGCATATTCCTCAACATAAATTAAGATAAAATAATTACATCACCACTAATTTGTCAGCACGAAAAAATGATACTTTATCATAGCACCAAAATAATTTGAAGGCATTCACAGTATTGTGTCTTTTTGTTAACACCTATCCAATGGCACATTTATTAGCTGTCATATTAAGATTCTCCCACGAGTTTTTAAACATTTGTTAAGAAACACCCTTTACATTTAAAATGACATTAGACTTAATAACTTTAAAGACCCTGAAATAGCAGATTATATATTTATTGACAACATACTCCAGCCAGATAATGATCTTTTGTCAAACTCTGAGCCATCTAATCATGTGGTCCTCCTCACAGACTGACAGCAACACTCAGAATATAATAAATGCAAAACCATTTACGTAAGTGGAAGTGAAAGAACTAGTTCTACTCTTCAGATTTTTATTTTTCTTTAAAATTTTAGTCCCTTGAAATTTAACTTCTTGAGTTAATATATCACTATTAGAAAGCAGCAGACTTATAATCAATACCTTTACTAACAGCTATTCCCCAGGCTCTCTTAAATATAAGCAACAGAGATATGCAAGATAGAAAATACCCAATTAAGTTTTCCTGGACCAATTTAGTTTGTCCAGCTATTGAATATTTTGACAATAAATATATTCACACTCTTGAGTTTGAGAAAGAAAAATTAGTCCTTTAATTAGCAGTAAAACTAGTTTAGAAATTGGCCATCTGGCTTGTCTCTGATATACTCTGAGATCATATCATGTCATCAGAAATTAAAAAAATATATATACACCAGGCATAATTTGCTAACCTCAGAGTACAAACTTAACTTCAGCTTCCTTCTCACTGCTATCTATTTTCCATGTTGCCAGAGTGAGAGAACAAATCTGAGTTCCTCATTCAGATATAAGTAGATCTAAAAAGAAAGAAAACCATGTTATTACCCAGATAACTGTACTTGAGTCAACAAGCACTGAGACAACACTGCACAAACTCTTATAGCTGATTGACTTGGATGGTTATAATACTGCCCTTGGACCCATGTGAATAGCTCTTCTGGACTTAAGTCATTCAATAGATAATGAGTATCCACATTGTGCCAGCCATTGTACTTAGCACTAGAAACATAAAGGTTTAAAAAAAAAGTGTTTAGAGTATGGTGAGGAGATACATGGAGAAAAAAAAATATATTAGTGCAACCTAATAAATGCAGTAACAGACTTATGTATAATATTGCTGCGAATGTAGACCTGTGTTTTTCAAACTGTGGACTCTTGTGAGCCATGGAATCAATATAGTCAGTCACAAATAGGATATTTAAAGTAAATTTTTTATATAAGACACTACTGTTATGAAACAAAACACTGTTTTGTGAACTCTTGTTCCAGTTTTATCTAGGGATAGCTTTAGATATAGACAGAGATTTCAGTATAGCTATATACATAAATTATGAGTACAATATACATATCTCCATATATGTGTGTACTGGATCATAATCTAAAACATACTTCTAACCAGGTATGGTCAAACAACTTTGAAAGCCACAAGTAGAGGAAATGGAAATTTGCCTGAATAAGTCAAGGCAGTCTTCATGAAAAAAAACACATTTAAGCTGAGACAATATGAAAAGGTTTGTACAGATAACGGATAGGAGGCCCTAAGACAAAGGGATCAGAGTACATATAGGTTGAACCCAGTATATTTGTAAGAAGTAGATTAGTTTGGTATTAGTGTGGTGCAAAGCACAGGGTTACGGAGGGAAGTAGAGAAGAACCAGACCATGTCAGCCCTTACAAGAGACACTACTGAGTTGAGAATTTTGACCTACAAAAAGTTGAAAAAGTAGGAGCAAAGAAGCAATATAAGCAGAGGCTGGATGATATTCTGATAGCAACAGAGAGTTGCTTTGGCCAACATGGTATCCCCTAGCCACATGTGCATATTGAGCACTTGAATAATATTTTAGATAGACTAGGTCAAATGAAATATATTATGATCAATACCATCTCTATTATTTTATTGTAGCTACCAGAATATACAATACTATGTATATATAGCTTGAATAATAAATCATTTGGGCAGTACTGGTGTAGAGGATGAACTGGAAGGAGGAAAATACACTAGCGATGATGAGACCAAGTTAGGCTACTGCAATTGCCAAGGTGAGAGAAGATTACGGCCTCAACCAGAATACTAAGAATGGAGAGGAATGGGAGAGAAAGGTTCAAGAGAAGAAAGGAAAATAGAAGAGACGGGACTTGGTGACTGACTGGATGTAAGGAATGAAGGAGAAGTCATTTGTTCATTCATTCATTCATTCAAACAAATCATTATTGCATGTGTAGGATATGCCAGGTACCATGCTGGTTATGCTACAGTGAGCTAAATGGAAGTATAAATGCTTATGAACTCTCTGGTTTGGGAAACTAGCAGGAGGCTGTTACCCTCCACTGAAATCACAAACAGAGGAAAGAACACTTTTGTTATCATCAAATGTATCAAGTATGAAATGCCTGTGGGTTATTTAAATGGAAATGACTAGGAAGCAACCGGATGTCAGGATCTGAAATGCAAGAAAAGTTCTAAGCTGAAGCTAGAGAATTTGGAGGTGTCAGTATACAATTGGCAGCAGACCCTTAGGAGGGGTTTTACTCCAGGAAAGGTGGTAGAATGATAAGGTCCAGGGTCTGAGAAAAAACAACATTCAAAGACACTAAAAAAGAGAAAGTGGAGATAGCAAGTCCACTAGCAAAGAGTAGCCAGCTACCAATGAGAAAAATCCATAAAAGGTAGAATCGAAAAAAATCAAAAGAGAAGAACATTTTAAGGATGTAACATTCAATAGGATCAAATACAGCAGGAAAATAAATAATTTCAGAGAAGCATTGAAAAGTAAACAAAATGCAAAAAATACAAAAGTATTTGGCAAGTCAGAGATCATTGATGACTATGAAGGTGATCCCGTGTGGGCACAAGGAAACTCAATATGTCCTTCTAGAGTTTTTATCTATGCACAGCTGAAGTGGTGGGTATGGGAGAGAGTTTCCATCCTATCTGCATAACCCTAACTAGCTCCTTCCCAAGGAAAGAATCACAACTATCACACTAAGCTACAGTTTAAAACTTTTGGGTGGAGTTACTGTGCTTTAAAGAGAGGAACTCAAATTCCCTCTTTCGACCTCGACTCTTTCTGTTTCTGGTGGTGGTAAGCATGCCTAGGCAGAATCTGGTCCTCCAAGAAGAGTGGTCATGATCATTTCATATAATTAAAAAAAAAGAAAAAGAAACGTTGGCCTGACCATCCTCATCTCCACTCTGCCCCAGTTTCTCTACCTACAAGTGGGCAGGTGAGGGATATGGAGCCTCACTAGAGTAGGAAGCCCAGTTAAGCCTCCAAACAAAAGCTTCATGGCTCAGCACCCCTTACTGGAAAAGCCAGACATCGAAGGCTATTTAGCATTTGTCCAGCTATTAAACAGGACTGTATTTCACTATTGGTTTCCATACCTTTTTATAAATAATACTTTAGTCCAAAATCCCAGAAGGCAAGAGGAGTAGGTGATGGATTCAATCACCAAAACCACCCTTGAAACTCCTTTAACCAAAGCCCTCAGCAACAAACTAAAATTTGCACTAAGTTTTTCTAGCTCTTTCTTTCTTCTTCTTTTTTTCTCAGTCTGACCCCCTTGAAATCCTTCCTCCTTCCACTTTCATATGCTCAAGTCCCTGAATATCCAGTTTGTTTGTCACCTTCTCAAGGAAGTTTTCCCTGATCTGTCCAGTTACATGTCAATATCACTGCCTCATCTATGCTGTCATATGCCTTACTTAGATCTCTATTAAGCACTTTGTTATAATTAGTTATTTAATTGTATCTCCACTAGTCAATCAGATAGAGGTTGCTAAATTCAGCTTTATATTAATATCTTTGGCCTTGAGCACATTGTCAAGGTTAGCCCTTCCTCCACGTCACAATTCATCTCTCCTTCTCCCAAACTCCCATAGCACTTTGTAGGGCAGCAACTGGGCCCAGCTATAGTCTATCAGAATGGTCCCTCTACTTTTGGAAGACAGAAAGAAGGAGATATTGTATATCATAGATAAACAATCTCTTTTGACTCTTCAGCCAAACACTGTTCCATTTGGTCTGGAGCTAAGGAATCTCCTAACCATCAAGCAAATCAGAAGATCCACAGACAGATGAAAATGAGTCATGAAGTAGTACACAGGACGGAGGCCAAACAGACAGACAGCCCGTGGGGTTGTCCCCCTTTATTTCAGAGGGAGTATTTTACACACATATATTTAAACTGGATAAAGTTAGGAAATACATAAATTGTACTTAATAAATACAGAATTTCAAACTTGATTGTGAATAATGGCAAAGCACTTATAAAGTATTAAAGCAACAAAGTGCTTCCAAAGACATCCATTTTACACTTGAGGAAATGAAGTTTTAGAAAAATTGGGTGAGTTCTGTAAGGCCTCATTCATCAACCAATATTGAACAAATGCCTACTATGTGCAAGGCATTGGAATTGCAGCGGTCTGTCCTCATGGAGCTTTTTCTTATGGGGGAGACAAATAATAAATTAAAAAAACAAATAAGATGTAAAATATGTCAAATGGTGCTACTGGGAAAATAAGGCAGGGTGGAGAGTAAGGGTATAGTTTTGAATAAGATGGACAAGAAAGGCTTCATTGACAAGAATGACGTTGGAGCAAAGACGTGAAAGGGGAGGAAGAGAGCCAAGTAGTTGGTGTCCTAACCTCAACTACTACCCAGATTGGCTCTCCATTGCTTATGTCAGCAGTCAACCTTTTTGGCACCAGGCACTGGTTTCATGGAAGACAATTTGTAGGGGGCGGTGGGAGGTGGAGCTCATTCACTGATGTGAGCAATGGGGAGTAGCTGTAAATACAGATGAAGCTTAGCTGGCTCACCTGCCGCTCACCTCTTCCTGTGGGCCCAGTTCCTAAGTTTCATGGAAGACAATTTTTCCATTGGAAATGGGGGTGGAGCTGGGGGTAGGCAGAGCTCTGCATCCAGGTTCCTAACAGGCCAGAACTGCTCCGTCCCTAGCTTGGGGATTGGGGACCACAAGCTTATGTTCTTTTCAATACGGAGATTTGCCTATAAAAGAGGAAGATCCTGACATTCAGCAAAGTAGCAGGGGAAGCAGTACCCTATTCTCAGCATTCCAGGCACAGTAGGAAAGTGGTTCAGAAAATCCTGAACAGGACCCAGAACGCTACCCCAAGTGAGTCCCCAACCACACATCAAGATACTCCAAAAAGATGCCAAATGGTCATTTTCACTGACAGGACTAGCAATATCACCCCAAATAGTAAAATGTTAAAGTTGTAACTAGAGAATGTTTGATCTTTTTATTGCTATTTTTAAAGGCAAATGTCCTGGGTAGTTCGTTATGGGCTCTATCATACAAAATTCATTTCACTCTACTGAGTTACTTGACTGTCACAAGACAGAAAATGAGCTGCAATAAGAAGAGCTTATCAAGAGGAAGAAAAAAAAAAGCACAACTGTCTGGTCCCATACCCAGGGTCACTGTCTTCATCTGAGGCATGATTTATTTTTTCTAGTAAAGTATCTATACTTCTCAGTTTTTACCCACTTGCCCCTACCAACTGGAAGTAAGATTTGGTTGAAGAAAATGGGATAAAGAAGGAGAGTCAACATCCCAATTATTCAGCATGATTAATAAACAACCTGATGTAACCATCTAGACAGCAAGCAAATCTTTGCTAAATAAATGACCTTCTCCACGAGTAATACTTCCCTAAGCCCAGTTTGCCTCAGTTCTTAAAATTTTCTTTTGAGACTCATCTATTCATTTGCTTAACAAACATGAACAGCATATCTGCAATAAGGCAAATACTTTGAGTGGTTTCCTATTTGAAAACAGTATATGTGTGTGTACACATACATATACACATAAACACACACAATTATACACATTAGCCCTATGTGGTTCCCCCTTGAGAATATTTCCAAGGGTGTCAATTAAATTCAAGGGTGAGACAGAGGCAGACAGAGAGAGAGGGGGAATGGGATAAGATGCAAGTAAAGTTAGATTAAACAAGGGCAGGAAAAATCTTAAAAAGCTCACGAGAAAATGTAAACATACATAAAAAAAAAAAGAAAGAAAAAGAATAACATGAGCCTTCACTCACTTCTGTTCCCTGTGCAACAATATTCACTGCTCATGAACTGTTTTGTTTTATCCCATATGCTTCCTGTGTTCCTTTAAAGGTTGTATGTAACCAAGATCAGTCTTTAAAGCTATTGGCAAAAATATCTGTGCCATAAACTATTAGCTGACAAATAATTATATTTTCCCTTGCAAAAGAAAATTAGGTACAAAACAATCCCACAGAAAGAAGAGAAGTGATACCCCTGTTTCTCAAAAGACATGAGAGAGAATCAACTAAGATAACAACTTAAAGTTTCTATCTTACCAGCCATTAATTTTAAATTTCATTTTGCCTTTTATATCACATAGCACTTATTCAAAAATAGCAGAAAAATCCCTATATCTATTTGTTGTCCTGCAAAAAGAAAAGAAAATACTATTATTTGTATTTCTTGTTCAAACACTCTAAGAATAAAAGAACTGTTTTCAGAAATGATGAGGTTCCTGCAGATAACATTTACCCACAGGATTTGAGGCTTTTTTGTGACATAAAGTGCAGAGTACTTTGAGGATGGTTACAGATGCAATGGCACAGAAAAGGCTTTTAACTTTGGCTCATTTCCTCTGACCGCCATGCCTCCATTTTAAATTATAACTTCTCAAAGCTACAGATCCTTTACAACTAGCTTTTATACTATCTTTTCGTGGTATCATCACAAAATAAGAACACTTTGTTACTTGAAAATAAAAGCACAACATTATTGGACTCAATAACTGTTCTCATTATTGCAAACCAATAAACAGGGCTCACCAAAAAAAAAATTGTTTTATCCTAATAGCTATTGCTTATCAAGCTGCCAAGAAATAAATCCAGAAGAAACCAAAGGAAAATCTGCCTTAACAATATAGATGGCTTCTTATTCAGAAACTATCTTTAATATTAGAAACGGTTATCACCTATCACAGTGCTATTATCTTCCATAATAGAATCTTAAGCTAAGCACTAAAATTCTGTCATTCACATCTAGAATAATATTTAAGAAAAAAACTAAAATACTATAGAACCCCATTTTTAATGTGGAAATTTCTTTTATGATATAGCCCATACCAAATGCTACCTGCTCGGCCAAATTACTTTTAAAGTCCATACAGCACTTTATATCCAAAGGAAAATAATAATACGGCTGGGAAAAATAAGAAATATCTGGGCCCCTTCCCTTTGGTTGGAGCTGAGGAATTAGCTGGCACAGCCAGCAAGGTTAGGACCAAATATTCAACAGCTGGTTGGGGACAGTGGGGTGAGGTCAAGGAGGTGACCCACAGAGTTGCAGTATTAGTTACATATAGGAGGAATTGGGCAAACAAGTGAACATAGTGAAGATGATGGGAGCCAGGCTTTCCAATGTTGGAGAAGGAAACAAGTAGTATAAAAAGAGGGAGGAAGAATGAAGCCTATTGCTTTGAAATGGAATTGGAAAGATCAGTGGTAACATATTTTTTTAGATAGATCAATCAGTAGATAGATGGAGATTATGTGTGTATGTATCTATGCACATATAAACCTGTATTTCCTAGATTTGTTTACTGAAAAGATCTAGCAGCAACAATATCCCAGTAGCAATGAGCAACCTTAGAACCCAGATCTTGGTTTATAAATGTCATTCTCTGCTAAAAGGAACCAGAAATCCTTGGTAGTCCTAGGGCTGGGGCAGGAAAAGTATAAGAAAATCCTTGATCACCTTTTAACATGATGAACTGAGAACACAGAGTCACTTCTGTGGTTATTCTTCCCAAAATACATAATCACAACTTATTCGTGAAGAAACATCAGATAATCCAAGTAGAGAAACATAATTTGGCTGTACTCTTCAAAAATGTCAAGATCATCAAAGACAAAACAAGACTAAGGAACAGTTCCAGACTGAAGGAGACCAAAGAGCCAGAACAACTAAATACAAAGATTGATTCTGGACACCAAACGAACATCACTGGGACAACTGGTGAATTATGAATAGGATCTGTGGACTAGATGGTAATACTGTATCAATATTAATTTCCTATTTTGTTGGTTATATTGAAGTTATATTGGAGAATGTCCTAATTTTTAGAAAATAGTCACTGAAGTACTAAGGGAGTTCTGGGGAATCATGTCTGCAACTTACACTCAAGCCAAAAAAAACAAATCTTCAAAATAATAATAATGTGTGGAAAGTAAGGGGATCAGAGAGAAGAGGGAGAGAGAATATAAGGTAACTGTAATAAAATGCTAATAATGGGAATCTGAATGAAAAATATATGTAAGTTCTTTGTTCTATTCTCACTGTGTTTCTATAAGCTTGAAATCATTGTAAAATAAAAAGTTTAAAAAAGAAAGAAATGTTTGGCCTTAAATGCTCATATACTATTAGGAAAAACCTTAACATTCTATGAAGGGCCATAATCTGCTATGAATTTTTCAGGAAAAAAAAGTATGCTTGTGACTAGAGGCAAAATACAGCCTATATCATTCTAAAAGCACTCAAACAAAATAAGGATGTTACAAAGGTTTTAACATCAACATAAAATACTTGGCTGATGAAAAGTGATGTGGTTCAGGTAATTATAAATATTATAGGGTAAAATTACAGAGAATCCCTGGCAGTCATAAAATAAGAGAACCATGTAGACAAAGAGACTTGTCACCCAGATCCCTCTTCAAAGAAGGACTCACTCATGGCCCATATGTGGGCAGTGTGGTACGACTCCAGGTCAGTAGACTTCGGTATGGCCACAGCTGCACAGAACCATCCTGCCTTGGGGCATTCCACATCCTGTGACAGAGCAGAGGCGACACGGGGCGACTCTGAGAACCATAGTGTCCCCAACCCAGCTTGGTGGGGGCCCTGTCAGGCCTGCATCACGATTTATCTTTCCTCCCCTGCTCTGTCCTGTACCTCCCCCCTTTCTTTCCCTGGTGGTGATCCCTGACATACATCTTGCACTCCGAACTCCTTCTCAGTGTCTGCTTCTGGAAAACCCAACCTGCCACAAAGCCCACCTATGTGATTTGATAAAACATAGTTTAATATAGGCACGTTCTATAATTTTGTCTTGTGAGTGGGTAACTTTATTTCCAACTCACAAGACAATTATAAAATTTTTCCAGGTAAATTCTGTCTCTAATTCTCATATTTACCTTCTCATGCTGTGTGACAGAAGAACTGTACTTTCCCTTTTCATGTTAGCCAAATCTAAAAGATAATCATTGTTTAAACAACAAATTTCCCTCTTATGGTCCATTAGCTCCTGCTGCTTGTTCTTATAGTGAAATTGAAAGATAACAAAACAATTTCCATGGCAATAGATAATAATCTAGTAAATGTGAATTTCTGACTTAGCAACAGAATAAAATAAGAGGAAATTATGGGACTACAGTGAGGCGAAATTTCAATTCCTTGTGTGTATTTTTAGTATCACATCTTAGAACAAAGAAAGCACAAACAAATGCAGATACATATATATATGACTGTGAGAGTGAAATTCTAATTATAGGATAAATTTATAAGATCTCAATAATCAACTTGTAATATCACTCCCTACCTTACTACCAAAATATATTCAACTAACATAAAAAAAATCTTACCTTATAAATTCGACAATTCTTACAATTTTTATTTGAAAGTCTATTATCTACTATAATATCAGATCCAATTATTAATATATCCTGTTATTTTTCATTTTTAGTAATAATTACAAATATGGCTTATGCCTGTACATAAAAGAAAGATTTTCCAAGGACTAAAGAATCTCTAGAAAGCACAGGAATAGAGCAGCTGGAGAGTCTGTGAGCATCAGCACATCTCTTGTTGGATACTCGGTTAGCTGAGGCTCTCCACTCCCTTCGCCCAACAGGCAGGACAACACCCTCCTGCAGCACCCTGTGCGGGCCACTCTTGACTCTGCACCTGCTCTTCTCCCCAGCCCCTGGGCTGCACACTCACCAAGAGTCATTGTTTTGTGCCCATACTTATTACCATTTGTTCTTGGTACTGTAATCATATCATTTAACTAAATTGTTCATAAACTGATAAAATGAGAGTGCAAAAAAGGGAAGGATTGCTGTATCTAAGGAAAATAAGTACGATGCTTTGCAAAGATTAGATAAAGATAAATATGAATAAATTGGGTGTGAGTAGTGTTAGACTATGAACAATTTGGGAAAAAATAATTCAAATCTAGAAGAATTCTACACTTAGACTGCTTTGTAAGTGCCTTAAATTTTTGTTCTTTTTTATAAACTACACTGAAAATTGTAGATAATGCATTGTCTGTGCTCTATACATGAATGACTATGCAAAACTTTAAAAAGTTTGAAGTAAAAAGCTTCAGCTTTACAACAACAACAAAAAAAATTGCAAACATGGAAATAGTAAGTGAGACAAGAGTATGAGTTCAAGGAAGCCTGGATAGGATTCTGCGTGGCACTACAACCACACCTCTCTTTTATTTGCCTCCACTCTCCAGGTAGGAGGATTCCTGCTATTAAGAATGACATTGAGTACTGCTCCCTTGTCCTTGACCTGAGATATGCACTTCACTGTCAGGCTAATTCTTCCTGGTTGGCAATGAAGGCTAAGAAAGTGTTCTTTCCCTGCTCACCTCACTGTCCTGTTCTTGCTGTGCATACACGGATTCTTCATTTCCAGCTTGACTGTACTTACATCCAGCATACCACAATCTGCAAACTATATTTTTTCGTTGGCTATCTGCTACCCAAGGTGGGGCTCAGACAAGAACTTATTCTCACCCCCAAAGTCACATGGGCAATTACTTACTTGACCACATTTCCAATCCTTTTAGCACACTTCCCAATTGTCTAACCAGGAAAACGGTTACCTGGACCAGTAAAGTCTCTTTTCCTATTCTGGTCATCTTTTAATGATCAATGCCCCTGTCCACTGGAAATGTACAGAAGCTACCATAAAAAGAATTTCATGCCAAGGGCATTTGTAGATTTAGATTCTAAAGCATCTGGTCTGACTACTTTTTACTCCACTCTATTGTCTTAACTTCAGTAGCTACTACTGAATTCACTTCCCATCAACCTATTACATCCTTACGTCCCTCCAGTTTTCTAGGCCTTTAACTCAATACCTCCCTAATTATGCTAGAGCTGGGTTTACTCACACCAAGTGAGAGGTGTTTTTCCTTCCAACATGAACCAATTTTGACCCCAGCTGGGAGTCCTATAATTCAATTCAGTTCTGACAGTAACAACGCAGAGTTAGCAACAGACTTCTTGGTTTAAGGGCTCAGTCCCACAAGACTGCCCTCCCTTTAGATGCCAGTTGTAAGTACCAAGTCCCCAGGTTACCCACACTTCTGTCCGACTGGCAAAAAAATCTGAAGTGGGGTGGTCCTTCCCCCACCTCAGGTTCAATAATTTGCTAGAATGGCTCACAAAACTCCAGAAAAACACTTTGCTAACACTAGCTTATTATAAGGAATATAAGCAGATGGCCAGATGAAGAGGTAAATAGGGTGGCATTTGGAAGGATCCTGAGTACAGGAGCTTTTGTCCCATGAAGTTGGGGGGCACCACCCTTCTGGCAAGTGAATCTGTTTGCCAACTATGAAGCTTTCCAAATCCATTTATTTAGAGATTTTTGTGGCAGCTTCATTATGTAATTATTGATTAAATCATTGGCCATCAGTGATTGGCTCAATCTGCAGCCCCATTCCCCACCCTAGAGATTGTGAAGTGGGGCTGAAAGTTCCAAACTGCTAATCAAGCCTTGGTCTTTCAGGCAATCGGCCCCTAGCCTGAAGCTTTTTAAGGGCCCACCAAGAGTAACCTCATTAGAACAGAAGACACTCCAACACCCTTATATTAATCACTCAGAATTTTCCAAGGGTTTTAGAAGCTCTCTGCCAGGAAGTGAGTATGAAAACCAAATGTCTTTCCATAATACCACAATACATTAATCTCTTTTTTCCTTCTGTTTACTCTTCCACAGACTTGTATTATCTTACAAGTAATAGTTACTTGTGACCTAGGCCCTGAAACTGTTTCCCTCCGATTACCTCTTAGGAAAAACTCCCATTTTTCCTTCCCCTTTTACCTCTTTCCTCACCAGATAGTAGGCAGAATTTAGAACATTACATATTTTCAATTAGATTTACTCTACACTGTCTGCTGTGCTCAGGGAGTATCCACAGTCTGTACACTCTGCATGCTACGAAGAGCTATTTAATTTTGCTCCTGTGTTTTATGTAGGAGGGAATGGTTTACAGGCTCCATGTCTCTAGAAAAAATATTCCCTAAGGAACAACATATCTATGTCTCAATGTTCATTTTCTGTTTCACTTTTAAAATCCTCCATACCACCATCCCGCACTAAGGGTACAACTTTGCGACCTAATGTATAAAACCAGCAGAAATTAAAGCTTAGCCTCTGCTTACATAAAAAGCTACTCCTGCCTAAAGATAAGAAGACCCCTCTGAATCCTTTTTCTGATTGTCTGCTCACATAAATGGGTTTTATATACAGATGCTTTTTCAACAAAGGATAGGCCCAAAGATAGCCATGAGATTCAGGATCAGAACACTGGTTTTTATTATCATGTTCTCACATTTTCAAAATTTCCTCCTTTCATAATGATAACCTTTTGAAAAACTGACCTTCAAGATAGATAGGAAACTCTGTGAGTCAAGTCATGTTCACCAACCAATGTGTTTCACTGATTAGAATACACTCTTTAAAATATTTTTGTGATCTCTGGAATCAGGATATATCTTACAGTCAATGATATCATAGTTTAATTGACAGTATTTTTTCTTGTTTAGTGGTACATAAAATAAGGCTGCATCTTACATTCAACATAGTAGGTTTC
Source organism: Propithecus coquereli (assembly GCF_000956105.1). NCBI lineage: Eukaryota > Metazoa > Chordata > Mammalia > Primates > Indriidae > Propithecus > Propithecus coquereli. The sequence goes on along the minus strand of NW_012149729.1, from coordinate 13,800,450 downwards.
TCTCTCAACAGCTTCTGGCCGACCCCAGAGATAATCCATGTAAAGCATCTAGCATTGACTATGGCATACAGTAAGTGCTCAATAAATTTTAATTGTTGCCATTATTCACATCATCATTATGAAGTTTCAGAATAATAACAGAAGTTTCAGAAATAAAGATAAGTTAGGGTTCTGATGTATTCTCCTTATTCCACTTCTTTTTTGAGTGCATTTTTGGGGTTTTTTGTTGTTGGTTGTTGTTTTCCTGTCCTAATTTTCTAAACTTTTCATTTGTCTCCGTAAAAGAAAACAGTAAAAACTCTGATGGAATTGCTGGAGGTTGTGCTAAATGACTTAGCTCAGAGTATTCAAAGCCCAAACAGGTTGGGATCTTTTCATCTCAAACAACTTTAAGTAACAGTTTCTATCACTAGCTACCAAATCAAAAAAAAAAAAAAAAAAAGGAATCTTGCTGGATAATAGATTGTAAGACAATTCAATTCCATGGTTAGAAGTTATTTTTGAAAACAACTATAATCAATCATCTTTTTTCTCAAGTAAAAGATCCAAATCATATTTTCTATTTTTCTTATCATTCTTCCACACTCTGCCATTTTTTTTCTTTCTCCACAAACA
>NW_012149729.1:13797024-13798900 GCF_000956105.1 Propithecus coquereli | reverse complement strand
TGAACATCCCTTTATCTTTCCTCTGGCTTCTTGTTTTTTAGGAAAAAATTTCTAAAAATTGAAAATACCAAGTAAAGGCATGTAAGCATTTTCAAGGCTTTTCATGCCCACCACAAAACTGTCCTCTCTTCAATAATACTTAACAGTACAGGTTTACCAGAAACTTCATCAAAATTAAGTTTTTCTGTATGATGGATGTGAAAGTATATCTCATGTAATTTCACAGTATTTCATTTACAAGTATGGTTAGTACTTTGATATATTCATTTTCTGTTTTTTTTTTCTTTTTTGAACTTTTTCGTGACCTTAGCCCACTTTCCTTTGAAGGTACTTGCTTTTTATTATTATTTTGTAGCTGTTCTTTATACATGAGTGATAATATTTGGGCAAAATCATCCATGCCACTTAGAAGTCTTTTGAATAGTTTGTGTTTATTTTTTTAACCTAGACATTACTGTAAGGGGCATATTTGGAAACAACCCAAACACATATACTAATTAACTAATACCAGTGGCAGCATAACAAGGAGTTTTATTAATATCACGAAGGCCTGACGTATGCATCATATTAACACTGCTCTAGCTCACCATACTTTATCTAGAAAATAACTGGCCACAAGAATTCACACTAGTGAATCTATTTTCTAAAATATTTTAGAATACAAAGGATACAAATTCATCTGAGTAGATAACAAGCATATCAAGGAATTCAATTCAGCATGTTACAATTAAAAATGGTCACCACAAAAAGTTGAAATTTAAGGAGTGTTCCGTGGAATTACTGAAGAGTTTTTAGTAAAAAGGGTTTGTCCAACTGCTATTGTAATTACAATGAAAAGTTTTGTATCCTAATGATCTCATCTAGAACATGCTGTATTTGACAGACTATAAATGCATTCAAATATAATAGGAGCATAAGAAATACCAATTATGACTATCTTCTTTCCACAAATGACTCTCCAGAGTCTTAAATGCTTTTTCGAATTCTCTTTTTCAGGTTAGGAATAAGCAACTACATGTAACAGTTCATGGAAAATTCAAACACGTAGCTGTTTCAGTGAAAAGAGACAGAAACATGTCTATGAACTCCACTTCTTATGCCTTTGAAAAATCTAAATTTGAAGAGGATAACAACTTCATTTTTAAGGTTTCTACACACTAAAAATAAAATTTATCCTAAATTTTCACATTTGACAAAGACAATAATATCAAACAGCAGCCCACAATTCCCTAAAGGAATGATGTCAATTTGTATGTCTTAAATTAATTCAGTGACCTACAGTAATGTGAGTTCTTGATACATAATGTCTGTCACAGCAAGCAATAGAAAAATTTCAAAATCACCTCTGGTATCCAAACTCCAAAAAGAAACCCAAAAAAATATACCTAGCGTAGTTCATTAATTGCTAATTCACCTTGTGTCTGTTGCTTATAGCAAAGTCAAAAAAAGAAAAATTACACCAGGTGTAGATTGCTAGAGCTACAATTCTACAAATTAAATACGGTATAAGTTTAAACTAGATTTCTGATAATATCTAATCATCCATCTTTCTGAGCTAAGACATTACAATTCTGTGAAATTCCTTTACCAACTATGGTACAGTGAATTTCACATGTGCTTCTATAGCTCACATTTAGTTACTTAATAGAAAATGTGCAATGGCATTCTTTTACAAAGATTTCAAAGGTCTCAAGAAATGCAAATGCTCAAATTTCAAGGAGTTATCTGTTATCTCTGAACTCTCTTCCTCTGCTTTTACTGTTACTGAGTATATAGGTGCTCCCAACACAGAGACCAACTAAAATTTCAGGAACAGAAAACTCCAACTGCACCATCTTGACAAATAACCCCACACATTAGATTACACATCAAAAAG
>NW_012149729.1:13792924-13793301 GCF_000956105.1 Propithecus coquereli | reverse complement strand
AAAAATCTAAAATAAACACATGTACAATAGATCCCACCTTTTAGTATTTTATATATTGCTATTGGAAGATTCTGCAATCTTTTCAATCAACAATATAATCTAGGCATCTCTTGTTCACCACTGAATCACAGTTGCATTTATTTCATTTTAAACAATTAAAGGTATTTTCACATTTGATTTTATTCCTTCTTAAAGATTTTGTCCATAAAAAGTTTTACTTGGAAATCACTTGGGAAACAATGCTCTAAAGTCTTGAAATCCCAAGAGTGAATAGTCAGGGATTAGAAAGGTTTCCTAGATCAGAAAGCAAATAAAAATGCAAATCTCTCACATAGCAACTCAGCTCAGTATAAAATGCACAAAGGACAAATTATCAA
>NW_012149729.1:13791692-13792809 GCF_000956105.1 Propithecus coquereli | reverse complement strand
ACAAGATGTCTGTCATATTAAAAAATTCCGTTCTTCCTTGGCAATCCTCCTTGTCAATAATTGGATCTTTGTGCAACAAGCAAACAGACCAAGAACAAAACACCCTTGTGGTTTCAAGAACAAAAATAGCTATTAAAACAGGTTCTGTTAGGTTAAAGATTTAAATGAAGAAAAGACTTAAAAATTAACAGAGCCTTGAGAACATGTGGGACCCTACTAAATAATGTAACATTTGTGTAGTTAAAGTTCTAAAAGTAGAGGAAAGAAAACCAGGTCAAAAGATATTTTTAAGAACATGCTCCAAATTTTTCTGAATCTAACAGAGATTATAAACCATCAAATCCAAGAAGTTGAACAGAGGCCAGGCAGAATAATCATTAAGAAAAACCACAACAAATGTTATAATCAAATTGCTAAAAACCAGTAATGAAAAGGAACTCTTAAAAACAGCCAGGAAGTGGAAAAAAAAAAAAAATGACACCTTATACATCCAGGAACAAAGATAAGAAGAGCACAGATGTCTGGTCAGATAAGCCAGAAGGAAATGGAATGACACACTTAAATTGCTGAAAAAAAGAACTGTGACTATAATTGTATACCCAGCTAAAATATCTTTGAAAAATGAACACAAAATAAAGGCAGAGATGTTACTTCCAGTACACCTGCATTATAAAAAATATTAAAGGAAATTCTATAAGTAGAAGGAAAAGAATATCAAGATGGAAACTTGGGTCTACATAAAAGAATGAACAATACTGGAAAGAATATAAATGCTGTAAACATGAGACTTTTTCCCTAATTTTAACCTTTTTAAGAATAATTGACTATATGGCAAGAATAATGTATTGTGGAGCTTACAAATATGTAGGAGTAAAACATAGGACCATAAGAGCAGAAAGGATGGCAGGGGTTGGCAAATAGAAGCATATTATTTTAAGATTATTATATTGTATGTGAAATGGTATAATATTATTTGAAGGTACGATGTAATGAGTTACTAATACATATTGTAAACCCTAGAACAACCAATAAAATATAAAAGAAAGAAGTATAGCCAATATAGTAGAGATAAAATGGTTACATATATGTAGGAGTAAAACATAGGACCATAAGAGCA
>NW_012149729.1:13778331-13780336 GCF_000956105.1 Propithecus coquereli | reverse complement strand
ACTTTCACAAAACCCATTCACAAATTCTAGGATACGTGACTTTTTAAAAGTGAATTCAGATTCGTCAGACATTAGTGTTTACAAATCCAAGTAGCATCCGTAGTACCTGACTTACAGTAAGGTACTTTCGACTCATCATAGCATCTCTAGCATTTAACACTGTGTTACAAAGTAGGTCCATAATACATAACTATTTATTAGCAGGGAAGGAAACAGAGAAGAGGAGAATGAGGGAGAGAAGGAAAGAGGATAGGTGGGTTCTGTAGATTCTTAGAACCCATCAGCTAGTACTCAGTGTTTGGCAGTAGAATGAACAGAAAGAGAAGCTAGAGACTACAAGCAGTTAATAAACGGCAAGGGGCAGTGGCCAGACTAAGCCATGCTATTTTTAGATTTTATTGGTGACTTTTCCTCTACTAAAGTTCAGCATTTAAATATTAATATATTATGTGATGTATATATCAGAAGGTACCTGAATAACATCTGGGACTCATTACATCTGTATACTCATATGTGCATGATGTATAAAATTACATTTTAAATACAGAGGCTCTTAGTACAAAGTAATTTCATAAATTATCATATGAAGAAAATTAAAACTGTATTTTCAACATTTTATAATAGATCATTTTGAAGGCCAAACATTAAGCAATTCTAGCACAAAAGCAAAACATTGAAACAATCACCATATTTTGACTTTATAACCTTTGTAAAATATGTTCTTATTTGGGTCATAGAATTGTGTCACTTTTGCTGACCACCAGGCAAAAATCTCTGTCAAGTGACTTTCAGGTTTACATCGTCTGCTGCCATTACAGCAATTACAAGGCTTAATGGGATGCTAGCCGAGTGTCCTTTTGACATTCCCCTAAATCCATGTCATTAGTCATTTCATGATGTCCTTTCAACTTTCCTTCATCAATTGCCCACTCAGGTTTTCCAGCTGTCATTTTAGTTGTTCACTTCACACAGCAATCCTTCACCTTTCTATGTTTTTCACTTAAAAACTTTGATTCGGTAAAGATGTCATGTTTTGGAAAAAACTAATCTATAGTAAAGGGAAAAAACTTTTAAAAGTGGTTTCCTGTGAGGTGTTGGGGCAGAGGTGGGCTGGGAAAGGCCATGAGAGGACTTCCAGGAGTGATGGTAACATTTTATATCTTGATAGAGGTTCAAGTTACACAGTACAGAGATCCCCAACCTCTTTGACACCAGGGACCAGTTTGATGGAAGACAATTTTTCCATGGACTGAAGGAGGGGCCGGGTTGGGGGTGGGAGAGTGGGCCTGGAGGGGAGCTCAGGCAGTGATGCTAACGAGGGGGGAGCGGCTGTAAATACCGATGAAGCTTCGCTCATTCGCCCACCTCTCACCTCCTGCTGTGCAGCCATGGCCGGTTCCTAAGTTTCATGGAAAACAATTTTTACAGAGACCTTGGGGGTGGGACGGGCACACAGGGCTCTGGCAGTGACGTGGCCCAGTTCCTAAAAGGCCAGGACCAGTACCGGACCACAGTCTGTGTGTTGGGGACCACAGACACAGTAAATGAGTATGTCAGAACTTAGTAAATGTTCACTTAAGATTTATGCAGGCCACTGTATTTAAATTGTATCTCAAAAGAAAATAAACTGTAAACTATTATTGTACTCTAGATAGCAATATGCAATGCCGAAGGTATTTAGAAGGAAGTGCCTACTATTTACTCTGAAATGTATCATAAACAAGATGGACTGATGGATGAGTAGAGGGATGAATAAATGGATAGATACATAATACGAAAGTGTTTGGTAAAATATGAGTGGTGGTGTTCAGTGATGTTCACTGTAAATTTCTTTCAACTTCTCTGTATGTTTGAAAATTTCCATAACAAAATATATTTTCAAATTTAAAAAGTAATTTCTGAAAAATCCTTTTAACTTTAAAATTCACTTGGTAAAGACAGAGGAATCAGCAAGTGTTCTCAAAGATTTTGAACCAGGATCTTAGTTATCTACTTGCTTGATCAT
>NW_012149729.1:13777815-13778281 GCF_000956105.1 Propithecus coquereli | reverse complement strand
AAAAAAAAATGTGACAAAGAGAAAACAAACAGCAAGATGGCATTTTAAACCTAACTACAAAGATAATTACATTACATGTAAATAATCTAAACCAGCCTCTCTGTCAGGGCTCCCAGAAAGAATTAAGCCCTAATGCCTTAAGGCATTTATTATATGCAATAAATTACCTTATCTCTTATGCATATAGACTGATACTTGCTTTGTCCCATCCTTACGAAAATTGAGAAAACATCCATTCAAACCATTTTCTATAGGAATTAATTCTCTTGCAGAAGCCTAGCTCAGAAGAGCTCATAAACATCCTATTAAAAAGCATTTTGCCATCCAATCTTTGACAAAGCAGACAAAAACATACACTGGGGAAAAGAATCCTTACTCAATAAATGGTGCTGGGAACACTGGATAGTCACATGTGGAAGACTGAAGCAGGATCCACACCGTTTACCTCTCACAAAAATCAACTCAC
>NW_012149729.1:13776132-13777765 GCF_000956105.1 Propithecus coquereli | reverse complement strand
ATCTAATAAAACACAATGCACAGATAGTAGAGGAAACAGCATGTGTAACTAAAACTATGTTCGCCTTCAATACCTTTGCAAGCTAGGACTAAAAAAACCTACATCAGCATCTTTGTCTAAATGATACATTGATGCAAAGTGAGAATAAAAATGGTGCTTCAAACTGTGCCATTTATAATTGAGAATGAATGTTTCTAAGTGCTGACAAGCCTTTGTCAGTTAAATTGCTTTTATGTAGAAACGTTTTTTCCCAAATGTCTCCTCTACTATTTTTATTGGGAAACTCTGTAATTAATTTTTGTTCCAAACTAATAATTAAACAACTTTTTCGTGTGTTGGTTATACAAGTTAGTAATATGTATATTTAAGGCATTCATTTAAGGTTGAAGAAATCATTCATTCCATAACAGAAATTTAATTCCTACCCTTATTTCTCTTAGAGTATAACATGTCTACCTCAAAGCAATGCATCAATAATAAATTTATGATTGACTATAGACATCAGCCCATAGCTAAAAATTTGCAGTTCTATATAACCACCCACATTGAATAGTCCCCCTAAGTAACACATAACCATGAGTAACTCTCATAATTCAACATGCACCACAGTAAGGAACATTATAACATGTGTTCATTTTTAGGTCTCAATTCATTTTCAAAATAAGACGTACATGTTATCAATATAATGAATGAAACCACCAACTTGCACATATACACACACAAAATTGAATGACCTAAAGGTATCATCTTGTGAAAAACTTAAGAATTTGGTTTTTTTTAAAAAAGAGATTAGTATAACTTTTATTTAATAATCTTTTTGTCTCTATATAAAGAGTGCTTTGAAATTCCTGAAAATAAAAACAAACAGTAACATAAGGTTTGCCTCTGAGAGTAACCAGATTCAATATTCAGGTTTAGAACAACATTCATTACAATGAATTTAAGTGGAAAAAAATAACTATGCCGAACTGCTACAGGATCGCCTCCCAATTCTGTATAGAACTAGAGAAGTGAGGAAAATATATAAAGCTATTTCAGATAGTGGACAAAAGACAGCACAGGCCTACAATTATTAAGAGAAAGGAAACAAATCAGGTGCTGTATCTATATTACACCCTAGATGAAAAGTCCAGACTATGGTATAGGAATGAAAAATCTATCAAAATCCTCATGGGCCAAATGAACCGAGAAACAGACTGGAGTTTGAGGAGGCTGGAATATCTGGAATTTGTGGGACAGAGGGACAGAGTACAGGTAAAGAGGGAAGTATGCATAAAGAGTTGTAGTAATTGGCATAAAAATATCCGTGAGGATTTGAATAGGGATCTGTGCTGCATAGAGTGAAACTCCAAGAGGCCAAGTAGAAAACAACTAGCAGGAAAAAATTGATTTCAGGGGAGCTGTTAACTGAACAATTCCCAGAATAGAGAGACCTTGTTGAATATCCAGAGCATTCTGTAGAGACTCCAGAAAGCTCATGCCTTAGTAATAAGCCTAAACTAACTCTAGAGTAAATGCTACCATAGATAGTCCTTGAAAAGCATAAAAATGAGCCTTGAAATGATCAGATTGATCTGCCAGTAACTGAACTGCCTACAAAGAAAAGGGGGGGAGGCAAACACTATTTAAAGGG
>NW_012149729.1:13774085-13776082 GCF_000956105.1 Propithecus coquereli | reverse complement strand
AGTGTAGTTACAAAGTCCCAACTCTTAGGCTCATTGCATTGCTGACCACTTTAATGTGATGACAGTTTTTTTATTTGCTCCCTTTCAGATCCAAACTCCTTACTTCACTGCTCAACCAAGACTGGTACTCTTTACACAGTTCACTAGCAAAGACCTTAGAATTCTTTCATCATTTATCTGTTAGTGGCTGAGGATAGAAACATCACTGGACCTTCACCTCAAATAATCCTCTAAAAAATTCCCAGTGAGTTGGGCCAGGGGTTCAGACTCAAGATGCTTTGTAATTTGTTTCAAGCCATTTTCTATAGGTAGTTTCAAATGATCCCTAGGCTGAATGAGATGTTTTATTCTGAAAGTCTTTGAAAAAATAGTTAAGAAAGGTAATATTAGGGCACTTCTTAAGACTGAACAGTACATTATAAAAGAAGATGAAGAACATTCAGAGATTCAAGAAAAAAGAGATTTCTAAAACAAAAAAACTAAATAGGAAACCTGATTTCATTTGTTATTACATATAATAATGTTACTATTTCACAGAAGACTACACTATCACATTGAGATAGAAAGAAGTGAGAATTTAAAACCATAACTTTGACATGCAATTAAGTGATCCAACTCAATAAATCTTAAAGAGAAGGTAGCATTTCTGCAGAGTACCAGAACAGCGTAAATTTGGGAACAACCTTGCAAAATGATCTTGACTATTGATCAGCTTATTAATCTCCATGCTGTGTTTACACTATACAAAGAAATTAAGCATTCTTGATATTTACCACAGAATTAAATTATAAATCTAGCTCCATATATCATAAAGATTTAAAAAGCTTAATCTTTAATGTCATAAGAGCAAATAACAGAGCCTAAGGCTCAATTCTATTAGGTAAATTCAGGACACTGACATTCTCTTCCCATGAGACATGCTGAATTTAAGATATAGATATGAATCTTGTTTTGCTGGAATACTAATTATACTCATTTAAAACCTGAGTGCTATTAGTCATGACTTTCACTTTTTCATCTTTCATGATATGCTCTTGATACAAGTATAGACTGCATAGCAACCACATTCATGCTATGCTCCTCACTGGCTAGGTCCTGTCAGCAGATTGTGTGCATTTGAATCTTTATGTTGCCTTTTCTTTATTTGCAATATTCTAAGAGAGTAATTTTCTTTATTGTTCCCTTATCTTGTATTTTAATCTTAGAGAAAATTATAGAGCAATTAGAACCTTATTTTGTGATTAAGTCACTCTTCCTTGCTTGTCTTAAAAAAATAGATTTTCTGTTTCATATATAGATGAGAAAGATTTAGGGCAGTAGAAAAATGAACACTTTCAGTATTCAATATTTTTAATGTCAAAATAAATAGGCTTCAATAATAATTTTTAAAGTAATAAGGACTAGAAAAAACGATATGAAAATTTGAATAATTAGAAAATAGGTGAATCCCTACTGTCTTAAAAAAAAAAAACTTAACAAGATTCATATATGAAATAAATAAACTTGTCAATTCAAAAAGAGAAGAGAAATTTTTTTGGTAAAAGGAATAAAATCTACATTAAAAACTCTAAAACATTACTTTGATAGAGTACCTTTCTAAAGAAATAGTCAGGTATACAACAATTTTATTTTCACCCAAGAAAATCCTATTCTACTTTACTGACAATGTGCTTTCCTGATTCTGTTTACTGCAACCTATCAAGTCTTGAGGTCATGATGGAGGAAGCATGTTACTCCAGTTATTGCTCGCATCACTTCCAACAATGAGGGACACAACAGAACTAGCACTGCAAATGGCAAGCGGAGGGATGGCAAGAATAAAAAAAAAAAAATAGAGCAGTACAAAAAAATTCAAAGAAAGACTTTTCAAAGTATAAAATGAGCCTAAGATAAACCAAGTCACAGTTGAAATGACTATGCCACCTTCCCAAATCTAACGCTTACAAGTATATCACTATACAACCACAAACAAGTGTGTACATACTCTCTACTTGAAT
>NW_012149729.1:13772931-13774035 GCF_000956105.1 Propithecus coquereli | reverse complement strand
TCTGGGAAAATTTTCCTGCAGCTACCTAATTGACTTACTTCCTCATTTTATTCAGTTCTCTGCTCAAACGTTACTTCCAACTAGAGGCCTTCCTTAATCACGCTCTCTAAATTAGTGGCTCCTGCCAACTCTAAATCTCTGAAATATAATTGAATTCCCTGGGAAATAGGCGCTAAGACTCCTGAGATTTGCATGCATTTTGGGGAATGCTCTCAGGAACAACTGGAAAGGAGTGAAGGAAGCAGGACAGACAGAGGAGGAAGCTGAACTGCACTGCAATTGTAACAGAGGCTTCAGCCACAGGAACTCCTAGAGTAGGAACAGCACTTCAGACTTGTCCCAATTGAGGCAAGGCGGTTGGGTCCTTGAGCCTACACATTGGTGGATTAGGAGATTCAGGGTACCCCCAGAGTTGGGTGTAACCTTGGGTAAGATGTGTGAATATGTACTTTGGAGAAATGCAAATTGAAACCAAAATAAGATACTACTTCATACACACTAGAATAGCTAGAATCAAAAAGACAGAAAATAACAAATGTTGGCGAGGATATGGAGAAAATAGAACCCTCATACATTGCTGGTGGGAATGTAATATGGTACACACAGCTGCCTTGGCAAACAGTTTGGCAGTTTCTTCAAAAGTTAAACATAAATTTATCACACAACTCAGCAATTCTACACCTAGAAATGTACCCAAGAAAAATGAAAACATATGTCTACAGAAAGACTTATAAAAGAATATTTGTAGCAGTATTATTCATAATACCTAAAAACAACATAAAAGTCTATCAAATGGTATGTGGATTAACAAAACGAGGTCCATCTAAATAAGGAATAATGTTCAGCAATAAAAGGAATGAAATACTGACACATGCTACAACATGGATGAACCTCAGTAACATTATACTCAGTGAAAGGAGCCAACACAAAAGACCATTTACTGTATGATTCCATTTAAATAAAATATCCAGAAAAGGCAAATCTGCAGTAACAGAAAGTAGATTAGTGGTTACTTGGGGCTGAGGGTAAGAAAGGGAGGTGACTATAAATAGCCATGAGGAATATTTGGGGGATGATAGAAATATTCTAAAATTGGATTATGGC
>NW_012149729.1:13759709-13761305 GCF_000956105.1 Propithecus coquereli | reverse complement strand
TATCATGTCCTAAATTTCTAAATAGGGATTTTACATAATTTTAGAAAGCAGAGCCAAGGTTCATGCTTTTCTATGTGCCAGTATCTGGATTAGAAAAAAAATGAGGTCCAAACAAGAGACTTAAAAAAGAAAGAAAAAAAACCAAAACCCTTTATACCATGATATGACACATCTTAAGTTGTAGAATTTAAAATTCTGGTTAAGTGAGGTTCACCATTTAAAAATGTATTAGCACTGATATGAGAGGGAATATTGAAAATTTAAGATCCAATGATTTTTATGACTTTTCTTTTTATGACTAAAAAGATAAAAGGGGTATTTTATTTTTGTTTCTTTTTTCTCATCAAATTACAGTTAAAAATAATATTAGTCTCCTAGATACCAAGTGTTCTTTTTTTTCAACCTTATTTATCATTCAATGATTCATCAGACTAAACGTAGAGTATTTGTATTAGACTATCTTATTAACATTAAAAAATACTTTGAAGAGAAGTTCATATATTATGTTTGGCACATGAAAGGGTATTAAAAAATCAATGAATGGGAATGACAGTGAAGGGAAAAAATGAAATATTGGTAATATTTAGGTAGGCTAAACTTGAGAAGTCTTGAGTAACTATACACAAAAATGTTTATAGTCAATCACGGCTTAGAACTGGTTGAGAAAAACTACTGAAAGACAGCGTTTCAATTATATTTAAAAGGTAATCTAAATGGATTAATGAATAAACAAAATGTGATATATTCATACAATGGAATATTATTTTGTATTAAAAAGAAATGAAGTACTGATACATGCTAGAATATGGATGAACCTTGAAAACATGCTAAGTGAAAGAAGCCAGACACAGGCCACATGTTGTATTATTTCATTTTTATGAATTATCTAGGATAAATAAATCCAAACAGACAGAAAACAGAGTAGTATTTGCTGGGGCAACCAGGGACGGGGAAACAGGTAGTGACTGCTTACTGTGTGTGGGGAACTGCTTTAGGGATGATTAAAATGTTTTGGAACTAGATGGAGGTGACACAATATTATAAATGCACTATATGCCACTCAACTGTACTCTTTAAAATGGTTAATTATATTAGGTGAATTTCACTTCAATTTTTTTAAAAGTTAATCTAGTCATTCTAAATGTTGATTATATAGATATATAGAAACCATCTATTGCCAGTTTCTGTCAATACTCAACTATGTAAATAAAAATCAACAGCACACGAACAGAAAATCATTAACTATCCCATTAAAGTACATATTGAAACTTTATACGTGATTCCTGAAAGGTCACTTGTTCACTGAATTAATAATGAAAAATTTCTTCCATGTGCTAAGCATTAATGAATAAAATATGCAAAGTCTTTTAGAAAATTATATGTAATGCTATGCCACAGTGGCAGTTCATATAACTGTACTAATAATATGCATGCTTTCTCCTTTTACTGCCAATTAAATATTCATGAGTTACTGTCAAATACCATGTCATAGCAAGACAGATTTGGCCCAAATTTTGAAATCCGATTTGAGCCACTAGGATTAGAAAACTAAGCAGTGAAATAAAATATTAAGCAGGTCAAACAAATAATCCACTT
>NW_012149729.1:13756644-13758339 GCF_000956105.1 Propithecus coquereli | reverse complement strand
CTTGATTAAAATATATATTCACTAGTTAGTAATCTCTACATTTTCATTTCTTCATTCTGTATGTGTTACACCACCAATAACCTAGTCACGTCATTGTCACTGAATCCCAGGATTTAAAAAGGTTAATCTGAAATACAATCCTTCTGCTCACTCTGGACCTAATCTAATATCTCTTCAACTTTCAGTACAAAAAGCTCACATCTCACTAGCACTAATACAAATGTCATCCCAGGTAATTAGGTTACAGTGAGTGCCTTTGAGCTTTGTAGTCCTAATGCCAGTCAGGTTCTCAATACATTTACAGTTACGGTTATTCAAACCACCAAGGCTTTTCTTTGAGTAAAAATATATTAAACCAAATGCTAGCTTGACATTCCTAACTCATTTGAGAAAATAAAAAATACAAAAAAATTTCTGTCATCTAATTATATTTAAGAGAATGTTCCAAATGATACCAACATTTATAAAACCACCTTTATGTATTATGGAAATGCACATATAATACAAATATAAAAATGTTGAATAGCTAAATGCCATTTATGAAAATGTTCCCTAAGTTATATTTTATTTACATTTCATTTCATACCCTTTATACTTCATTAAGCCATACTTCAATAACCTAATTTTTCAATATTGTATTGCAAAGACATTCTCAGCCTAAAATTACATCAAATAAATTGTAAATCGAATTTCTCAAAGCCATAGCCATAGGTGGAAATCAAATGAAATGCCTAATTTCACATAAATGGTTAAAGCTTTAAATGGATTACCTTTATATAATTGCCAAGGCATACCACTTCTGAAATATTTTCTTTCACTTGCTGCCTCTTTTAGCTGCAGAATGTTATTCCAATATATCAACAATATATTGGTAACCAAGACAAAAAATTTCAAGCTATTAATAAAAATGAGACATTTTGTTAAATAAAGAATAGAATTTAGACTTAGAATGTCCATATTCTGGTACTTCTGTTTCTCTGCTTGAGCCCTGACTGATGATACACTCACTAAAGACAAAAAATGAAGAAAAAAATTCTTACCTAAGAGAATTGAGAGAAAGGCAATAATTTACCACCCTTACTCAAAAAATATTCTTCTATTCATAGAGACAGAAAGTAGAACGGTGGTTACCAGAGGCTGGAAGTAGTGGAGAATGGGGGCTTACTGAGTTATTGTTTAATGGATACAGAGTTTCAATTCGGAAAGATGAAAAAGTTCTGAAAACGGATGGTGGTGATGGCTGCACAACAGTAAGAATGTACTTAATGTCATTGAGCAGCACATTTAAAAATGGTTAAAATAGTACATTACATGTTATATCCATTTTATTGCAATAAAAATGTTTTAATTGTTCTAATGTGCTTATATTTACATTTATTTTTTCTCTTCTAGGATTCAGCCTGAATTGAAAAGTACTTCATTATAAATAATGGGAATTAAATATTTAAGCTGGTCATTCAAAGTCACAGCTAATAAAATGGAAAAGAAATCAAGTTTTCTGACTTCTGGCTCTGTGGACATTTTACTCTACCGCTATACAAATTGAGAGAGTACCTAAGATATTCCAAACTTCCAACCAGGAACAGTTATTTTCAACAAATAAAATACTATCTGTGGAAGTAGATGTACAAGTGAAACATTCTTAAAGAAAAAGTGTTCACTGTACTAATGATCACACGGAGCCTGAGAGTTGAC
>NW_012149729.1:13725765-13745281 GCF_000956105.1 Propithecus coquereli | reverse complement strand
CCTTCACAGTTGCCATAAATCATTCACTTATTTTTCACACTTATAAAGCAGTACAGTTCCTGATTTTTAAAAGGAAAAAAAGAAAGAAAAAAGTATAAAAATAAAACACAAAGAGTTTTGACAAATAGAAAATATCTGATAACACATGTATGAATGGATGAATGGATAGATGGGTGGATGGATGGATACACAAGCAGAAGAATGAATAGACGCTCAGGTGAATGGATGAATATGATGTTTTCTATCAAAGAAAAGACCATGCAATTTTTTTTCTCCTTTAACGAACACTTGTATAAATTCTTAATCTGTGAATTGCCCAAGAGGTTCAGGAATAGGTTCATGAAACTCTGGGAACTGTAAGGAGTGAGATGCATGGTGAAATGGGTACAAGCATGAGTTGGGGGAGTGGGGTTGGGGGTGAATGTGTGCAAAGGCATCCACAGAAAAATAGCCCCTTCCTCTAATTTCCAGAAACAATTAACCTACTCTTTTTTAAATCTCTACTTTGCCAATCTTTCACCTATCATCAAAAGAAGCAAGGCCTGAGTGAAAAGTAGGAAGGCTGCTCTGGTTTGGCAGCCTGAACAAGCAAGATTTCCACATGTAGACCAGGGAAGCTTCAGCACTCACAGCTGGTCCCAGGGATGGGGTTCCTAAATTGAGCAGCAGAATATTTGTCCACTATGTAATCAAAAGACTAAAAGTTATCTTTAAAAAAATCGACACAGTATTGCTAATTTCATATTTATGATACCAGATCCTATCACAATAGCACAGAAGAATTAAGTAAAGGATTTAAATATTCACCTCTAATTGAACTACAACTCAGATGAAACTGCCTGTGTTTCTTAAACTGAGACTCCAACAGCTGAATTTTGGCTTTCAAACGCAATAGAATTTTGGAAAAACCTTCCTAGGGATCTCTTTGAGGTTCTCACAAACATTTATCATGTTAGCAAAATAATTTCGTAAGTTTCTTTATTGGACATATCAGCCTGTGCTTTGAGAAATGCAGACCCAGAAATCAAAGTCAAAGCTGGAGACGAGCAACGCAGTGTCACAGCATTACGCTAGACAAGAATCAAATTAGAAGACTTAAGGTCTGGACTCTAAAACTCGCTGAATGGACATGGGTTTCCGTACAAGAATGATCATAATGTAGTTGCCTTTCTGTGGCTATTGACACACATATACAAAGCAAACATAAGGAAATGCATTATATTCTTGAGGCACTATACTTCTTGTCCATCTGGTTTTGTCTTATAAATTACAAATCCCTGTTTGAGACTCTGATTATAATATTACAACCGGGGGAAAAGGCAAAATTGGAGAATGAATAAGATAAGAATATTGGAAATTAATAACAAGTTAAGGAAATATGTTTGAATTTTTCACAATTTCTGCAATATGCCTCCTGAAAAGCTAAATGGCCTATGTCTGAAAACTGCTATTATGGAATCCAAAAATAACAGAGACTAAAATATTATTCTTTTTCTTTCTGATAGGAAAAATAAAAGTATATAAATTTATAAATTTCTAGGAAAGCTAAAGATATCAAGTATGCCTTTAAGCCTGCTCTAATATTTTTTTTTCAAAATCTGAGTGTATAAGAGAGTTATAGTTCTGAGAGTATACATTTCTGTTGTTGAAAAACAGGTAAATAATTGCAGATAAAATTCTTGAACTTCCTTAATTTATCAGATACTGCACCCTGAAACCAAAATCCTTACTCAAGCAGGGCAAGTAAAAGTAATCACCTAGAAAAGTGGTGAAATAGCTGTATTAAACTATCTTTTTAAAAATAAACTTCTTGTTAAGACCTCTAAGGAGTGTAACCAAATATCATCCTGGATGTTGGGTGCACAAAATAAGAATCTATATCGGCTCATGAATATTTGTATTGTTTTCTCCTTTACCCCAGGAGGTAAATAAACAAAAGACATTATTAAATTTAAATACACCGTACCTTTTTTTAAATCTTCAAAACAAAAGTACTCCATATCAGTAGTAGTGTGCTACACACATATGTAGCACTTCCATGTGGCCAAGATTTATAGCTCTTTTGTTAGATAACAAGTTTCAGATCAACCTAGAGAGTAAATACAACCCATGGTATGATAACATCCATCACCAGTGCACTCTGCACTTCCTCAAGATTTCACCGGTCAATGCAAATGGAAATTATATGTACTCATGAGCAAATCATGTTGCTAGGTCCATAAAATACAGTAGAACTAATAAGAGGGTGGGTCGGTCCACAAAAACATGGTAGAACAAATTGAAGACCACAAGAGAAAGAAACAATTTGCTGCAGTGGAAGATTATCTGAAGAACTATCTGCTTTTATCTTTTATGTTACTAGAAATAAGGTTTCAAAGAATCCCCAAGACAGAAATTAAAATATAAGAAGATGACTTTATATCAGTTAAACCTTAAAATTGTCTTTTGGTAAATATAAGTAACTCTAAGCTTTGATTACTTACTTTATTACAGAGTGGCCTCCATCAGATGTTACCAAAACTCTACCAAAAGCTCTAGTTCTAAACATTACGGAAAAGTCATACAAGTCCAGTTTCTGTTTCAGAAGTAATGGCTTTTTTCTTTGTTACTTCCAGTTTAAATCTTTGTTAAATGTCTAAACATAATTTGAAATAACGATGTCAAATCTTCAGTAATGTCTATTTTAAAATGTTTGTGCTGTTTGGGCAACAAAAAAAATTAAAACTCAGAAATTCACATTTGGACAATCTATCTTAATATTCCAAAATATAGAAAAGCTATAAGCTATAAAATATCTGTGACAGAATTATTTATAACTGCAAAACTCCAGAAAAAACAAAAATTATTAAAATAAGGAAATGATTACATAAATTATGGTATATCCACTTGACCTTCTATTTCGAAGCCATTAAAATGATCAACATAAAAACCAAGTGGCAACATAGAAATGTTTTGTCGAAAAAAAAATTGACATTAGGCTAGAATAACACTATCCCCTAAAAAGGAATTGTTTTAACCAAACAATGTAAGAACACAAAAACAAAATTATTCATCATATTTCATAAAGAAACTAGAAAACTTAAATAAGATACATTTTTAAGACAGCTCTGAGTTGCCTTCCAAGTCTTTTCTTCTTATGCTTAGATATATATATAAGCACCGAATACTTAAAAAAGAATTTTTCTCATTATGTAAAATCCAAATAAAGTAACTCAAAAATTTTTAAGCCTTAAATATTTGATTACACTTGGAATATTGTCACTGAGTTAAACTCAAAGAATTTAACACAAGGTCATTACACAAAACTGCATTTATTTTTTCTATGAAAATCAGCCAAAATAGATGTTTAAAAAAATACATCCCACTGCTATAAGTTTTAAAAAACCCAAAGTGAAAACAAAGAACTGTGTCAGACTGAGTATCTTTAGCAATAAAATACAAAAATGACAAAGTCTAAAAAGATGTATATAAAATAATTTTAATTATATCATTTATTAAAGATTTTATTTTTAAATTGCCATTTCTTTTCACTTTATTATTTCTTCCTGACCATCTAATCTAAACTAGTCATCTGGCCTCTATCACATTACGGTGTTTTAATTATTTGCATAGCACTATTTTTATCTGGTATATTCCTATTTATGTGTTGATTATCTGTCGGCCCACCAGAATGTAAACTCGTGGAATAAAGGAGTGTTTTCTATCTTGTTCACTCCCAGAGTCACCACACACAGATGTATAGGTTTTGCATATGTGGATAAAACATAACTACAGTTTTGCAGTACACAATCTGCACAACTGAATATGGAAGGTGTGGCTATGAACATGTAATAAAAGGCCAGAGATCTTAACAATGCTATGCCCCTAGTGGTGATGCAACCTCACTCTAGGCAAGCATACCGAAGAAGCTATTCCTCAAGGTTTTCAATTCCTAAATTTTATTTAACATTATTTCATACAAGCATGTATGAATTATTTCTTCCTTGTTATTCCACAAAATCTATATAAGCAAAATATTCCAGAGACAGAAACCAACCCAAAAGTGTTTCTCTTAAAGGCCAATATGAACGAATTATGATAGCAGTACATTTTTTTTAAGTATTTTTCAACCAAAAACACTCACTTGTTGACTATTAGGTATATACCACTTATTTTTTAAATAATATTCTAATGGTCTCAAAGAATACTATAATCAATATATACTCATATAACTATAACATAATCCATTAGAAGTTTAAGCACAGAAAAAGTTCTTCTAAAACATTAAAAATTATGGAACTACATATTGTTTAAAAACTATATTTCTTTTTCATAAAAATAAGAAGTTTTGAGTTTAAATTATTATTAAATTCAGGAGTACCATACTCAATGTTTCCAAACATAGCTCTTTTTATAATAACTTCTGACAATCCTCTAGAGAACAAAAATTCAGTTTTAATAGAAGCTTGAAGGCTAGAACTATTTCCTGGGAAATCTAATTCAAGGTAAACAACCTATTTGAGATTGTTCTATTCACACAAAGCTTTATTGTTAGAAGAAATGATAATGAAATATACAACCTTACTCTTCTATGATGTTGTTTACAATCTGGACAAAGCTGATAGGCAAAAGAGAGCGTACGAAGGCCAGTGTGAAAGGAATGCGTGGGGATAGCCATCCTTCTTCCTAGAAGAAAGATGCTGACCAGTAAAACTACCCGTTACTAAACAATAACCCTCTCACTCCCACCCACACACACACCCTTAAAAAAGAAATTACAACCCCAATTCCCCACTTGGCAGGTATCTACAGGTCATCACAAATATGAATTAAATTCAACAAACTTTTGTCAACCATATGCTAGACACTAATATGATAAAGTATAACTACAAAACACTACTTGCCCCCAGAGGAGCTTCACACTCATGAGAACGTTACTCGGCAACAAAGGAGTGTTGATATGACGTCAAGTCAAGGTCAGCCCAGCTGTTAGAATAAGCCCTTCTTTGATTACACCAGGGGCAGACTAACTTGAAACCACCCTGTCCTACAGCCCAGTATCTGGTAATCTTCTGGAAATGCTTCCCCGGAAGTTTCTGTTCTTGTTTAGCTATTCCACCTAACACTTCAAAGCTAATCCATTCATCTCTGCTTTTCAAAAATGGTTCTTTCCAATCTCCTCTTCTAATGCCCACTCCACAACTCTAGTATCCCAGTCTCAGGCATTCTCTCTCCCACTTCAAGTGCTCTCATATCTTCTCAAAACTGCACTCCAGTCCTAAAAACCTGGAGAGAGGAAACTTGTGCCCACGCTTTACATTAAGGAGAGACAAGTACATGGAATACCTTCATGGTATGGCCATGGAGATATCACAGGTTCAGTTCCAGACCAATGCAATAAGGCAAATATGACAATAAAGCAAGTCAAATGAATTTTCTGGTCTCCCAGTATACATAAAAGTCATGTTTACAGTATTCTGCGGTCTATTAAGTGGCAATAGCATTGTGTCTAAAATATAATGTGTATATCTCATTTATAAAATACTTTATTGCTAAAAAATACTAATAATCGTCTAAGCCATCAGTGAGTCATAATCTTTTTGCTGGTGGAGTGTCTTGCCTCAATGTTGATGGGGGCTGACTGATCAGAGTGGTGGTTGCTGAAGGTTGGGGTGGTGGCGGCAATTTCTTAACATAAGATAACAACAAAGTCCGCTGCATAGATTAACGCTTCCTTTCATGAAAGTTTTCAATGTAGAATGCGATGCTGTTTAATAACATTTTACCCACAGTAGAATTTCTTTCAAAATTGGAGTCAATCCTCTCCAACCCTGCCACTGCTTTATCAACTAAGTTTATGGATATTCTAAATCCTTTGTTGTCATTTCAACAATATTCACAGCATTTTCACCAGAAAGATGACGAAATTTCCATCCCAAGAAAATACTTTCTTGCTCGTTCATAAGAAGCAGCTCCTTATCCATTAAAGTTTTATTATGAGAGTAAAATAATTCAGTCATACCTTCAGCCTCTACTTATAATTCTATAATAGTTCTCTTGCTATATCCACCATATATACAGTTACTTCATTGACTGAAGTCTTGAACCCCCCTAAGTCATCTGTGAAGGTTAGAATCAACTTCTTCCAAATTCCAGCTGATGTTGACATTGCATCTCTTCCCAAGAATCACTAATGCTTTTAAGGGTATCTAGAATGATAAATCTTTTCCAGGAGGTTTTCAATGTACTTTGCCCAGATCCATCAGAGGAATTACTGTCTATGGCAGCTTTAACTTTACAAAATGTATTTCTTAAATAATAAGACTTGAAGATCAAAATTACTCCTTGATCCATGGACTACAGAATGGATGTTGTATTAGCAGGCATGAAAGTATTAATCTCCTGTACTTCTCCATCAGAGCTCTTGGGTAACCAGGTGAATTGCCAATGAGCAGTAATATTTTGAAAGAATCTTTTTTTCTTAACAGCACGTCAGTCTCAACAGTGGTCTTAAAATATTCAGTAAACCACACTGTAAACATCCAGGCTTTGTTGTCCCATTTCTAGAGCACTGGCCGAATAGATTTAGAATAATTCTTAAGGGCCCTAGGATTTTTAGAATGGTCAGTGAACCTTGGCTTCAACTTAAAGTTGCCAGCAACATTAGCCTCTAACAAAACAGCCTGTCCTCTGAAGCTTTGAAGGCAGGCCCTAACTTCTCCTCTATAGTTAGAAAAGTCTTAGATGGCATCTTCTAATAGCAAGCTGCTTCATCTACTTTGAAATGTGTCATTTAACGTAGCCACTTTCATGAAAGATCTTAGCTAGATCTTCTGGATAACTTGCTGCAGTTTCTCAACATCAACACTTGGTGCTTCACTTTGTACTTTCATGTTACGGAAATGGCTTCTTTGCTTAAACCTCTGCTAGCTAACCTCTGCTAGCTTCAAACTTTTCTTCTGCAGCTTCCTTACCTCTCTCAGACTTCACAAAATTGAAGAGAGTTAGGGCCTTGCTCCAAATTAGGCTTTGGCTTAAGGGAATGTTATAGCTGATTTGATCTTCTATCCAGACCATCAAAACTTTCTCCATAATAGCAATAAGACTGTTTTGCTTTCTAATTTGTGTGATCACTGGAGTTTACATTCACAACTTGGCTAACTGTTTGGCGCAAGAGGCCTAGCTTTTGGCGCATCTTGGCTTTCCACATGCCTTCCTTACTAGGCTGAATCATTTCTATCTTTTATTAATTGACCTAATTTCAACATTATTGTATCTCAGGGAATAGAGAGGCCTAAGGAAAGAGGGAATGGCTGGTAGGTGGAGCAGTCAGAGCACACACAACATTTATTAATTAAGTTCACAGTCATATGCGGGCATGGTTTGTGGAGTCTCAAAAACAATTACAGGAAGCCCGTGTGCTGGGCTTCTGGCCAGGGCTCTGCCTCCCAGCTTGTTAGAATGGCCACCCAGCAGGTCACTACCCTTTATGAGAAATAAAGCTTTCCTTTTCCCAAAGGAAAAAAAAAACAATTACAATAGTAACATCGAAGATCACTGATCACAGATCACCATAACAGATATAATAGTAATGGAAAAGTTTGAAATATTGTAAGAATTACCAAACTGTGACATAGAGACATGAAGTGAGCACATGCTGTTGGAAAATGGCACTGACAGACTTGTTCAGCGCAGGTTGTCACAAACCTTCAGTATCTGCAAAGTGCAATAAAGTGAAGCACAATAGAACAAGGTATGCCTACAAACAACTAGCTGGAAAATAAGGCAGTGTGAAAACCATGTGAAAGAAGTGTAGGCAGTGTGGTCTGAAGTATTTATCACAGAATGTCCAAAGCCATACATTTAAATATTCACTGCAAAATAGGTATTTCTTTTTGGGAGGCACCTACCATGTCCCAGGAATTGGTTCCACAATAGTCTTAGTATAACTACACTAAGCCAAAAACTACACTAACTACACTTATAGCCAAAAACTATTTCAGATTTTTGGCTTTTCAAAACTGGTTTCAATTACTGGAAGTAGCTAAAGAGACATGTATTTAAGAACTTCATCATTTACAGTTGACTGATTTTCTAGACCTTCCAAATACTGGATTTTACCCCTTTAATGACCCTTTGCTCCCAACATAAACTTCTATCAATGCCAAGATATTGTATGAAATAACCCTGAAGCAGCCATCATATCACAGATGGCTACAAGGTATATCTCTAACCTTCAGTAATGGCCCGTGCTAATGAGAAGACCCAAGTGTTTATTGCAGTATGTCTGTGTAGCTACCTCAGCTACCAACAAAAAAAAACCACTAGTACAAATAAACCAGGACTGGGTGCAGCTAATAAAGCACATGACACTATAATGTTAAATATATATGCTAACAGAATTTTCTAAAATTCTGTGCCAGGAGGTCCTTTGCAAATCATAGGAGAATAAGTGTTTTCAACATTAAATTTCCCCATATACTTAAGTGCTGCTGCACAAGCAAGTTCTGTGAATTGAAAAGCCAAACTGAGTTGGTTTGGACCTAGTTATAATCACCATTTAAACAGAACAAAAGCCTCTGTGTTGGCAGGGACAACACCAAAGTGGAACACAGACCTCATACAACCATCTAGAATCGCTTTCACATTTGCTTTAGAAACACTGAGGATTTTTCATGTCACTTTTTATTTCCAGAGCATCCAACACAAACTTTTAAAATCAGTTAGTAAAAATATATACACATAATAGCATAGGTTGGCTTTATTTTTGAATATGGAGATTTGAAGATTATCTCATTCAATACCCTTCGTTTTAAAGGTGAGAAAATGAAGCCCAAAAAGGGTAATTCATACATGGCCATACAATAGATCAGAGACAAGAATTTCTCTGTTAATTATTTATACCTCTGCCCTAAAAACAGCCCATTTTTCAAATACAATAAAATGAGTTACGAATCTAACAAAGTAATGTGCTACTTTCAGGACAATGGTAATGTTAAGACCAGTGCCTTAAGAGGAGGAAACCTGAGTGGGCTAGTAAAAGACGCAAAAGAGGACAAAATTGTGGTCTCCCTTCAATTCAAAATGAACTTAATTCCTAGGAAACCTGATAAACTGGAAGTGATCTAATATAACTACGCATACAGAGCTCAAACATTTATCAGTCTCCCTGAAGAGTTCTAAATATGGGGACATACCGGTGTGCTGTTTACATTCCTTCCCAGTCCAGGCTGTACAGAACAGGACTCACCTCAAAATATCCCAGAGACACTTCAGATCCGTTTTTTCAAATGTTCTGACACAACACTGAAATGGTTGAAATTATTAAAACCTCAGAAACTATAACATTTAATTCAAAGATGTTCAGCTACTACCCATTTGTCCTCCTATGTATTTTTAAATGCAGGGCTCACTGTAAATATTCTAAAACTTAGTATATTTTCACTTTTTTATACAACACAATGAAAAAGGGTGGCGTTAGAAAAGGGGTGGGAGTTAGAAGGGAAGAAATTTGCTTTTTATAAAGGGAGGAAAAGTTTAAATGCCATTATAGATGTGAAAATTGAACTGTAAAGACATAATGTGTACATCTTGATAGCATCCAATTTCAAAAGGTAAAAAATGTTTAAGTAGACTTTAATTATTTCTCTGTAAACATTGTAAAACACTAAATGTATAGGCTTAATTACATGAAAGTGATTTTTAAATGCTGTATTTTTATTTTTAAAAATGACTTCCTTTGTCATATGGGAGAAATAAGTTTGTTACTATTTTTCTATTAATATTTTCCCCTATTATCAAACTCTTAAATTTATGTTTGTCTCCATTAATTACAATGTCCTTTCTCTTCTGTTTTAAAATATTTTACATATTTATATATCTTAAAATAAACATATTTATGGTCTAGCTCAGCTAATATACTGACAAATATGTATTAATACATATATATGTATATGTATATATACATGGCTGTACAAGAAAGACGGCATAGTGCTTAAGGCTCTCTCTAGGGTAAGACTGCTTGGTTCAAATTCTGGTTCCACCACTCACAAGCTTGGACAAATTTCTCAACCTCTCACCGCCATAATTTCCTCATTTATGAAATGAGGATAATAATAGTAACTACTTCTCAGGGTCTCAATATGACTAAAGAAAGATTTCATATTTGTTAAGTAATTAGAATAATGTCTGGCGTTGCTAAGTGTTTGTAAATAATTGTTGAATTTTTAAACATTATTCTTAACTTTCCCTTTTCTTCTTTCTCCTTTTCTCCTTCCTTTTCTTCATCACTATTGTTTCCACTGCAACATCTTTATCAAGTGCTTAACTATCAAATCCAGCATTACAGATAACACTGATATACTTCCTACCCTCATAAAATAAATAGGCAGCTGTTATCCCTGATGAGGATTATATACCTAACACAACGAAGAGAGTAAAAATAACAACAATCGGGGACAGAAATTATAGGGCATAATGCAGTGGTCTTCAAATTGAAGTACATATACCACTATACTCTAATTAGGTGAAGATTTTTCTAAGGGTAGCTAGGCATACAAATATATTTAAGGGAATCAATTTCCAGATCCTCAACTTCCGTAAAAACTCTTTTCTAAAACTAACCTATGTGCCTCTTAAGTAGGATATGCTTTCCCATCTCCTTTCCTACAACTATCCTTCTCCTGCTTTATAAAAGTTCTGCTCTAACACATCCCTAAGAATATTATAGGACAGTGTTCTGGACAGAAAAACCTTGGGGCACCAAAAAAAGAACATCTCATATATTTTGTGAGTATAGGCACTCTCAGCTGAAGTGAAAAAACATCCTATCCTCTTTTTTCCTTTCTATTAATACCAATTTATTCCCTCTCTTTCATGAAGAATGTAGAAAAAAAATGATAGACACATACATTAACACATATGTACATACATTAGTTTAAACTGCTCTGGTCTTCAAAGGAACAAAACCATACAAGGTCATGGTAAATAATAAAGAAAGACTAATCTGAAGATTAAGAATAATGAAACTTGAAAGTACAATAGAGAATTAGAGTTCAAGCATGTTCTCTAAGACATTACGAGAATTCTCAAATACACTTTAGAGTTCAGATTAGATGCTACTGTTTGTGGAGTGCTGAAAGGGTACAGTTGGCAAATAGGATTAATTGAAGAACAAGAGAACAAAAGAAAAGAGAGAAGAGCAAGGCAAACTGACTTAATAATATAGGAAAAAATCCTTTCAATTTCATAAAGGCCACAAATTTATAGAGAATAATCAGTAATCAAAATGCCATATTACCAAAATAAAATGTCTGAATGCTACTTAGACAATAAAGAAATCCTACATTTTCTCTGGACATATCACTAGTAGCATACGCAAGAAATCAATATATACTTTTTTAAAAGGAAGTCTTAAGTAGATGATAAGAGAAGATATACAAGTTACAGAGAATATAAAATTAATGGTATCTTTCCGTACTGACTTAAAAAAATTCTAGTTACAAAAGGGCAGTAGGGCTGGAAGAGGGAGATATCTCTAGAAGGTATAACAATATTCGGTGATACATGAAATAGTTTAGACTTATCTTTTTCTAGTAACAATTATATATTAATCAAGATGCAGGTTTATAGTCTAATTTTGAGCCTTACTTTAAAGTTCTTATCAGCAACAATCTTGTATAATCTACCAAGACTATACATATGCATCAGGTTTAGTATGGCAATTTATGATACAGTCTGCATATTTGAAATTGAAAGCCAGAAGCTATTATTTTAACAAGCTGTCAAGATATGTACAGTTTTGCCAAAGAAACATTGATTATAACTGGTCTTTTGAAAAGCAGATAACTTAGAATTCCCTAAGCAAACCATAGTTACACAAAATTGTCATAAAATTCCTATGAAGCATTTGACTCAAATGCTACCAAAATCCTTCATAAGATTTATTTCCAATAAATTACATCTTTGTTTTAGAACTCTGATAATTTGCTGCCCATATTCCTATACCATATTTTATTATTTTCTATTGCTAAACAGAAAAGAAATTAAAGGATAAAAAGAACATCACAAGTTAAATATCCAAATTTTATTATAATCTTGAAAAATACACATCTGTTCCCTTCCTGTTCCTTTGCCACTAATCTCATCTCTCTAGGAAGACCCAACTTCTAATTTTCTGAATTTGTAAGGGAAGAGAAAGAAAACTGAACAGCAGATTGCTACAACTCTCCAATTCAAAGCTAAATTATTACTCTATTTAATACAGCAATCTGCAATAGTCTCCTCCTCCAATACTCCTGATCCCCTTTACACAACTCTTTTCTGTAGCACTTATCTCCTAACATATTACATAACTTTCACATTTATTATATTTAGTATCTGTCTCTTCCTGCTAGAAAGTAAGCTTCAAAAGGGCAGGGATCTATATCATTTTGTTCACTGGCCCATCCCAATACCTGGAACAGTGCCTGGCACATAGCAAGTGCTCAAAAATCTGATGAATGAATGAACTCTTACTCTGCCTGTACCAAACTCCCCACCTGAGGTAGCACTACCCAAACTACATATTGTTCCATATGTAATTACTTAATTTGCATGCGATTTTTCTCTCTCTCTCTCATGTCACTATGATGGGTAAGAGTCCATTACTACAACAACTGGAAATGATCTGTGCACAGTTCAACCTTTATTAAAACTTTAACAATACTTCGGTTCTTAGGTGACTTCTTTTTTATGGCCACAAAAACTCAAAGCACCCATTGTTTACCTTGTTTTTTTCTCCCTCTTTAGGCAATATCTTCATAGAGTTTCCTGCCCTTAATACCTTTCCTATAAATTACTACCTTAATTCATTTTGGGTACATTATCTTTGATGCCTTCTCCCCACCTTTACAGTAGATTTACTCTTCTCATTTTCCCCTGATC
Organism: Propithecus coquereli; assembly: GCF_000956105.1. Lineage (NCBI taxonomy): Eukaryota > Metazoa > Chordata > Mammalia > Primates > Indriidae > Propithecus > Propithecus coquereli. The sequence continues at coordinate 13,732,378 of NW_012149729.1, read as the reverse complement.
AACACCATCCCTCAACAACCTCCACAAAAGCTCATTAGTAACAGATTCATATACACATTTGTGAATCTATTTAACATGTATTATTTTTAAAGTATTCATCTTAAACTATAGCATTATTGATGTCAATATCTTGCCTGGAACTGATTGAGCACATGCAGAAATAGATGCTACCAACAGGACAGGATGAAACAGAAAATCACCTTGACTGTTAATGCAGAACAGCTTCGGAGCTCAACTATGTGACCCTGAATCAGTGAGAGGAAAGAAAGACAGACTGAAGGGGGCTGCCACTAGAGCACAGGATGACTCTGAGCAGTCTAGGTATTAAATGCCTGGCTACCCACCACAATGTCTCAAACTAACCCAAGAATCACTCTTACACAGCAAAATACAATCATTCCTGTTCTTTTAGTTGTGGCAAGAAAAAGTTTCCTAAACTAACACACATTTATAAAATGATCAGTACGCAATAGGCACTTGATAAATATTTGCTAAATAAATTTATGAATCAATGAGTATTTCCCTCTGATTTCAGAAGTCCAGCTAAATGCAGACTTTTAAATGTAAAGGGTTATATCTCAAAACTGTATTTTATCAGCTGATAAACAAAGCAACACAAATAAATGCTGTCTGCAAGCTCAGTAAGAACTTTATGCATTCATATATTCAACACATCATCAAACCATTGTGACAATTTTATAACAATGAATGGAAACCATATAAACACTTGACTGGAATCAGTTAATTCAAGTGACAATCTATTTGCAGCCAAAATTAATGGGTAAAAACAAAGTAAAGCCAGGCACCATGGCTCATGCCTATAATGTCAGTCACTTGCAAGGCTCAGGTCAGAGGATTGCTTGAGGCCAGGAGTTCGAGATCAGCCTAGACAACACAGTGAGACTCCATCTCCTAAAAAATGAAAAAATTAGCCTGACACGATGATGTCTGCCTATAGTCCCAGCTACTTGGGAGGATGAAGCAGGAAGATAGCTTGAGCCCAAGAGTTCGAGGCTGCACTCCAGGCTGAGCAACAGAGCAAAACTCCACCTCTAATAAATAAATAATAAAAAACAAAAATAAAAACAAAGTAAAAAATTAATTTTAATTTACTCTCAATTTTGAAAAAATACATATTTTGTTATAGTATCTTTGATTCTGGTCTCCATAAAATACATTTCCCATTCACCCATATTTAAGCAGATTAACCACATTTAAAAAATGGAAAATGTTTCATTCTTAACTCACTAAAGGAAGTTTAATAGGTATTAAATATAAAGACAGCTAATTTCATTAATAATATTCACTGTATCATTTCAAAAACATTGCTAAAAATATTGCTGGGATTCTTTTCTTAATTTTTACAGTTTCATTATTAAGCATTAATTTTTGGAATAATTTATTTAAATTAGCTGGACTTTTACAAGATATGTGATTGATAAGTGTGTGTAGAGTCCTGATTTTTAAAGATTTTTAAAATTTTGTTCTCTACCCAAAAATATAATCTGGATTAAATTCAATTTACTAACCCAAAGACATAAATGAGAAATTCAAAATCAGCAACACTCTAGTACAGCTAGATAGAATGATGAGTGATGGAGGGAGAGGCCCTAAGAGAAGATCAGGTAATGATCTTTTTAGTATGGTCTGAATGCAGTCCTTCCCATAAAATTGAAGTATGATACAAGTTTTATCAGGAAACCTTCTTTTTCAGAAAAAAATTGTGAAACACTGAAATAGGCACATACACAAAAATGTATTAGTGGATGTCCTATCTAGTATACCTCTCCAGATCATCTGATTCAGTAGAGCTTGAGCTTTTCATTCTTTTTTGGCCACTTTACAACTATTATGTGTAGTTGTAAGATACATGATAATACAAATAATTGTTTTCCATAAAAACGCAAATAAAGTTTGTCCAGTGAGATGGAAAGGATAATTGCCCTGTGAATATTGGCCACTTTTATAAATGTTGTACATTCATTTTAGCATCCCTGATCACCTATATACATTGTATGATCTTATAATTCTCCTTTGAATAACTTGTAACATCTTACTGGTCTCTCATTGATTAATGAGCTAAATAAAGTCTTCAGTATCTGTTCATTCTATATTTCAGTAAAAGTCATGACTTGAACCTTTCTTAAAAAGTATCCCTTAACAGAATCTATACTTAAAAGTATGACTTTTGAAATAATATTCACCTTCCGTGAACACACGTTCTTAAAATTTCTACTAGGTCATAAGCCATCCATTTAAATTATTCAAACTAGGCCAGGCGCAGTGCTCACACCTGTGATGGCACTCTGAGAGGTTGAGGCAGAAGGATCGCTTGAGCTCAGGAGTTTGAGACCAGCCAGAGCAAGAGCGAGATCCCATTTCTACTAAAAATAGAGAAAAGTAGCTGGGCATGGTAGCACACACCTGTATTGCTTTGAGCCCAGAAGCTGGAGGTTACGGTAAGCTATGATGACACCGCTGCACTCTAGCCGGGGAGACAGAGTAAGACTCTGTTTCCAAAAACAAAACAAAAAAAAATAATTCCAACTAAAATATTATAGCATGCTTTAATGAACCCAAAGCACCATAATTATATGATGTACTTTATTGTTTATATACTACTAAAAAGAAAAAGATTGTCAATTAAACTATGACTTAATGCTTTATCATTTAGCTTTTTTGTATTTTTATATATATTTATGATATATTCTACTGTTCTGCTCCCATGCCTTCGTGCACACACAACTTACCTTTCCAAAGCCAAATCGTAGGATTTGGCAATTATTGTAGTGCCTAAAATGCACATAACTCAAAGTTTGACATTACGACCACATTCACAGATGCACAGACAATAGCAACTACTTCAAAACTCCACCTGACCTACATGGATTTTAAGAGGCCATCAATTTAAAGATGCATCTTCATTTCAGATGTGTTAAAATAGGAAGGAAAATATGCATCCTAGATCCATAAAATACCATCATTACAAATGCAAATACATATAGCAGGATTATAAATAGCAAATAGCTTACAATTAGAAACCCTATCACTAAATGGTCATCATTTGCTTAAATAGTGGAGCTAGGATAATCCATATAGACTGCTAGAAATTTATGAATCTTAAAACTGAGAGCCAAAATCTCAATGAAGCTAAATAATTCTAAAGGGTAATAAAAGTTGAAGTCCTTGACAGAACCAAGGTTATTCAATCTCTTGTTGACTAAAAGAGTAGTAATGGTAGTTTGGTCTCTAGTACAAGGGCAAGAAAGATGGTAGTACAATGGGGCTGGCTTAAAGCAAAAAATAAAAATGAAAAAACGCCCCCACTGCTCCTGCTCCTGAGAAAATTATCTTGCTCCTTCTTTTTGATGTACTGCTGACATTCCTTTCCTCTTTTCAATCCTAGATTAGTTAACAGCTTATAAAACTGCTGCTATTATAACAACAATCTCAATCAATATATCATAAGGCTTTTTTCCTAAAGGCTTGTCTCTCCAACCAGTTGTAATCTCCTTGAAGACAAAGGAGACAGTAGTCTCTCTGAAGACTAAGGTCTTTTCCAAATTAAAAAACCTAATATTCTAGGCCGGGCGTGGTGGCTCACGCCTATAATCCTAGCACTCTGGAAGGCAGAGGCGGGCTGATTGTTTGAGCTCAGGAGTTCAAGACCAGCCTGAGCAAGAGCGAGACCCCACCTCTACTAAAAATAGAAAGAATTTAATTGGACAACTAAAAATATATAGAAAAAATTAGCCGGGCATGGTCGCGCATGCCTGTAGTCCCAGCTACTTGGGAGGCTGAGGCAGAAGGAGTGCTTGAGCCCAGGAGTTTGAGGTTGCTGTGAGCTAGGATGACGCCACGGCACTCTAGCCCGGGCAAAAAGAGTGATACTCTGTCTCAAAAAAAATAAAAAAATAAAAAAATAAAAACCTAATGTTCTAAATAGTTATCAATGCTACCTATCAGATTTCCTATTAAATATTGCTTCTTAATTTTTAGCCATTCACAATACAAAAGTTTTAATTGTCTCTTTATGTCTAGAGTCTGCAATATTGCCTAGCACATAGTACTAGCCAATAAATGTTGTTAAACTAGAAATTTACTTTCTCACAATAGCCTTGAAACTCACAATTAACCTATGAAGTAGGGCAACAATTATTAGTCCCATTTCATTCATGAAGAAACTGAAGGTTAGAGAATTTAGGATTTTCTCCCAAAATCACACAGTTAATAAGTGGCATTGTCAAAATTGAATCCCAGGCCCTCTGACTCTGAGTCCAGAATAATTCTTACAATAAGAGACCAAATGTTCCATATTTAGGAGCTTTCCTTCCTTTTCTCTTCCCTCACCTACCAAAAGATATTCGACCCAGGGATCTGGCTTGCTGAGTTATTGAAACCACATCAACAGTGAGTTAAGTATCATTAATGAGGTCATTCTCTACTTGGTTATATTTGCATTTTAGCACTGATATTGTAAAATTAGGCACAGCAGAGACCACTGCTAATAAACAACATTAACAGTCATGTAGCCCAGTTCTAGTAGGACCAGAACACTTAATTTTCCTGTGTTTCAAATTCTTTGTCTGCAAAAGCAGGTGGAATATAGATGATCTCTAAAGTCTTTTCCTAATTAAAAACCTAATATTCTAAATACTTATCAATGATATCAATCAGACTGCCCGCTAAATTTTACTTCTTAATATTAGACTTTCATAAGGCATTGAAAGAAAAAGAGGAAACTATAAAAACCTAGCTGTTAGATTCTACATTGGGCCAAAGAACATAGAATATATAAACAGAACTTTAAATATATTCTAACCATACTGCTTGACGAAGGACACTGTCTGCACCAATATAAAACAAGAAGGTTTTGAGTATAAAAGAGATCTATACAGGCACAATTGCCACAACAGTCCTTCTAGGTATACAAGATACTGTTACATTTTACTGGCCTATAACATACTTTTTCAGACATGGCAAAACTATACTTTTCTCATAACAAATGCCCTAGCTCTTCCCGTAAAGTTATTGTGAAGTCTCCAAATGTCACTAATTTGTCCCTTAAAGCAAACATATAAAATATTCTGTGACATACGAAAAATGTTCACTATGTCCTTTAGTTGCTTCAAGATATAGCGTATAAATCACTGTATTTCTAAACAGAACCATACTATCTAGATATTTTCGTCTAAAAGATATAAAACATAAACTTGACACATTTTTTTTTTTTGTCCTTTTCAGCTTCCAGGTCACTTAACCTGCTTCAATCTCTAAGCTATAAATTATTTTTTCAATAAGTGAATAAATGAAATTGATATTTTTGACTACTTGGTTAGTATAAATCTTTTCTTTGTATGAGCTAATTTTCTTTGTATGAGTACATTTTTTTGCACAAGTAAAATTCCTATTAAAAATGTAACTTATTTCCATTTAATCTATCAATTGAGCCTTTAACTAAAAGTAGTTTTTAAATGGTCAAAAGACTTTGATCAATTTTTAGAGAATGTTATTATTCCATCAATAACCTCCATGATATGCTTTCCACTTTAACAAATAAGTAACTTATCACTACACTACCCTTAATTATCAGTGGAATTATTCCTCTAATCTTTCTCCTTTGCCTCTCTGCTCTATTTCCTGTCAAAAAAGTTATTTGCTCCACAACTTCCAAAAACAGCAAATTTTCCTTATTCTTCTACCCATGTAATCTATCTATCCCTTTCTTCAGGATCCTTTTCCTCTTTCTCCCACCAGCATCCCTCTTTGATTCTCTGCTTATATTCCCCTTCATCTTGATTTACTCCTTCACAGCTCATCTGCTTCCACAAGTTCAACTAACATTTCCATACTGATGAATCCCCAAAGAATATTTTTAGCTTTTATTTTTAACCAGTCTCTGATCCTGTATTTCCAGTTGCCTTTAGGATATGTCTACTTGAATGACTTGATAGGCTATTAGAATTCAAAACTTCCAGTTTCTCTACATCCTCCTAATCCCTTTATACATAAACTCATAATTGAGGACATGTAATTCGCCTAGGTAATCCTAACAGTCTAAAATCTTCACCATTTTGCCAGTCCTCAAGCCCAGAATGAGCTGTGTTACCACAGGATGCTAAAATGTTGCTGGAAATAGCCACTAAAAAATGAGGCAACTGTTTCCAGTACAAACTAATGAGTTCATAATATTCTATGACTAAACATAACATAGTTCACTCTATTTCCCTACTGCACATTTGTTTTTAAATTTTTCAATATTTCAAAAAACTGCAATTGTTATGATTACATGTATTTTTTCATATTTAATAACATCTCTTTAGTGTAGCAGTCCAGAAGTGGAATTAATTGGTCTAATGATATAAGAATTAGGCTGGCATGGTGGCTCACACCTGTAATCCTAGCACTCTGGGATGCTGAGGCGGGAGGATTGCTTGAGGCCAGGAGTTTGAGACCAACTCGAGCAAGAGCAAGACCCTGTCTCTACAAAAAATAGAAAAACTAGCCAGGCATGGCATCGTGTGCCTTGTAGTCCCAGCTGCTTGGGAGGCTAAGGCAGGAAGATCGCTTGAGACCAGGAGTTTGAGGTTGCAGTGAGCTATGATGATGCCAC
>NW_012149729.1:13719276-13722730 GCF_000956105.1 Propithecus coquereli | reverse complement strand
TTATTATGTGCACATGTCAATTTCCAGTTCAATTATATAAATGATCTCCCAACTAGATACACTTTAGTGAATTTATAATTACAAAACAATGTGATGGATAACATGATCATCACTTGAATAACATTTTTTTTTCTAAATTTTCAAAACAGACTTTTGTACATAAAGGTTTTCCAAAACTACCTCATATTAACAAGAAAATTTTGGTTCAAAGTAGAGATTAGGAAAATTAACAAACCAACGAGGCATAATTAATTAACACCCAGAAATTAATGATTAAGATATTAAAACCCATAAATTTATAATGATAAAGCTTTTCTTAACTAAAAGATCAGCGATAAAATACACTTATGGGCTTAACCGAAACCCTAACATGTCCACCTCTAACAATTCTAATACGGTTTGCCCACAGGAACCCAGCTCTGCCTCTGCCGTTAAGGTTGTGAGACCGCGGGGACAAAACATTTCTCCAAAATCAGTGTTTAATATCAACTGATTTCTAAAGTCTTCATAGCTCTATGATTCTATATACGTAAAAAAAAAAAAAAATTGAAAGCTAATCTGATCAACAAGGAGGTTTTTCATGATATATGGTATGTTAGTTCCCCAGGGCTCCCATAACAAAGTACCAAAAACTGGGTGGCTTCAAACAACAGAAATTTATTCTCTCACAGTTCAGGAGGCCAGAAGTCTAAAATTAAGGTGCCAGGAAGGCCAAGCTCCCTCTTAAGGTAGGAGGGAAGGATCTGTTCCATGCCTCTCTCCTGGTTTCTGGCACCCTCAGGTGTTCCTTGACTTGCAGATAGCCATCTTCACCTGGTGTCTTGTTGCATCATCTTCCCTGTGTGTGCATGTGTGTGTGTGTGTTGTGTCCGTGTCCCAATTTCCCCTTTTTATAAGGACACCAGTCACTGTGGATTAGAGACCACACTAATGACACCTCACTGTAACTTTATTACCTCTGTAAAGACTGCATTCCCAATGAGGTCACATTCTGAGGAACTAGGGGTCAGAACTTCAACATATTAGGGGCTTTAACCTTTCTGGGGGGATACAATTCAACCCATAACATATAGCATACTGGTTAGTCTCTGTTGCCTCCCAGATCCATTCTCTGTTCTTTTCTGCTATGTGCCCCAGATGGTAACGACTGTGAACTACACCAAGTTTCCTTGACCTCTAGCTTCCAGATGAGTTCAGCAAATGCAAAACCCCTATAGAAAATCACAAGCTAATAGAAGAGAGAAAGTAGGGTACTTATTGCCACTCCCTACCCCACACCAGGCTACTGTTTTGGTAGTAGCTACGTTCAGCCACTCATGGTCCTGATTCTTGTCCACAAGCTCCTCTCCCATGATTCCAGCTCTACCCAGGATGGGTAATTCCATTCTCTCCTCTTGTCCTTTGTGGCATAAGGTTATGATAATCTCCCATTGTTGTTAGTCCCTGGGTACTTCACTATCTCTTGAGTTTGTTGCATCCTGCATTACTGCCCACCCCTCTGTAAACAGTTCCTTCCTTAAACCCTCTTTATTATCTCCATTGAATGTACCATCTGTTTTTCACCAAGGCCCTGTCTGGTACACAAGGATATGCCAATTCTTTACTTCAGATGACCTACATGATTTGTTTATCAAAACTCCAAACAGAAGTTTAACCTGAAGCATGGCTGCCTCAAATTAAGACCTGAAATAATTGGTAGTAAAGGCATCACTCTCTATCACATACACATCCGTTGATCCTTTAGCCTCTCACATTTACATCTTGATCTAGAAGCATATGGTGGAGGTCAGGAGCATGGACTGAGAAAGCAGGCAACTCCACTTTGAATCTTGTCTCCGCACTAGACTGACTGTCTCCACATTAGACTATATATATCTTTACCTTTTTGTACACCAATAAAAATAGGCATAAAAACAATAGCTATGAGCATTGGCAGCCATTATTATTAATTTCTCCTCTGATGATTTGTCCTTGATCTACACTTTAAGTCAATTTAGCCTCATTCATTTTATGTGGAATCTACCTGCCCAATCAAATGTATGCTAGGAATATACAAACACAGCTAAGTCTTTAACTTTTACTATCTAAATGACCTATCGTTCAAAAGGTCAATAAGACCTGTCACTCCTACTATGCCTTGCTCTCTGACTCCCATTTGGCAGTACAATCTTAAATCTTCAAAAGTTTTACTTGCTTACAACTCATTTTTGATGACTTTGCTGTTAGACAAGATTCTGATATGCATCAATCTCCTAGCTGGGCTATTTCCAGCTATATGTGAGATACTACACTCCCACTTGCTTCCCCAGGGCCTACATTCAGGCTTTTAAAAGAGAGTTCTCAAAGCCCTCCTTCATTGAGAGAAATGGCCCTTAATTGTGATTTTCCTCCCAAATTACGTGCACTTGGTTATGTTTAATGGGGGGGGGAGTGTTTGAGCCCAGGAGTCACCAAAAAAAAAAAAACATGAAAAATAATCAAATTTAGTAGCTTTTTAGTAAAGAGTAAGGAGTTGGAGAGAGAACCTGGAAAAAGAAACTCTCATCGATCTCCGCAAACTATAAGTTTCCCTTTTAAATTAAAAATAAATGGAAAACTTTTTTAAAAAATTCCCTTATTTGGCTTAGCAGAAATACGCCTTACCTACAATAATTATAATAAACAGAAAGTGATTATTGTTACTATATAAAATGGCTTTGAGATGCAGTTATATATACTATATTTGTGTATTTTTATAAACATATATTTATCAACACATCAGAAATATCTAGATCTCAAGAGAGGTTTAACTTAGAAATGAGAGTACAGTTGGCCCTCTGTACCTGAGGGTTCCACATCCATGAATTCAACCAACAGCAAATAAAAAAAAACATTACGTCTATACTGAACATGCACAGACTTTTTTTCTTGTCATTATTCCCTAAACAATGCAGTATAACAACTACTTACATAGCACTTACATTGTATTAGGTATTATAAGTAATCTAGAGATGATTTAAAGTATATGCAAGGAAGTGCATAGGTCATATGCAAATACTACACCATTTTATATCATGGACTTCAACATCCTCGAATTCCTCCTCAAGAGGTCCTGGAATCAATTCTCCATGGGTACCATGGGACAACTATACTTGGTATGAGTTAATAGTAGTAACTAGAGAGTCCATTAGGAGAAAACCAGTTTGACCGACTGGCAGATTAAATCACTGATTAGCAGAAGAGCTAAGTGGTCAAAAGCACAGCCTCTGAGGTGAGCAGGCCTAGGTCTGAGTCCTCACTCGAGCACTTACTGGGTGACTTTGGGCGAGTTATCCGATCTCTATGTGCCTCAGTTTTCTCGTTGTATAATAGTAGTTCTTACCTTACAGGGCTTTTAGAAAGATTAAACGAGGCAATAGAGGCGAAGCATTTAGAACAATTCCTGACACACAGTCAGCCCTCAAAAACTTTTAGT
>NW_012149729.1:13706035-13708024 GCF_000956105.1 Propithecus coquereli | reverse complement strand
ACAAAGACCTGGGCACTCAAATTGAGTTTCTTAAGAAATTTTAAGTGTTATTATCTAAATCCTATTAGATAGGGAATATTTCTTTTACAAATACAGCTTTATATGTTTGTGTTTAACAGTTGTAGCACAAATTCTAAGAACTAAAAGAAAAGTAGAGGAAGTCAAATTAGAAATGTGAAGCTAGTTTAATGCTAATCAATTAACATTTCAGAAAGTTACAAAGATGGGAAGGATATTTTATTATTTTTTTCATATTTCATAAGCAAAAGTGTTTATGGGAGATTTTTAAACACATGTTTTCCTCATTTGTTTTTTTTTTTTAAGTGGTAAACAAAGAAAAGTTAACTAGGGGAAGGAAGGAATAAGAGCATTTATTTGATAATTTTACAACCAGGAGAATCCTATCTAAATCCTTCCTTGATATTGTTTGGCCTTATAATTAGTTTCCACAAACACCAAAAATGATTAGAGTCAGGTTGCATGATTATCTAAAGCCCAATATGATGTTCTATTCTATGTTTTCATCATAATTCAAGTTTATTGCATTTTTCCTATGATGAGACTAATTAATGGTCAATATAAAAATATGGACTATACTGAACAGCAGACAATAGGAAAAGAAATAAACACCCACGAGACTGTGACCCAACTAAATCATTATTCCAGATTTCAGTATCTTTCCTTATATTTTTCCAAGTCAAGTTTTTGCTTGCTTATTTGATTCTATATACTTGCATAATCTTCTTGCTTATTTATTTAACATAACAACATAAGCTTTTTCCCATGTTTCAGAAGTTTCATTTTATGTATAGCATTCCATCAAGTGGACATTCCACAATTTATATTTTTCCTTGGTGTTAGATAATTGCTTTCAACTTCTACACAATTATAAATAACTCTATAAACAACTTATTGGACATAAGTTTTTCCAATATTTCAATACATTCCTGACAATTGCAGTACTGTATCTCAAAAACAATAATCAAAATGAAAAGCCAATAAATATAATATCTGGGATTTGGTACAAAATAATACAGAGTGGGGGAGTAGATGGGAGTTACAGATGAAATAAGATGTTTAAATTTTTCCAAAATAAAACATTCAAACAAAATATAAAAAGCAAACATCATCCTCAAAAGAAAAAAAACTATATATACATACACAAACACACACACACACACACACATACACATATTCTAGCAAAGATAAAAGTTTTTTATGGCTCTTCCTACACATTGCCAAATTGCTTCCCTAAAGGGTTGTAATCATTTTTATTCCCAACAAACATATTGCTTAAGGTTTATTGTGAAGGCTTCTTTAACTCTTCTTTTCTTGAAGGCTTTGTTTATGGACTGACTTTGGCTTATCTCTCCAACCTACTGCAAATTTTTTCTACTGAGATATGCTCCTGAGTTTTCACTTTATTTTGGACACTGGCAATTGCTTCCATAAAGCTGTTTTCATCATGCAAGCATGATTCCATGCAGAACAAGAATTGGATAACAGTACAATGATTTACCTACAAGGATGTTTATCATATTGTTGTTTACAAGGCAAAAATACATTTATCATAATGTTAGCAAAATTGGAAGGAATCATTTCTATATAACTTTCAGGGGCTGAACAGCATTCCTTCAAACTGTATTTACTGATATGGAAAAAAGTTCAGTTGCCATTATATCACTGAGTTTTAAAAAGTAGGCTACAAAACTGTATGACATAATTCCATTATATATAGATTATACACACAGGCATACACCCAAGAAAAAAACTGGACATGTATATACTAAAACATAGTATCTTCTTGGGAAGTTGATATTGCTGGTGATTTTTCTAAACATCTTTATATGTTTTAATAAACATTCTAATGTATATATTTTGTAAAAATTATCAACTAAAGCAAGTTTCAAAGTATAACCAGTCATCATTTGAGCAATTTATTATGTGCACATGTCAATTTCCAGTTCAATTATATAAATGATCTCCCAA
>NW_012149729.1:13702929-13705175 GCF_000956105.1 Propithecus coquereli | reverse complement strand
ACAATATAAGTGATTTCATAGAATAAATGTTCAAAGATCCACTGATGTTTATATTGAAAACAATATGCCAGATCCTCAGTTCATGTCTAGACATCCTTGGAATTGCAGAGATGGTAAGGTTAATTATCATTTTAAGTATGATGATGGGTTATTACCTTGCTTTCTTTTTGATAAAAGGGCAAAATATTATTATATGCAAAAATATTCCTATTGACAATTTATTCATTGCTGTTTATGACCTCTAGTTTTCTTTCAAATTAAGCAGTTAAGGTTTTAAACAAACACTCAAAGTAGAAGCAAAAATGACTTCCTCAGCCTAGTTAGTACTTCTTAAATGTTTTCAAGAAGTAATACACTCCAATAAATATTTATCCTCTTCCTCGTAGCATCATAGCATAGATGCTCACACTGCCTATGGGAAGCCTGTTGCCAGCTAAAGCATACGAAGTTAACAATAACACAATTTGGCTGGAAGAAAAAAATGTGTTGCATTTTAAAGAAATAACATCTCATTTTACTAAAATATGACATGAGAATAAAGAGGCCAGGAGACAGCCAATTGAAAAATATTAATGAATAGGTAACAAAGTCATTCTTTCTCACCCCAACTAGATACACTAATTGTCATAGTTATTTCTACTCACATTATTATTACCTCAGGGGATCTATTGTTTTCCTATAAAAGTCAGGTGACCTGTACAACTTAACCAAGATAGTCCTCTATATTAGTTTCCAAGTATAGAAAGCATACCTATAAATAAAACATACGTTTCATTGTTACCTAGATGTTATTAACTCTTGCTTCCTAGGGACTGAAATATCTATACAGGGATTCTTTTGAAGAAAAACAAAAGAAATCTGCTCATTAACCTAATTATGGATATCACATAAATATACCTTATATTTTCCCATTTATTATGAGCATAGGAGTACTCTACAGGCCATACTTTCTACACTTGATGTCTAGTTTCCTCCAATAGCCATCAAGAAGCCTAAAATTTCATCATTTGAAATATTTTTAAGTCTTGACTTTTAGAGGAGAGAGAACTATAAAAGAGAGTGTCCAGAGTTAAAGATAGAACAGAAGTCTAGGACTTATATGTAATGTAAGAAGAAAATGTAATCAGCAGAAGTTCTAAGCAGAAAAGTGATATTATCCAAATTATGTTGGAAATAACTCTGGTAGCAATGTGGAAAATGTACTAGAGGAAACAGTCAAAGAAAGAGAGATCAATGTGGCACCTGGACTAAAGCATTACAAAGAAGATAAGAAAAATATTTAATAGATATTTTTCAGGTAGACCCAAAAAAATTGTGTCTAATTGGATATAGATGGTAAGAAAATCTACGGGATAAAGATGATGGTACAATCTCTAACTTTGACTTGTGACTAAGTATGATGATGCCAAGAATTAAAATAGTAATCAGAAGATGAAAACAAGTTCGATAAGGGAGAGAAGGCCAGGTTGGGTTTAAGAAGTCTGCAAAATACCATCGTATAGATATATTCAGTAGACAACTAAAAACATAGGAATGATGCTTCAGAAAGAAATCAGGTAGGCAAGGAGACAAGAGTAGCAGGAAAAGGGAAAAGAGAAGAGGGCCAAGAAAGGAACCAGCAAAACAGAGCTAAAAAAAAGAAAACCAAGAAAGGAGAAGGGTGTAATATACAACAAGGGACAAGAAAGCTTCAAGGAAGAAGTATTCACAATGTCCATTTCTGCTAAGAGATCACGAAATACTTATACTGTGGTCATTGGATTTAGCAACAAGAAAGGTGGGAATTTTTCTAAAGAATGTCTGTAGAATATTAGAGACAGAAGTCTGATTTCACTGTGCTAACACAGTAAATGACTTAAGGAATTGAAGAAAATTCACACACTACTCTTCCAGATGTTTGGAAATAAAGAAGAGAAAATGTACTGATTTAGCTCTAAATCTTGACAGACTCTAGGGAGTGCAAGTCTCTGTCATTACTGGATAGAAGAGGGGAAAAAACGAAAGGCATTAAAGCTGACTCTGAAGTCTCTAAATTTGCTTCATGGGTAGAGATACGAGGATGCCATGACTTCAGCTGTAAGGTCCGGTACAGTAGCCAAAAGCCACGTGTGTTTAGTGAACATCTGAAATGTGACCAGTCCAAATTGAGATGTGCTGAATGAAACTCACACCAGATTTTCAAGACTTTGTATTCTCAAAAAATGTAAAATATCTCATTGATATTTTAATATTAATTACATGTGGAA
>NW_012149729.1:13699051-13701869 GCF_000956105.1 Propithecus coquereli | reverse complement strand
GTTATATGGCTGGATACTTTCTGGACAGCCCCCATATACATTGAGTTTATTTCAACCCAATTCCACGCTAATTTTAAGAGAATATCATCCATTTAAGTACATATCTCCTTAAAAATAGTTGCAAGAAAACATATCTGGAAAAGTTCAAAGAATTTATTTTGCAACTCTTGTGTTTATCTGCCATTTGAGAGTAATAACTTACTAAGAATTCACAGTGCTCATCAGTATAATATTCATGGAAAATTAAAAGTCACAAAGCTCAAAATATGGCTAGAGTATATGATAGTATACATTTCAAATTCAGACAAAATTTAAAGTCCTACTTTTGCCCAATGAAACCTTCAAAGACTATAATTATCAGTTAACTACAATTCCAGAATCACCAATTGCAACCAATTCTAACCAATCAAAATCTTTGTAATTTCTCCAACTCTCCAAGCTACTACAAACCTATTTATATTTCCCACGTAAGAAATGGAACAATAAAAAAATTAAATTGTCTTCTCATGCTAATTTTCCATATAAAAGTGAAAGATAAACATCACTTTAAACTGTACACAGTACTTAATTTTGTCAGATAGATTAATAAGCTAATAACTGCCAAATCACGGTAGTTATCTTCTTTGTAGAGCTATTGCTCCAAAATACAGTGTTGAGAAAAATGAATAAATATTATTTGACAGCATGCTTATTTCATTCTACATATATACCCTATATTTACTTTAACAAATATTAACTACTATTGGCATTCCAAAATGACACTACTGAGAGTAATAAAAATAGAGAATACTAGCTGCACTTCTTGATTATCTGCTGCTATGTCACTGTATCACATGGATAAAAGGCTGATGCAAATCTAGCAAATAGAGTTAGAGATGCCCAGGGTGACTATGCTTTCCAAAGAGGAGTTTTGAGTTTTGATCTACATGTTTTGTTTTCTTTTCTTTGCCTTGTGCCACTGTCATCTATTCTTATTAATAGCACAGCTCAATCCAACATGGAGTTACAGCAAGTCACTGCTCCTTCAATGTTGGCAGACAGAACCACATTTCGATGTTTATGTCAACCTACTTCATAGGAAGAATAACTTGACAGTCAACGATGATGGAATTGCATCAGCATTTGTGGTAGATTCAGTATCGATATTCTAGAGAATAGTTCCCAAAAGCAACATTTGATAGGCCTTTAATTTGGTATAATACCTAAAATTTGGTACGAAGAATTTTATTCCTTAATTCTCAGAGCATTACTAAGAGATAAAGACACAAAATTCAATGACAGTCTTTAATTTCTTTTACTGTCAGTGAAAATCTGGCTGTGTTTATAACTTGTCTGGTGCAGGCTAATATGTAATTTTGTTTTTTTTTTCTTGATCAGTCAACTTGACTAATATGTAATTTATACACTGTTATGCCTATGTGAGGCCAAGCTTAGACACCTTGTTCAAGACCAACAGAACCATTTACCACCTCTTGCATACAACTATTCACTTGTATCTTGAAATTTTTGTACATGCCATGTCTAAAATTATCTTGTTTCTTCATTGGTCAAGTATGTACCACCCATCTTTAAAATCTAGTTTCAAATTCACAACTATTTTTCTTTCAGCCCCTCTACCTCCAGTAACTCATTTGTTTCAGTATCATATCAACAGCTGTTCAGGTGGCTTTAAAAATTCATTGCATACCCATGTGTCTTTGTCTCATCTCTGCCTTGATCATATGACATACATGAGTAGAAACTGTCTGCTATTTCTGTTGTGCCACCTGACATTTACCACTGCATGCTGTTAAACAAGTTGAGTTAAACAATCAAACAAACCAACCCTGATGTGCAGTGTTTGGCAATTTTCATGGTATAAATACTCCTACCATGGCTGATTTCAAATTAGCAACATGAAGTTACTGAATGCAAGTTGGGAAGAGATGCTCAGACTCTTGAGAACCAATACAAGCCACTATACCATGCTTGACACAATCGCTGATATACTGAACATCAAGCTTCCCTACTAATATGCCCACGTGTCACATTTTTGACAAGTTTCAAAAATGTCTGTTTTCAATTTTGTCTTATTCAAGACACATCCATCCACTAGAATAATAAATTCCATGAGGAAAGGTACTTAGCTTGTCTATTTTCTTTACTGTTGTATCACCAGGGGCTAATACATGCCGAAACAAAAAATTGTCAATATTTTTAAATACAACAAAATATTATATAGGTATACAGTAGAAGTTGCAATCTGCCTCACATTACAAAATAAATTTAACCTATGCATGTGGAAAATAAAATAATCACAGAGAAATGAGCTTTCAAGTTTAAGGATACCTTAGAAGTTATCAGATACAATCCCTTCATTTTACTAAAAATGAAAACTGATCCACAGAAGTTAATATACTCAGTGCCAGACTGAGCCTAGAACTGAGCCCAGGTCTCTTGGTATCTGGTTCAAATCTTTTTTAACTATATAATCATTACTGACCCTTAAGTTATTGTCTATTTGAGCGAATAACCTGTGGCAAAGCTGCTAACATTTTGGAAATTAGACTTTTTCATTGGTTTTAAGCACTAATATACAATGCAGAACTACATTTGATATAATATCTAATAAAAACCAAGCCAAGCTAATTTTAAGAATATCAGTGACTTTGTAGCCTGAGACTTTGCTGAATTCGTTTATCAGTTCTAGGAGTCTCTTAGATGAGTCTTTAGGGTTTTCTAGATATAATATCATATCATCGGCAAAGAGAGAGAGTTTGATCTCGTCTGTCCCCATTTGGACACCCTTAATATCCCTCTCTTGCCTAATTGCTGTGGC
>NW_012149729.1:13693892-13698201 GCF_000956105.1 Propithecus coquereli | reverse complement strand
AAAAAATAAAAGAGCTGATCAATAACTCTAAAAAATTATTGCTAGCATTACAGTATTTTAATCAGAGATGATAGATATCCTTCTCATAAATTATTTTTCTCCACTTAAAATTCCACAACAATAAATTGTGCTAAAGAATCATACCTCCTTGAAAATAACTAAAAATATTATTTCCCCCATTTGTAAATCAAAAGTGAATATTCAAAGATAATTGCAGGAGGTTCAGTTCATTAGCCAATATTCCCCTAACACCTAAGGCAGTTTTCTGATTTTTTTTCAGTATGATCTTATTACTGCCTAATTATCCATATTGCTTTTCTTCCTTTTTGTTAAACTGAAATTCACCCAAGCAGTTTAACCTTTCATTTAGAATCATTAAATACACCTCCCTCCGTCACTGATAATTGGTCTCTTTCTTTATTAACTGATTTCCCTCCTTGATTTATTACAAATCTTTTTTGCCAAATTTGGATCCATTCTGCTAATACATTCTTTACCTTCTTTCAACTCAATTAACACACTGTCACTATTACCAAAGCATTCCTATTATTTCTTCAAGATCTTATTGTTCTTTAAAGATCCTCTAGTAGAATAATGAATTTTTAATAAACCTGGAATATTTTAATGACTCTTATTTAATTCTATGGTAAAACTTATGTGAGACATACTATTCTTCACACTGAAATCGGTCCTACTATATTGTCATAATACTATATGGTAATTTTCCAAATCCGAATATACAGATCTCTACAATGTAACTTATGACCTCTAAAAGCACAGAAAGCCATATTATAATTATCATATCCATAGCAAAATCAAACTGAGTTAGTTTCTCCATCAGCAGTTCCAGCACCCATACAATTTTTAATTAAGTGAAACCTATACTTTTACCATCAGTAAATATAAATATAACCTCTGAGTGTGAGTAAACCTGTCACTAGATTATGCTAAGGAGTAACCGTTTATAAGATGAGGCACTGAGATTTCTCATTTAATGGAAATAAACAATTTTTTTAAAAAGGTATTCCCGTTCTCTTCTTGGAAAGAAATGTTTTTCTGAGCTCCAAAGTACTGATAAAACTTGGTGGCTGTCGCTTTAAGTCCTTTCCCTTTCTTATCAGCCACAGACACATTTCCCAGCAACTGCCACCTCTACTCACCAAAAACAGTGCCTTTTTTTTTCTAAAAGGAAAAGAAAAATGGGAGGGTAACTACTGACTTTGGCTCAAATAAGGTTATGTTTAAGTTTAATTTTTGAGATTTCTTCTACATTTTTTAGGACCTACACTATGAAACAGAATATAAAACGTAGCATCTTTATTTCGCAAGAACAAGTGGACAGAGTATTTACTGATAGGAAATGCATCTTAAGTTGACAACACACATGGAGATAACAAGAACATGTTTAACCATTAAAATCTTAAAAACTCTACTCCCAGAATAAATTACAAAGAATAAAGAAATGTAAGTTTTCTACAACTTTCTTATTTTGAATAGTTTTAAACAATAGGAAAGGATTTTGATCTCTTTCTCCTGTAAAACATCTAATTCCCAACTTTTGTTTTCAATTTTCAATAATTTCAACTAAAAATATAATCTTAATAAGCATATATTCATTGAATGCCTTTAACCAATAAAGATGTGGTGTTTAAAGTCTATCTGTTCCAGAATTTCTGTTTAATGTATCAACATGGCTCTTCATCTTTAAAAAATTTCAAATCAGTTTTACTCCCAACTTCAAAAGCATACAACATATTTTTATGACATTATGAGGGACTGATTCTTATGTCCAACTTCCTAACAATTCTACCTGGATCCCTAAAACTATTTTCATGCAATTTTTTAAATGCAACAAGCCTTGGAGATCAACTATTCTATACTTCTTATTTTGCAGATGCTAAAATTGGCCCAAGGAATAGTTATAATAAGATAACCTGTTCCAGGTTACTCAACCATTTAATAAGTGATGCAACTGAAAGTAGAAGCAAGATCTCCCAAGCCTCGGCCCATATTCCTGCACTGCAGAACAGGTAGATACAGGCTTTTGGATTTGTTTCATGGAAAAGAAAATAATAATTTTTAATTAGGTAGGCAATTACTTAAATAAAATCAGTGTTTTTCAAACAATAATGTTTTGTAAAAGTTCCTTGAACATATTAAAGGTAGTTTTAGAACTGTTTTGTATTTTTTGTTGCTTAACATGATTTTCTATAGCCATTGTAACAAATTAGAACAAATTTAGCAGTTTTAAATAACACCCATTTATTCTCTCACATTTCTCCAGGACAGGAGTCTGGTGTGTTTGGCTAGGTACTCTGCTTAGTGTCTCACAATGATGGTATCAAGGTGATAGCTGGTCTGGTCCTTATCTGGACATTCTAGGAGAATCCATTTCCAGGCTTATTAGGTTGTTGGAAAAATTCTGTGTGGTTGTAGGACTGAGATCCTTATTTCCTTGCTGGTCTTTAGCTACAGGTCATTCTTAGCTTCCTGACGTAGCCTGCTTTCTGCTGCTCGTGGTCCCTAAATCTTCAAAGCCAGACAAACAGTGTGTTGAATTCTTCATGTGCTTTGGATCCGACTTCTTATGCTATATCTCCCTTATTTCCTCTTTTGCCTCTACTTTTAAAGGTGATTACATTGTGTCCATCTGGATAATCCAGAATAACCTCTCTATTTTAAGGTCAGCTGATTAGTAACCTTAATCACATCTGCAAAGTTCCTTTGGCAATGTAAGGTAACTTATTCAAGGACATAATATCTCATCATATACACTGTTCTGAGGATTAGAGTATTCTGGGAACCAAAATTATACCTATCATACTTAGCACATATTTTATTGATGTTACCTTAAGGAAATGTGACTGGTTTTCTAACAAATCACATTGTTCAAACTCTAACAAAAAAATAACTCATCACCTGTAACATTTATATATCCATTTCCCAGGAATGACTTTGATTGATTGGCCCAGCTCAGGTCCAGTGCCCACCTCTGCAGCAACCACCAGAGCTGGCTTCATGGGGATGTGACCAGTGCAGTCACACATGGGCCTGCACTCAGAAAGGCCCCATACTTGGGCCTTAATGCTCTGAAGTCGCCATCTTGAAATTCTAAACACTTTGAATTTGTTTTCTATGTGAAGCTCAGGAGAACAATTGAGCATGTGCTGAAGCTTGTCTGGAAAAAAAAAAAAAAAAAAGTATTTCTCTTTCATTTTTAAAGAGTATTTCCAATAGGTACAAAATTCTAAGTTGAGAGATTTTTTTTCTTTTACCACTTTAAAGATGTCATTCAGCTCTTTCCTATCTTCTATCAGTTGAAAAGTTAGCTATAGTTTTGCTTCTTTAAAGTTAATACTTCTTTTTTCCTTTTAAGATTTTCTCCTCTCTCTGGTTTTGGGTAGTTTGATTAACTTGTAGTTTAAATGTGGTTTCACTGTATTTACGCTGATAGTGCTTTTTGATTCTGTGGGTTGATATCTTCTATTAGTTTTGGAAAATTCTTGACCTTAATCTATTCAGATATTACTTACTCCTCATTTCTTCTTTCCTGTTCTTCTGGGACTCCAATTAGATGGTAGTCAGCCTTTTTCATTATTACACTATTTACATTATTGTATGTTGATTCATTTTTGCCCCCCATACTCCAATCTATATATTTTCTAACTGACCTATCACCTAGTTCACTAATTCTCTCCTCAGCTGTGTCTAATTTTCTATAAAACTCATCTACTGAGTTCATTTCAGTTACAGTAGCTTTCACTTCTAGAATTCCTTTGAATTCTTTTTATAACTTCTCATTCTCTGCTGAAATGATCTTTTTACCATTTTTAAAAAACATTGATTATAATTACTTTATAGTCTATATCTGATCATTGCAATAGCTGGATCACCAAGAGATTGTTTCTATCATTGGTTGTTTTATTTTGTTTTTATTCATCCTAGCTTCTGATATTTATTGTATAATATTTTATTAAATGTCAGGTGTTCTGTACAAAAAAATTACAGAAACTTTGCATGAAGTCTCTTGATTCTGGGATCAACAGAGAGTTTAAAAGTAAAAGTAGATCACATTAAAACCAGGATTTAGTTTATCATAGGCTGCATTTCAATTTTTATAAGTTGTGATCTATTTCTAGTTCTCTCTAACTCCTAGGATACAACCCTCCAGAGATTCCAATGAAAAGCTTAGAGTGTTTTACCAGGGTCCCCCCTTCTCCTCCCCAAATTCTAGTCTCTGACTCCCTAGCACTGTGAAACTGCCAAAAATTGTGCTCACCATCTCACCATCTTAGCTGCTACTACTTGG
>NW_012149729.1:13689377-13693477 GCF_000956105.1 Propithecus coquereli | reverse complement strand
TGTCTTGCACTTGTTTTTTAAAATATAAGTAACAGTGTTCTCAGAGATTGAATTTTTTCAAGTAAAAATAAACACAGTTATAAATATAAGTACTCACTATTTTATAGAATGCTGCTTGTATAACTTTGTTCTTTGACAACTTCTAGTTTCTTCTCAAAGGATGCAAGATTTATAAAGTGGGACAAACAGAAGCAATGGATATCTCCTATAGTTACATTACCATAAAATCTTAATAATTCAAAATTGAAATTTATGATCACTGAAACATTTCTAAGCTGTAATTTGTGAACTAAGAAAATGTTTTATTACATAATTAAATGTATAAACATTGTGAAGGCAGTTTATCCTACTCAAGAAAGCAAATTGCCATTAAGGACTGCCTTAAGGACATCAACTTTCCCTATGCCTATGAATAGCATCTAAAAAATCAGTTTAATCTATATCAAATAATAGCATTTTATATAAAATAATATCTCATTTTAAGAAAAAGTATCATTTGTAAATATACTTAGTAATGAATGCAAATTACTATGGATAATTGAAAGTGCCAAAAATTAAATCTCTTTAAAATAAACTGAAATAAAGATTTCACTCCCTAGCATTTTACTGTCAATTAAAAACAAAACAAAAAAACAAACAAACAAAACCTAGAAACCTAAGCACTTTGCCCTGCCTATACCATCTTTCTTTGAAAATCATGCTCTTCCTATATTTGTGTTCCTAAATGTACGATATTACCTACAAACTCAGAGAAATATTTGGCAATAAACAAAAAATTGGGGAATGAGTACAGATAGAACAGATAAGTGTGCACAATTATATTTTCCCAGCTCAATTGATAACTGGCTTTTAATACAATTATGGGTCATTATTCAGCATTATCATTGCCCTGGGCATTTCTTTCAAAACATGAATTTCCTTTCTTAGCAGGCTCCAAATAATTCCCCTTGGTGGGTCAAGGGACCTTTATATATTTATAAACATTCAAGACACAAAGGAATTAGCACCTTTCATTTTTTCACAAAGGCTCTATTCTATTTTCTCTCTTTCCCTGGCTCAAATCTTCATAATTCCTTGCTCATATTAACTGCTAGAGATGTAGCCATCACACTGACCATTTGTCTGAAGGTGGCAATTAGTTTAGCCTGTCACAAACCAGCTTTGAAACTACATGCATACTATACGTTCATAATAAAGTATTATTGCTATTAATGAAGAGACTACCATACATTTCAGGAACCATGGTATCAATGACATACCAAGGCCAGCATGACTTCTTTGCTGAGAATGGGTAAGTTGTTCAACCGCACCATCACACCACAATATATAGAGGCGTTATAGTATGATTCCTGAGAACATAGCTTTGGTGTGAGGCATTTCAAACCTTTGCTCTACCATTTACTTACCATGTCCTTAAGCAAGTTACTGAACCTCTATGTTTCAGTGTTCTCATCTATAAAATAGGGATAACAACAGCATGTATTTTATCGGATCTTTTTAAAAATAAGAATTAAATAAAAGTAGATTTAGAACACTTAGCTCAGTGGCTAGAAAATAATAAACAATCAATAATATTTTTAAAACCTATTATGGTTATTTTTTTCTCTCTCTGTTAGATTACCTATCTTTTTCCCTTTGTCTTTGAATCTGACCACTCCAACATCTTCCCCAACCAAGTGTTTACCTGCCTTTGGAAGTCTACGTTTTTTTCATAGCAACTACCTTAGTGTGTCCCACTTCAGACTTTGGGATTTCATCTTAGTTCACTTTGGACACACTCCAGGGAAGCAGCAACACATAATGGAAAAAGGTTTAGATATAGCATTGTCCAATAGAAATACAACGCGTGTCACATGTTAAATTTTAAATTTTCTACTAGCCACATTTAAAAAGGAAAAACAGGTGTAATTTTAATAATATATTTATTTTCCTGAAAATACCCAAAGTGTTATCATTTTAACAAGTGGCAGTAGCTACATTTCAAGTGCATAATAACTACATGTGCCTACTATATCAGACAGTACAGGTTTAGAGTCGAATGGATCTAGATTAAAATTCTGGCTCTACTATTTATTTGCCATTTACTTGCTCTGAATCTCAGTTCCACGATGTTAAAAATAACTATCTCCAGATACAAGAACTAAATAAAAATGGCATACCCAAAGTACTTAGCACAATGCCTGTATCCAAAATACTCATTAAATGATAATTCCTTCACCCTGACCTTCTACTCCGGAACTGAACACTGATTCAATATAGAGAAATCTGTGACCCAGCCCTTTTTCTTTCCCTTCTATCTTTACTATAAACTGCGGCCTCCCCTCCTCCCCACCCTGCCCCCTTCCCCACCTGCACAGCTCTCCTTCCTTGCTTCCTAGCAGCTATAAATTTGATTAAGTAGACTTATTTGTAGAAGGCATGGGCCCTTCTAGCTGTGGCACAAGTATGTGGTCTCAAGAAACTAAACACACCTGTGCCTGAAAGAGAGACCCTACAATCTCCTCCTCCTCTGCCCCTGTCTCATCCACTTCCTCAGCTGGCCCTGCTGCCTACTCAGCCAGAGTTTCTCCCTCATTCAGCTGCTACCACTGCTGCAACCTCCTCAGCAACTGCCGTCAACATCACTGCTTCTCCATTTGAAGAGAGACTGGCCTCAAACTTCAAAGAGGTTGAGCAGCATTCTGCAAAATAACTAAGCAGTACCCTTCAAAAGCGTCAAGGTCATAAAAGAAAAAGAAAGACTGAGGAACTGTCATAGACTGAAGGAGACTGGACAGACACGAAAAATAAAAATGAAATATGGGCTCTTAGATGGGATCATTACCCAAAAAAGGACACTTAGTGGGAAAATTTGAGTTAGGTCTAGAGATAAGCTAATAATATTGTATGGATGTCAATTTCTTGGTTTCAATAATTGAACTATGGTTGTGTATAATGTTAATATTAGAGGGTCTATGGGAACTCTCTGTACTACTTTTGCAACTTTAAAATAAAAATAAAGTTAAAACACCTCTATCCCAGTGGACTTGTTGAGCAATACATATTATTGTGAAATAGTGCTACTTGTATATTAAGCTTGTTGCAGTAAGGCCATCACACAGGTTAATGAAAAGTCAATTCTAAGGTATAGAAAATCCACCTTAATCACCGCTATTAGCTTGTAAATCCACTAAGAGAGTAGGAGGCCTCGGTGATACTGAGGACTTGATGACAGTAAATCATATTCTTTACAGCCAGCAATGTTATTTAATAAATATATCTTTCTGATTTACATTACTGAATAACATGCTTAAACAATAGCTCCACTGTGACCAGGTTTTAACAGAAAAAAGAGACAATAAGGAAGAGATGCCAAGAAACATATCCCAATATGCATCTACCTCCATCTCCTAGACCTCTCATGCTTTAGGAAAGAGAATTGGTCGACAAGCTCTGAACAAAACCCTTTGCAATAGAAGAGAAAGTCTGTTCTGCTATAACATGTGTTTCTGTAACATGAATTACCATAAACGTAACGAGTTAACATAGACAACTGGTAAATGGAAAAAAGATTTCAATGTAATGCAGAAGTTACATTAGTTCATATGTGATTTTTTTCCCCAAATCATTAATGTTTTGCCTCATTAGTAACAGCAACTGAAGGCCAAGTACACTAATGGTAGCAAGCCAGGAAGGAATCCGTATTATACATTCGACCCTTCTCTTAGAAGTGCTTATTGCAAAGTTAAACCACCCTGATCTTTAAAATTTGCTTTTTTATAAATAAGTAAATTAAACAAAGTAACACAAAACAATGAGCAGAAAATACATCTCTGGTGTCAGCATATTTTGTACAAAGCTTAGAAGCTTTTTCCTACTTGTAACTTCTGATTATAATGTCTCTCTGCCCTTTTATCCATAGTTAGCCTCATCCCTTCCTTATATCACCTACAATCAAGCTACCTTGACCATTTATGTTTTAACTAAAATGCTACCTTTACTGCAGTTTATTTATCAGAAATTTCATGTCTTAAACTGTGAGTATTTTTATTGGGATTGTTATTGTTTTCATTAGTGCTCTGGTTACAAACTTATATAAGCCCTACTAATTTAAATATGGA
>NW_012149729.1:13675643-13676206 GCF_000956105.1 Propithecus coquereli | reverse complement strand
TTGCAATCTACGGTGTTAAAATCATGGCTTTAACATGATTTTTCTTCAACCACTATCCTATAAAAAGTTGTTTTTTCCCAGAATTCTACTTGCAGTTCTTTCATCTGTCTTTAAATTCGTTCTCTAGACAATCTCATCCATATTCTCAGTTTCAAATGCCATCCATATACCCATGACTCCTGCATACACAGGCCCAAATCATCTCCTCCTCCTCTATACGCAATTCATAGCACTTCATATGACAACACTTAACATACTGCAATGTGATTTTTGTTTACATGTCTATATTTGCAACTAAGCAGGAAGGACTTTTTATTCATTATTGTTAATGCCCTCGTTAAATTTATACTCCAAAACCAACTGCTTTTGTGAGCTTCAAGCACATATTTCCAACCGGTTACTGAGCACCACATCTGATCGGGTCATTCCCCTGTTTAAAATCCTTATTAGCTTCCTACCACCTTTACGCTAAAGACTGTCCTTAAGATAAAAATAAAAACACATGATCTTCAGGACCCTCTCAATACCCACTTATATAGTTC
This sequence comes from Propithecus coquereli, assembly GCF_000956105.1. NCBI lineage: Eukaryota > Metazoa > Chordata > Mammalia > Primates > Indriidae > Propithecus > Propithecus coquereli. The sequence goes on along the minus strand of NW_012149729.1, from coordinate 13,675,664 downwards.
TGCTAGTTAAACTCAACAAGT
>NW_012149729.1:13673606-13675593 GCF_000956105.1 Propithecus coquereli | reverse complement strand
ATATTATAGTAGAAATGCTACTAATATATTTCCATACATTCTGAATACATCAAACACCATCCCAGGATTTTTTAAACATAAAAAGGTCACATTACTTTGTTTCCAAAGATTACTTATGTATCAATGAAGCATTATTAATGTTAATTTCTAAACAAAATGATAAAGTACATTCTATATTTAGCTTTATATTCAACAATCGGATATGCATTTCTGCATTAGTCACTTATTTATTTAATACATAGGATGTTCCAATATAGTAATGAAAATTATAATCTATGTTAAAACTAGACTGATGCATTTTGTAAGAAAAACAAATCTTCAATGTTATTTGACATGAATTAAATGTATATTATGAACTTTAATCAAACCAACATCAATCTTTTAAAATGAAACAGTCTATAAATTAAGGATAACATAAAGATATGTGTCTAGAAAGCATTTTTGCTCATAAAACTAAAAAGATACTTTAAATAGCAGTTTTTATAGTATTGCATCATGCTAAAGAAGAATTTAGTATCAGACTTTTTGTTTCTTTCTCAAAAAAGCAATAATACTGCTTCACGATTATTTGTTGTTAAATAATATAATAGCCATAACTAAGCATTCTTTTATGTAAATGGCTCCTACTAGCAACATGCATTACAAAAGAAAGTTTGTTATTTATGTATAACAAAGATATAGCACATAATTGACTCATTAAAAATACAGTTCACCTGGAATAGTTGTAATTTATTATATAAACTCCAATATGAATATAATGTTTTTAAATTAGTTATATAATAAATATAAATCATTTTATTATTTACATAAAAGAATAGCATTCTCTCTTTAACATAATCCATGATATGGTAGGGTACTTTTATGGACCCATGTAACTTTGAATTCCAAGGAGCTTTTTAAAATGTTTCAATTATCTATTCGAATTCCCTTGCTTAGAGATAGTTAGCATGTTTCTCATAAAAAAAAAAAAAAAAAAACACTATTGTCTGCATATAGTGTGACCTCTTTCACTTGAGTAGGTATCCTCTCCATCACCGACTAAGTGAGGATGTAACCTTGTCAAACCAAAGGCAAAAGAATAATGAGCATAGGACAGGCTAACCCAGCACTGAAAGGTTATTAAGGAGGTTGCAAAAATAGTACTCTGGGTAACAAAATAAAAGTACACTCCAAAGAGTAGGTTATTATTAAAGAAAGCACTTAAAACCTGAGAAGCATTTAATACCCATTCTCACATGTCTGCCACACAAAATTCCACTTAAATTTATTTACTTCATTAGCTAATAAGTAGATTTGGTTAATATGTTTTCAAATGAATCCTGATAAAACAGTCTTGAAAGAAACATATTTATAGAATACCTGTTTCCACAAAGCACTAGCCAAAGGTAAGTATGAACAAGTAGATAATATTTTGCTTTTACCAAACAATTATAAATTAACATCCAACAAGAAAGAAAAAGCCATTCCAACTCAAGAATCAGAAATATAAATTGGAAAAGTCTACCCAACAGTAGGTTTTTACTACAACTAAAACAAATGGCAGTAACACTGCTACATTTGTTGCTACTCCAATGCACTAACTGGCATAACAGGAAATCATAATAAAACATTTTTACAAGTAGCTGAAACCAGAAGAAATTAGGCAAGTTCAGCTGCAGTCTTCCCAGTGTGAATTTACTTTTAAAACAAACAAAAATTTCAAATCTAAACCATTCAAGCGTGTACTAGGACTACGCATTATATCATCATGTCAGTTACACACACTTTGACATTCCTTTTCCACATTAAGACTGGAATGAAACTTTTGTTCCTGACCGGTCATAACGTTTTAACAGAGAAACAGCGCCACCTTTTGGTCTCAAACAGAAGCCTCCAATACTAGTCTCAAACTTTCCTTTTCATTTAAACTCCTGATTTATATATAAATCTCAGGGAATTTCATGTCATAATTATCACCTTCTAGCAATACTTTTGAGCTACACAAACA
>NW_012149729.1:13668190-13669376 GCF_000956105.1 Propithecus coquereli | reverse complement strand
CTAAAGACTGTCCTTAAGATAAAAATAAAAACACATGATCTTCAGGACCCTCTCAATACCCACTTATATAGTTCTGCTAGTTAAACTCAACAAGTACTGCCCTTTCCTCAGGTTATTTTCTCACGCCTCCAAGGTGTCATATAAACATATTTCTGCCTAAAGTGTTTCCCTCTCTCTCCACCTTCCTATCATCTGGTTAACTCAGACTTCAAAAGAAAACTTGAATCACATGAGGCAAGCTCACAGGAATTCTGCCCTAACACTCCTCATCATCTTCTCCCCATTCCATCCTCAGTCTCAGTTAGGTGATCAAAAATCCCAAGTTCCCCATCATACCCTGTGATTATTTCTATCATAGCATATTTAAATGTGCATTATAATTATTCCCTTGTCTCTCTTTCCAAGAGTCTATAAGCATTTTGAGAATACATTATCTCTTATGTCTGTGTTCCTGAGGTCTGGGCATTTTGCAGGTAATTCATATAATTTAGTGGAAATTTTCAATTGGTGAAATTCCTGAAAATTACTCAAATTAACATGCCCAGAAATCCTATTCCATCCACTCCAACCCCCAAATACACTTCTATATCTGCCTCCTTAGTTAACAGGTAGTACCATTCATCCGATTCCCCTAGCTCTACTAGCTCTTGAGTCAGCTTCGGTTTCAAACTCTCTCTTTGAATCTCTCATCATCAGACTTTCCCTCTGCCCACAATGCCTTTTCCATACTTGAAAAATTCTATTCATCTCTCAAAAGCCCTGTTCAGATGGTGCCTATTCTGCAAAGCCTTTAAAAAAAAAAAAAAATGCAGTTCCCTTGAGGAAATTAGGAAATTACATCCTGTTGCTCCTAGACTGGGGATAGAAAAATCCCCATACCCCCAAATCTTGACTTAATCTTTCCCTTGTACAATCACCCATTTACCCAACTTTTCTAATGGTAATTGTCAGAACCAAAAGGTAAGGCATTGTAAACAAAAGATTTATGCAGGGGTAAAAAACCCAGAAGGAAGCATGTCTAATTTCAAACACAGAAATATTAGAATCACCAGTCAACACCTGAATGACCTTGCTTGATTTTATAAAGGAAGCAGTAGCATTTTCTTTACCTTTCCTCTCCTCCACAAGATTAAATTACTTATTCTCCCATGTGTGCTCCCACAGCAGTGCAGGTAAACTTCAAAGA
>NW_012149729.1:13664083-13668140 GCF_000956105.1 Propithecus coquereli | reverse complement strand
TACATTTAAAAATAATTTCATTAATTTAATAATTGGCAATATAGTATTAACAATGGATTACCAGTTAAATCAGCATAAGTACAAATAATTTTGTATACAGAGTATGCTTCTGAATTACTTACACCAATGATACAATGTCACCACGTTGTACTTCAAAATTCCTTACTTTCCAGTGATTCAAGAGTACCACGTCAGATGACTGACTCCCCCCAGGATTCAAAGAAGGCTAGAAAATAAGGAGAAAGAGACACATCTATCATTTGTATTTTTCAATCTTCATGGTTCCTTGCACTTCATAGCTTGAGTGGAGTGCAATAAAACACTTCTAATACAGTACCTTTCAATAAATTGCCGTTCTAAAGTAACTGCAAACGATGAGTTTTCAAAAAGGCTCATCGGGATTCTTCACATATGAGCCAGAAAAAAATAAATTACCAATACTTATTTGAAAGGAAAATGTGCTAGATATTCAAATCTTTACTAAACTCCAATAAAGAGGTATGGAAAGCTTTAAGAAGGATTTAAAAATATGAGGAAGAAGTGAGTCAAAGCTTCCAACACAATATTGAGATAGGATCTAATTCCACAGCGGTACACATCATTGTTCCAAGTGGGCAAATGAGGACATAATCTCAAATGAACCAGAAAAACACCCATATGAAGAACTGAAGGGAGCAAAAACAACCGGTGGTGGGACAATCATAAAAAATGTAGGGATTTCCCACCTTGACCTCCCTTTTCTTGAGAAAGTATGTACCGAGGATCCTGGTCCCAGTTTGAGCCTAATACTTGGCCTCCATCCTAGGATTCAGACAACTCTAGCTAGCTGTGCCTGAGGATTAATGGAGCAAGAACTGAGAAACATTTAAACAAGAATTTATCTGAAGGTCAGGAACCTTATCGGCACAAAAATTTGATTGGGAAACCATGAAGCCAACATATCTGTCATTCGGACAGGGGCATAGACAAAGCTAATGGAAAACAAATCTGACACCTGAGGTGAGAATGGTGAGACAAAAAAATAAGAAAAACTAAGAGAATTTTCTCACTATTGACTCTCTGAAAATGCCCCCATGGGAAGCAGTCATTTCTGTGGTGAGGGGACAGGTGCTAAACTGAGGCTCTCTGCCTTCACTGAGGTGCTGATGACAGCAGCAAGTGGAGACATGACCACGGCAAGTTGGGCAGAAGTGAGGAACACAGTGAACATCAGGCAACAGCCATTCCCTGGAGCAGTAGAGACGTACCCTTTTGTGAAGATTCTTGGAATTATCTGTAGATTTTCTACAAAGCAAGCATGGGTAAAAATGTCAAAATTCTGCATGGAGGCTAATGATGGCCAGACATACTAAATACATACTTATTTTTGACTCCTCAGGTTTTGTGGCCAAAAAAAAATATTGATTATTCTTGGACATGTCAAACATTCCCAGAACTTCTACCAACTTCTGTATGTGATAATGCCTAAATCTCTTAGTTTTGAATTCCCTCCTAGTGATTTCACCTGACTATAGTCACTTGACACAAAATTCAACATGATTACAATGGAATGTCATTTCCTTCCAAATAAAAAGTCTTCTTCCTTATTTTCTTATGTCCTATTTACCCTTTTCCTAGTCAACCAGCTTAAAATGGTAGTTATCTTTTCACTTCGTATCAACCAGTCACAAGCTGAAGGGATTTTTTAAAATCGTAATGTCTTTCACCTATGGCACATCTTTTCTCTCCTCTCTACCGTCATCATATCTCGAGCACCAATCATCACATAATTCACGACATATCCACATGAATCAGTCTCTCGCCTCCAACTCAGAAAGAAACAATTCCATTTCTTCCCAGCTATATGATCTTGAGCAAGTTACTTAACTTTATTATGCCCTTCTTTACTAGTAAAATGATGACAATTAGTAACTATTACCTACTAATTAAATATTAATAATAGCCAATATCAACTGAGTGCTTACCATGTGCACTGTTCCGATAATAATGTCCAGACGTACTAAGTGCTTACCATGTGCAAGACACTGTTTAAGGGTTTTACAAATACAGTTGACACAGGTTTGAACTACACAGGACCATTTATACACAGATTTATTTCAATAAACGTTACACTACTGTGCCTGCCTCTCCTTCCACCTCCTCCACCTCTTCTGCCTCTGCTAGCCCGAGACAGCAAGATCAACCCCTCCTTTTTCTCCTCCTCCTCCACTTACTCAATGTGAAGATGATGAGGATGAAGACCTTGACCTTTATAATGATCTACTCCCACTTAATGAATAGTGTATATATTTTCTTTTCCTTATGATTTTCTAAATGACATTTTCTCTTGTTTTTTTAATCAGAGGTGCCACTATATAATAACATTTTCTCTTCTCTAGGTTACTTCGTTGTAAGAATACAGTACATAAAACATATGAAATGTGTGTTCAACTGTTTATGTTATGAGTAAAGTAGATTTTCAACTGGGGGTAGGGAGTGTCGGTACCCCAACCCTCTCATTGTTCAAGAGTTAACTGTACTAACTTACTTGGTGAGATCATTCATTTAAAGTGCTTACATTAGTTCTTAGTCCACAGTTAACCTCTCAATAACTTCTATTATTGATATGACTACACCACAATTTTATTTATGGGCAGTTTTGTATACTTTCCCAGGTTCCTCCTCAGGCTCTACAGCTAATGAGGAACAGAGTTGACACAGTAGGATAAGTCCAGGGCTTTACCGGGTCATGGTGCTAGGAAATGGAGCTCTTGTCATCACAACAGTAGAGTTAGATTGAAAGTTGAGCTTCCACAAGGGTTCATTCTCTTTCATTCACATTTTTAATCACATTCTCTAACTCCCTCTTCTTCTCTGTCTTTGAGTTCAGTATCTGCAGGTACTCTTCTTTATGTCTTTGTATTCTTCCTCCTGTGTTACTGATGCAGTAAAGGTGGCTTAAGGGGAAACCATCAGGGTTCTAAACCATAAAGAGAAAATCTCCTTCCCATTGCACTTTCACTGTGATCATTGTTTTCCTTGCCATCAGAATAATGAGGAACAAAGGTGATTTAATTATTCCTGACTGAGGCAGGGGCGTGGTGGCTCATGCCTGTAATTCTAGCACTCTGGGAGGCCAAGGCAAGAGGATTGCTTGAGCACAAGAGTTTGAGGTTGCTGTGAGCTAGGCTGACTCCATAGCCCGGGCAACAGAGCAAGACTCTGTCTAAAAAAAAAAAAAAAAAAAAAAATTATTCCTGACTGCTCTTTCTTGGCCTCTTTTACTGGTGTTTTCCAGAAGTTTGTAACTACAACCCATAAAAAGAAATGCATTTTACACCATACCCAGTACACATACGCACAAAAAAATCTGAATAAAATTTTATAATAATTAACTTTACTACATACACTGTAATATTTTCTATTCACTCCTAATCTATGTTTTTAAAATTCTGCCTATAACCAACCATATTGATTTCATATCCACTATATTGATTTTGCAACCTACTAATGGGTTGCAATCTATGGTGTTAAAATCATGGCTTTAACATGATTTTTCTTCAACCACTATCCTATAAAAAGTTGTTTTTTCCCAGAATTCTACTTGCAGGTCTTTCATCTGTCTTTAAATTCCTTCTCTAGACAATCTCATCCATATTCTCAGTTTCAAATGCCATCCATATACCCATGACTCCTACATACACAGGCCCAAATCATCTCCTCCTTCTCTATACGCAATTCACAGCACTTCATATGACAACACTTAACATACTGCAATGTGATTTTTGTTTACATGTCTATATTTGCAACTAAGCAGGAAGGACTTTTTATCCATTATTGTTAATACCCTCATTAAATTCATACTCCAAAACCAACTGCTTTTGTGAGCTTCAAGCACATATTTCCAACCAGTTACTGAGCACCACATCTGATCGGGTCATTCCCTTGTTTAAAATCCTTATTAGCTTCCTACCACCTTTACTCTAAAGACTGTCCTTAAGATAAAAATAAAAACACATGATCTTCAGGACCCTCTCAATACCCACTTATATAGTTCTGCTAGTTAAACTCAACAAGT
>NW_012149729.1:13659496-13660918 GCF_000956105.1 Propithecus coquereli | reverse complement strand
ATAGATTTATATCTATGCATCTCTGTGTATAAATAAACATAAACACATACATACATATATAAAAAGGTACACACTGAACAGACCAATAACAAATAGAGAAAATGAATCCATAATTAAAAATCTCCCAAGAAAGATCTTCCAGGAACAGAATTTGGCTGTGAATCTGTCTATCTATCCTACTAAAATTGTTCCATAAGAGCGAGAAGGAAGGAATCCTTCCTAACTCCATCTACAAAGTCAGTATCACCCTAATACCAAAGTCAGGAAAGAACACAACAAAAAAAGAAAACTACAGACCAGTATTCCTCATGAACATGAATGCAAAAATCCTCAAGAAAATACTAGCAAACTGAATCCAACAGCACATAAAAAAAAAAAAAAATTCACCACGATCAAGTGGGCTTCATCCCAGGGTCACGAGAATGGTTCAACATATGCAAATCAATAAATGTGATTCACCACATAAACAGAATCAAAAACAAAAACTATATGATCATCTCAATCAGCGCAGGAAATACAATCAATAAAATCCAGCACCCCTTCATGATAAAAACCCTTAACTAACTGGGCATAGAAGAAACATATCTCAAAATAATAAAAGCCATATATGACAAACCCACAGTTAACATCATAATGAATGGAGTAAAGTTGAAAGTATTCTTCCTAAGAACTAGAACAAGACAAGGATGCCCACTGTCACCACTTCTATTCAACATAGTACTGAAAGTCCTAGACAGAGCGATTAGTCAAGAGAAAAAAATAAAGGACATTCGAATTGGAAAAGAGGAGGTCAAACTATCCCTGTTTGTCAAAAGTATGATCTTACATCTAGAACATACTAAAGACTCTTCCAAAACATTCCTAGGATTGATAAATAAATTCAGTAAAGTTTCAGGTTACAAAACTAATGGACACAAATCATTAGCATTTCTGAGAAATGCTGAGCATCAATCTAGAACTCAATGCCATTTACAATAGCTGCAAAGAAAATATCTAGGAATATACTTAACCAAGAAGGGAAAAGATCTCTACAAGTAGAACAACAAAACACTAATTAAAGAAATTATAGATAACACAAACAAATGGAAAACAACCCATGCTTGCAGATTGGAAGAACCAATATTATCAAAATGTCTGCACTGCACAAAATAATTTACAGAGTCAATGCAATTCCTATCAAACCAACGTCATTCACAAAATTAGAGAAAACAATTCTAAATTTCATATGGAATCAAAACAGAGCCCCAATAGCTAAAGTAATACTAAGCAAAAATAACAAATCTGGAGGCAACACATTAACCAACTTCAAATTATACTACAAAGCTATAGTAACCAAAACAGCATGGTACTGGTATAAAAGTAGACATATAGACCAATGAAACCAAACAGAAAACTCAGAAATAAAACTATACACCTATAACC
>NW_012149729.1:13645722-13648261 GCF_000956105.1 Propithecus coquereli | reverse complement strand
ACCACGATCAAGTGGGCTTCATCCCAGGGTCACGAGAATGGTTCAACATAAGCAAATCAATAAATGTGATTCACCACATAAACAGAATCAAAAACAAAAACTATATGATCATCTCAATCAGTGTAGGAAATACAATCAATAAAATCCAGCACCCCTTCATGATAAAAACCCTTAACTAACTGGGCATAGAAGAAACATATCCCAAAATAATAAAAGCCATATATGACAAACCCACAGTTAACATCATAATGAATGGAGTAAAGTTGAAAGCATTCCTCCTAAGAACTAGAACAAGACAAGGATGCCCACTGTCACCACTTCTATTCAACATAGTACTGAAAGTCCTAGACAGAGCGATCAGTCAAGAGAAAGAAATAAAGGACATTCGAATTGGAAAAGAGGAGGTCAAACTATCCCTGTTTGCCAAAAGTATGATCTTACATCTAGAACACACTAAAGACTCTTCCAAAAAATTCCTAGGATTGATAAATGAATTCAGTAAAGTTTCAGGTTACAAAACTAATGGACACAAATCATTAGCATTTCTCAGAAATGCTGAGCATCAATCTAGAACTCAATGCCATTTACAATAGCTGCAAAGAAAATATCTAGGAATATACTTAACCAAGAAGGTAAAAGATCTCTACAAGTAGAACAACAAAACACTAATTAAAGAAATTATAGATAACACAAACAAATGGAAAACAACCCATGCTCGCAGATTGGAAGAACCAATATTATCAAAATGTCTGCACTGCACAAAATAATTTACAGAGTCAATGCAATTCCTATCAAATCAACATCATTCACAAAATTAGAGAAAACAATTCTAAATTTCATATGGAATCAAAACAGAGCCCCAATAGCTAAAGCAATACTAAGCAAAAATAACAAATCTGGAGGCAACACATTAACCAACTTCAAATTATACTACAAAGCTATAGTAACCAAAACAGCATGGTACTGGTATAAAAGTAGACATATAGACCAATGAAACCAAACAGAGAACTCAGAAATAAAACTATACACCTATAACCAACTGCTCTTCAACAAGCAGACAAAAACATATAGTGGGGAAAGGACACCCTATTCTATAAACGGTGCTAGAAAATTGGAAAGCCACATGCAGAAGTACAAAACTGGATCCTTATGTTTCACTATATATAAAAATTAACTCAAGATGGATTAAAGACTTAAATATAATGAGCTGAAACTATGGAAATTCTAGAAGAAAACTTAGGAAAACTCTTCTGGACATTGGCCTAGACAAATAATTTATGAGTAAGACCCCAAAAGCAAGAACAACAACAACAACAAAAATAAGTAAATGAGACTTAATTAAACTAAAAAGTTTCTGCATAGCAAAGGAAACAATCCAGAGTAAACAGGCAACCTACAGAATGAAAGAAAATACTTGCAAACTGTACATCCAACCAAGGACTAATATCTAGAATCTACAAGGAATTCAAACAAATCAACACACACACACACACACACACACACACACACACACAAATAACCCTATTAAAAAGTGGGCCTAAGACATGAACAGACATTTTTCAAAAGAAAATATACAAATGGCCAACAAACATGAAAAAACATTCAACATCAGTAATCATCAGGGAAATGCAAATTATTTTAAAGCCACAATGAGATATCACCTTACCCCTGTCAGAATGGCCATAATTAAAAAATCAAAAAAAAAAATTAGATGTTGGTGCAGATGTGGTAAAGAAGAAACACTTATACATTGTTTGTGGGACTGTAAATTAGTGCAACCTCTATAAAAAACAGTATGGAGATTCCTCAAAGAACTAAAAGTAGACCTACCGTTCAATCCAGCAATCCCACTATTGGGTATCTACCCAAAGGAAAAGAAGTCATTTTATCAAAAAGACACATGAGCTCATATGTTTATCACAGCGCAATTTACAATTGCAAAAATAGAGAATCAACCTAAGTGCCCATCAACTGGTGAGTGGATAAAGAAAATGAGGTGTGTGTGTGTGTGTGTGTGTGTGTGTGTGTGTGTGTATGTGTGTATAATGGAATAATACTTGGCCATAAAAAAAGAATGAAATAATGTCTTTTGCAACAACTTGGATGGAACTGGAGGCCATTATCCAAAGTGAAGTATGTCAGGAATGGAAAAACAAATACCACATGTACTCATTTATAAATGAGAGCTAAATAATGGGTATACATGGTCACACAGGGTGGTATAATGGGCTTTGGAGACTCAGAAGGGTGGAGGATAGGACAGGGTAAGGGGTCAAAAATTACCTATCAGGTACAATGTACACTATTCTGGTGTGACAGGTACACTAAAAGCCCTGACTTCATCACTATATAATTCATCCATGTAACAAAAAAACACTTGTCCCACCTAAACCTATTGAAATAAAAAATTTTTTAAATTGTAAAAATAAAATGTTTATTGGGGAGAGTATGAAAAAAAGATATACATTAAAAATCTAAAAGTTCTTAGTTCTGGTTTATTAGATTATGATTTTCCTTTTCTTTCCCTGTTTTTTGTTGT
>NW_012149729.1:13643226-13644627 GCF_000956105.1 Propithecus coquereli | reverse complement strand
AAATGGTCTAGATTGCCATCTTTCTTCCCTTGCTATTCAGGGGCCTCTATCATTTGCATGGCTTCTAGAGTGCTGAGATTTGTCTTACCAGGAGTTCATAATAAAATAGACTATCCTGTACCCAGCTCTGTACAAGCTTTAAGTTAGAAATGGAACATTCCTCTCACGTAAAGGGTGCTTATTACCAATACACCTTGTGATAATTAATTTTAGGTGTCAACTTGACTAGATTAAGGGATACCCAGAGAGCTGATGAAGCATTAATTCTGTACGTCTGTGAAGATGTTTCCAGAAGAGATTGGCAAACAGATGGACTGAGTAAGAAAGATCTGCCTTCACTCAATGTGGGCAGGCACCATCCAATCAGCTGAGGGCCCACATAGAAAAAAAACGGCAGAGGAAAGATAAATTCTATCTTCTCTGGAGTTGGAACACCCTTCTCCTCCTTCCCTTGGACTTTAGAACTCCAGGTTCTCTGCCTTTTGACTCTGGGACTTGTACCGGTTGTACCCCTAGGCCTCAGGCTTTTGGCCTCAGACTGAGAGTTACACCACTGGCGTCCCTGATTCTGAGGCCTTCGTACTTGGACAGAGCCCACCTACCAGTTTCCCTGGTTCTCCGGCTTGCAGACAGGCTATTATGGGACTTCTCAATCTCTATAATCACATGAGCCATTCCCCTAATAAATCACTTCTCATATGTATATGTATATATAGTCCTATTAGTATTGGTCTTGACTCTATGGAGAACCCTGACCATAATTTCTTAATTTTTCCTAAAAAGCAAGTATTTAAAGCTATATTAATAAAAGTAAAAATATGTCACATTAATTTAATTTGGAAGTATAATACATTGAGTTGCTAATTTTTCATTCTCCTAATGTTAACTGTATGTTCTACTAGAGAGTTACACATCAACGTGTTCGTATTGCTTGTAGGAATGAAAATCTTTACAAACTATCTACAAGATAATTTGCCAAAATGTATTTAAAGTCTTTAAAGTGATCTTATCCTTAGACCTGGAAATGTCACACTTAAAAAATTGTCTTCCAATACTGAATATATTCCATAGTTTAAAAAGAAAAAAAGTTGTCCTAAGAAAATAATCAGAAAGAAGTGCAAAGATGTATGTATAAAGATGTTCATCATCATTATTTATAATAGTGAATAACTGAGCCAGCCTCAATATCAATAAAAGGGAACTGATTAAACCATGGTTTAAAAATGATTAAACAATATGCATATGAAAAACAATTAAAAGTTACATGCAGAAAAATATATATTTGGATATGTTTGGCAAACAAACAAAGTGAAAAATGTGATAAATAAAAAAAATTGGTATTTAGAAAAGGATTGGAGGGAGGAAAGAAGGGAGGAAGAGGGGGAGGGAGGGAATGAAGGA
>NW_012149729.1:13629098-13631461 GCF_000956105.1 Propithecus coquereli | reverse complement strand
TGCATATTTGCCGATATTCCACCTGTCAAAGGGAGTCATATGGCCAAGTCAAGAATCAGAGTAGGAGAGGACATCACAGAGCTCAGGTACCAAGAGGCACAATTCATGGGGCCTGGGGTGGTGAGGGGACATTAATATGACAATTTACCAAAGCTCTTCCCTCTGGACCCAATGAATCATATCCCTCCCACATGCAAAATATATACTACTCTTCCCAAGAACCCCAAAGTGTCCTCAGACTTTTGCAACAGGTTAAATAAAAGTCCATTAACTCATGATATGCATCACATCCAAGTATAGATGAGGACTCTTGGGTGCCTCCTGAGTGCAGCTCATCTTGAATCAGACACTTACGAAGCAAAAAGACAAATTATCTGTCCCCCAAACGCCCAACATACAATCGAAGGACAAGAACAAGATAACCACAATAGAATTTTTAAAAAGCAATGGGGAAATATAGAAGTCACTTATCCATAGAAAGTTTAAAATCCAGCAGCATATATTGTCAGGGCCCCCTACCCCAAAGACAGGAATGTTTTTTTATTAGGGCCCTTTTCTGTTCTCTGCAATGGTTCCCTAATCTATTGTTCTATATGGCTTACTTAGCTCTGCCCTCAAGGCTTTTGGCTCCATTTTTAAAAAGAAATGCTCTCCTTTATTATAAATTGGAGATCCCCAGAAGCCACTTTTTAACTGACTATCCTTTTTTTTTTTAATTTTTTTTTTTACAGATAGTCACCCAGGCTAGAGTGCAACAGCAGGATCATAGCTCACTATAACCTCAAACTCCTGAGCTCAAACAACCTTTCTACCTCAACCTCCTGAGTAGCTGGGTCAATAGAAGCATACCACCACACCAAGCTAATTTTTCTTTTTTTTGGTAGAGATAGGGTCTCGCTATATGGCTGGTCTCAAATTCCTGGCCTTAAATGATTCTCCTGCCTCAGGCTCCCAAAGTTCTGGGATTACAGGTGTGAGCCACTGTGCCCAGCCTGACCATCCCTTTTAGTTCAAGCTAATACAACTCCCTTAAAACTTTGTATACTTTCTATTAATCTAATTGGAATTCATTCCATTTCCCCCCAAAACTACATCTGTTACTCTTTTTGAACCATACTTTTCTCTGCTTTGGAAGTGTCAGGCTATTGTAGCACAAAGCCCTCAGGAGTCTTAGGATCTATTCTAACTAAAAAGATCTACTACAAACCACCTTAATCTTTCCGAGGTCTTAACATAGAGTCTTCCAGTCCTCATTTGATCTTTACCCCAGGCCATTTTTTACTTTGAGAATCTTTTGTCTGCTACAGTCCAGGAATGGAAATGCTTTTATTTTCTAACCCAGAAAATCCTGTTCATCCCCTATTTCCTCTAATTTCTGCTTCAAGTTCATTTATCTCTTCCCATACCTTATACAAAGCCATAAGAAGCCAACTGACGATTTCAGTATTTTGCCTGGAAATCTCCTTAGCCAAATTTACAAATAAATTAGGCATATTTTCTATTTTCCAAGTTCCTACAGGTGACAGTTTTTTAAATTGTTTCAGTACCATAAAACATGGGTCACCATCATTTCAGTTTCCAACAACAGCTTCCTTACCACTTTTCTGGTTTCCATAACAGTTGCTTGTCATTTGTTCAGCCTCTGCCAACAATCCCCTCACCACTCAACCAGCCTCTACTGCCACTCAGTCCCAAAACCAATGCCACATATTTTAGGTTTTCATTATGGCAGCACCTCAATAATAATACCAGTTTTTGTTTCAGTTACTATTGCTCCATAACAAACCACTCCAAAATTATGTGTATTAAAAGAAAAACTAAAATTTATGTGCTCATGGCCCTACAACTTGGGCTCTCCTCAGCCAGGAAAATCATCTGCTGGTCTCTCTTGAGGTCACTTATGTGGCTGCAATCATCTGGGGCTCAACAGGGGCTGGATAGTCCAAGAGGGCCTCGTTGACCTGTCAGGCACTCAACTGGGGCTTGCTGGCCAGGATGCCTCATGTATCCTTCAATATCTCCTTAATGAGAATAGCCTGAGTTCTTACATGTTCCCAGTTCACAAGTACCTACCAAGCTTCTACTTAAGGAATATTTGCTAACGTCCCATTGGCCAGAGCAAGTCATACAGCCAGAGACAATGTGGAAGGAAACTACACAAATCAATGAGGGAGGCTTGATTCACTGAGGAGTCATTGCTGTAAAAATCTACACATCTCCCAAGCTAAAGTGATGGGCCTTTCACTCAGCTGACACTCTTGTACTTGTGCTTCCTGTTGGTCATTTTAAAAGCCACAGAAATAAAAGACAGTTTATCTTTTTTAAAAAAGGAAAAATATTCACTGGCAAAAAAAATAAATAAA
>NW_012149729.1:13626653-13629048 GCF_000956105.1 Propithecus coquereli | reverse complement strand
CATAGTAAAGTGTGTAGCAACAGAAAGGAAATAAGTGATTCAACAAATAACAAAGTTTTTAGGAGGCTGCGGGGATGATTTCCCCAGAAGCACGTAACTCCAAAGAGGCCAAATTCCCCAACAGGTACGATGGTATAGCAATGTATCTGCATCACTTATATAACGTCTGTGAAGATAATACCATGGATTTTAGATCCTTTAGCTCCTCGTCATTGAACCTGATACTGCATTATATTAAAAACAAAACAAAAAAACCATCCACCATCCTGTCAATACAGACATGTATCAGTAGAAATTCTGGTCCCTGAGCCCCCTGAATTACATGGCTCAAAACTATCAGAACTGAGGGGTTCAAATGTGCACAAAAAAAACAGCCTATCAAAAGGAATTAAAAAGTATTGTGGCAGATGAAAGGCACAAAAGCATACAGTCCTGGTATTATTTATCTAATGCCACAAAACAAACCACTCCATAACTTAAAACAAAAATCATTTATTGGCTTATGATTCTACAATTTAGGCTATGCCTGGCTAGGCAGTTAGTCAGCTAGTTTGGCTGGGATCACTCAGGCAGCTGCAGTCACGAAGGCGGCAGTGTTCCAAGAGCACAAGCTCCATTGCATAAGCATGTAACAAGCCTCTGTTTGCATATTTGCCGATATTCCACCTGTCAAAGGGAGTCATATGGCCAAGTCAAGAATCAGAGTAGGAGAGGACATCACAGAGCTCAGGTACCAAGAGGCACAATTCATGGGGCCTGGGGTGGGGAGGGGACATTAATATGACAATTTACCAAAGCTCTTCCCTCTGGACCCAATGAATCATATCCCTCCCACATGCAAAATATATACTACTCTTCCCAAGAACCCCAAAGTGTCCTCAGACTTTTGCAACAGGTTAAATAAAAGTCCATTAACTCATGATATGCATCACATCCAAGTATAGATGAGGACTCTTGGGTGCCTCCTGAGTGCAGCTCATCTTGAATCAGACACTTACGAAGCAAAAAGACAAATTATCTGTCCCCCAAACGCCCAACATACAATCGAAGGACAAGAACAAGATAACCACAATAGAATTTTTAAAAAGCAATGGGGAAATATAGAAGTCACTTATCCATAGAAAGTTTAAAATCCAGCAGCATATATTGTCAGGGCCCCCTACCCCAAAGACAGGAATGTTTTTTTATTAGGGCCCTTTTCTGTTCTCTGCAATGGTTCCCTAATCTATTGTTCTATATGGCTTACTTAGCTCTGCCCTCAAGGCTTTTGGCTCCATTTTTAAAAAGAAATGCTCTCCTTTATTATAAATTGGAGATCCCCAGAAGCCACTTTTTAACTGACTATCCTTTTTTTTTTTAATTTTTTTTTTTACAGATAGTCACCCAGGCTAGAGTGCAACAGCAGGATCATAGCTCACTATAACCTCAAACTCCTGAGCTCAAACAACCTTTCTACCTCAACCTCCTGAGTAGCTGGGTCAATAGAAGCATACCACCACACCAAGCTAATTTTTCTTTTTTTTGGTAGAGATAGGGTCTCGCTATATGGCTGGTCTCAAATTCCTGGCCTTAAATGATTCTCCTGCCTCAGGCTCCCAAAGTTCTGGGATTACAGGTGTGAGCCACTGTGCCCAGCCTGACCATCCCTTTTAGTTCAAGCTAATACAACTCCCTTAAAACTTTGTATACTTTCTATTAATCTAATTGGAATTCATTCCATTTCCCCCCAAAACTACATCTGTTACTCTTTTTGAACCATACTTTTCTCTGCTTTGGAAGTGTCAGGCTATTGTAGCACAAAGCCCTCAGGAGTCTTAGGATCTATTCTAACTAAAAAGATCTACTACAAACCACCTTAATCTTTCCGAGGTCTTAACATAGAGTCTTCCAGTCCTCATTTGATCTTTACCCCAGGCCATTTTTTACTTTGAGAATCTTTTGTCTGCTACAGTCCAGGAATGGAAATGCTTTTATTTTCTAACCCAGAAAATCCTGTTCATCCCCTATTTCCTCTAATTTCTGCTTCAAGTTCATTTATCTCTTCCCATACCTTATACAAAGCCATAAGAAGCCAACTGACGATTTCAGTATTTTGCCTGGAAATCTCCTTAGCCAAATTTACAAATAAATTAGGCATATTTTCTATTTTCCAAGTTCCTACAGGTGACAGTTTTTTAAATTGTTTCAGTACCATAAAACATGGGTCACCATCATTTCAGTTTCCAACAACAGCTTCCTTACCACTTTTCTGGTTTCCATAACAGTTGCTTGTCATTTGTTCAGCCTCTGCCAACAATCCCCTCACCACTCAACCAGCCTCTACTGCCACTCAGTCCCAAAACCAATGCCACATATTTTAGGTTTTCATTATGGCAGCACCTCAATAATAATACCA
>NW_012149729.1:13613973-13615587 GCF_000956105.1 Propithecus coquereli | reverse complement strand
GCGCTCATTTCCTCAAGTGAGTTTTACTGCGAGATCATGTTCATCAAACTTTATCTTTAGGATTCTACAAAGCCCAACTGCAAGCTGCATGCGCCCAGGGAGGGTTGATGATCGCTTCTTCCAGGTGTCTGTAGCTGCTCTAAACATAAGGCCACTGTACATTAATATCTCAGTTCAGTGTTTTTCAGTTGCAGTGAAAGTGAATTCAAACCTTAATCCCACATTAGAGCTCTCCCCCCGCTGCTCAAAGCCTAGACAATATTTCTTGCATAACAGATTTTTGTTTTAGTTTATCCATTTCCTAAAGATATGTCTCTCCCATGGTCCTGATTTTATTTAGAATCTCTGTTCCAGTTTTCCACCTTGCATGAGCCCAGGGCTTTGTCTTCTAATCCTCATGTGGCCACTAAAACCAAAAACTCTAAATTGCCTGGAATTGACAAATGTCCACAGCACAGTAGCTGATGGCTTTAATGCATACTTACCACCCTGGAAATATATTCCCCCTTACTGTGGTCTCTGAGCATTTCCCTTGCCTCCCTGCATTTTTATTATACATTTTTAAAGATTCTTAATATTTTAATTGCTTAACAGTTTTGCATTAGGAGTATTTCAAGATGTCTAATCTGCCCTAGTTCCAGAAACTGAAGTCTAATCCCCTCTTATAATGTTTAGACTTTATAAGAAAAGAGTAGGTCAGGTGCAATGGCTCATGCCTACAATCCTAACACTTTGAGAGGTCGAGGCAGGAGAATCACTTGAAGCCAGGAGTTCAAGACCAGCCTAAGCAACACTGTGAGACTCCCATCTCCACAAAAAAAAAAATTAGCTGATGTGATGGTACACACCTGTAGTCCCAGCTACATGGGAGGCTGAGGCAGGAGGATCGCTTGAGCCCAGGAGTTGTAGGCTGCAGTGAGCTATGATGATGCCATTGCACTCTAGCCTAGGCAACAGAGTGAGACCCTGTCTCAAAAAAAACAAAACAAAACAAAACAAAAAGAGTATCTTCCATCAACCTTAGCTTCAAAGTTTAAAAATCATTCCTCTACCACTATAAGGCTTAATTTCTATATGTGTTTAAATCCTAAATATACTACAGAACCATCCCAAAATTAAATAATTATATCATTCCATAAACCAAAATAAAATGAAACAAAATATCACTGGGAAAAGGAATAGTATACAGAGGCATCCTAACAGTGAAAAGTATAACTTTTATTAGTTATTATTTAGGAAAATGGGTAGCACACTCAGACTGGTTCAAACCAGAGTTATATAAATAAAACTTGCATGATTGTGTGAGATACCTCAACTGTCTGAGCCTCAATTGTTTCAAATGTAAAGTTTAGAACTTGAGTCAATATCCCTTAATGTATCTAAAGCCCTATGCTACTCTGAAGAAAGTATTCAATTTAAAAATCAGCTAAAGAAAAACATTACTATACCAATCAGCAAACATTATAACTTAGAAAGAAGAGTGTATAGAATTATTAAGTGTTAAAAGGGAATTATGTACGCAACTTACTCTCAAATAGTTCAATAACAAGAATATTTGTGTGTATATATACATACATATGTGTGCATGTATATATACATATGTGTGTATATACC
>NW_012149729.1:13611683-13613923 GCF_000956105.1 Propithecus coquereli | reverse complement strand
TTGGGGACCACAGCCTCCAGGGCTAGTCAATTCTTATAGATAGAAAAGGCTCAACCAAAAGCATGCCTTTGATATGCAAACTAACCGATCCAGAACCATATATCCTCTGCCAGGCCAGTATACCCCAAAAGACAATATTCCTCCATCTTTATCATCTCTGGGCCAGGTACCAGGCAACTAGGGACAAACCATATACCTTAATGCCAATCAAAATTATTCAAACTAGCCAATCCTAAACTGTTCACCCTTCCCTGCCTTGTCTTTCCTGCCCAGAAACCCCAGTAAAGGCTCTTGCTATCATCTTCAGTCTCCTGAACACCCTGATGTCTTTCCCATGTGGCCCTACATACCCTGCTTTGCCTCTGGTCTCTAGGACCTATGAGTATAATAAACTTTGTTTTCCTGAGCCTCTCTTCTGGCTCCTCTAGTAGCCACACCTTATTAATCAACTCATAAAAGAATACAAAACATCTGCATCCAGCCAGCAGACAAAAGAAAGAGCATGGAGGATCACAAAGAAGTTTTTAAGGGGCAGACCTGGAAATAGCACCTGATTTCTCCCATTTCCACTGGCCAGAACTCAGTCACATCTGATATTAGGGAAGATTTAAAAAATAGGGCCAAAATGGAGAAATTCTATTCATCACTATTCTTACCTTATAACTAAAATATCCTGAACATAACACAACAAACAAATACAGGAAGACCTGCGAGGTGGAAAGAAGAAAGACTAGAGAGTGGGGACCTTAAGACTTCAGGAATGACACCAGGGCAACTCCCCCAGATTTTCTTTTCACTTCCCATATATTCAAGATTAAGCACTGGAGAAGCCTGCAACAGGCCAGACAAAAAAACATCTGAAGAAAAGCCTACTCTCTCGAGCCAAAGGATCAGGAAAAGGATGGCCTAGCAGAACAAAAACATTTTTGCTAATAACCATCCTAATCCAGTCAAACACCAAAGGAAAAAAGCTGGACTTCTAACCCCACTATAATGAGATGGAGCAAGTAAGCCCTTTACATCCCCCTAGCAGGCAGCAAAAAGGCAGAATGATAGTACAAGAAGAACAAAGCTGGAGGCATCAAACAACTTGATCTCAAAATATACTACAAAGCTGTAGTAATCAAAACAGTATGGTACTGGCATAAAAACAAACATATAAACCAATGGAACAGAATAGAGAACCCAAAAATAAATGCACACATGTATGGTAAATCAATCTTCTATCAAGGTACCAAGGATACACAATGGGGAAAGGATAGCCTCTTCAATAAATGGTGCTCAGAAAACTGGATATCCACATGCAGAAGAATAAAATTGGACCCCTATCGCACACCATATATAGAAATCAACTCAATATGGATTAAAAATAAGACCTGAAACCACAAAACTGCTAGAAGAAAACACAGAGGAAAGCTCCATGACATTGGTCTGGGCAATGATTTCTTGGATGTTACTCCAAAAGCACAGGCAACAAAAGTAAAAATAGACAACTGAGATTTCATCAAATTGGAAAGTTTCTGCAAAGCAAAGGAAACAATCCATAGAATGAATCTATGAAACGGGAGAAAATATTTACAAACCATACATCTGATAAGGGATTAATATATAAAATGTATAAGGTACTCAAACAATTCTAAACAAGAAAACAAATAACCCAATTAAAAAATGGGCAAAGGACCTAAATAGACAATTCTCAAAAGCAGCCATACATATGGCCAACAGGTATATGAAAAATATCACCAATTATCAGGAAAACATAAATTAAAAGCACAATGAGATATCATCTCACACCTGTCAGGATGGCTATTATCAAAAAGACAAAAGATAACAAATGTTGGCAAGAGTGTGGAGAAAAGAAAACCTCTGTTCACTGTTGATGGGAATGTAAATTAGTATAGCCATTATGAAAAATAGTAGGGACATTCTTCAAAAAATTAAAAATTCAACTACCAGATAATCTACCAATCCCACTTCTGGGTATGTATGCAAAGGAAATGAAATCAGTGTGTTGAAGAGATATCTACACTCCTATGTTCACTGCAGCACTATTCCCAACAGCCAAGAGAGGGAATCAACTTAAGCATTCATTGATCAATGAACAGATAATGAAAATGTGACACGTGTACACACATACATACATATACTATGAAATATTATTCAGCCTTTAAAAGGAAGGAAACCCTGTCATTTGTGACAACATGGATGAACTTGGAAGACATTATGCTAAGTGAAATAAG
>NW_012149729.1:13607424-13608043 GCF_000956105.1 Propithecus coquereli | reverse complement strand
TACTCTAAAAGCTTCTGTAAGCGATTGAAGTTCTAATTTGAATAATTGCATTCCACCTACATAAATTCCCTTTGTAGTTTCAACTGTATGCAATAGTGGTCTTCATTTCCTGAATTAAATTAATGTCATGTAATGTGGTGCTTCTCTTTAAAAAAAAAAAAGTGCATCTACTCTCATAGTAACCTTTCAGCAACCAGTAGAAGTGATGCATGTGCACTAGAGGGGGATAGGTCAGTATGAATAATCATTAACCAACAATTTGTGCCAGTATTCATTGTATGTTCAGCACTGCAAAAGGGACATCTCACCCAATAAAATGAATGTAGCTATAAAGCTTTATAAAAAATCAAATGTTTTACAAACTCAATCCTATTTTCCATTGAATTACATCAATGTACCACTATAAACTTTATGTTCATTTATATTTACCTTCAACTTGCTGAGAATGCTCATGTTTGATCACCCCTATCCTTCTAGTCAGATACTTAATGAATTATAAATTAATACTGAAAAACCTAACCTAGAAAAAGAACCACTGAGTAGTGTTTAAAAAGGAAAGAATTCTTTGTCGTAAGAGGGAATCCTGAAAACAAGTTTCCCCTAATCACAAGCCAACAGA
>NW_012149729.1:13605119-13607374 GCF_000956105.1 Propithecus coquereli | reverse complement strand
AATAAAAATAAGTAAAACTACGTAAATATATGATGAATAATCTGACAAAGGGAAGGAAGTAAAATTTTTTTAAAGGTGTAAGAGTAAGAATTCAAAAGTTTAACAAAGACAATCAGCATTTTTCAAGCAAAAACAACTACCGTGTCTAACAAACTCCCCAACAATTTGCCCTCACCTGAGACTTAGGGCTATCTGTAAGAAAGTGGTTCTCAAACTTTAGTATTTACAGAGCTTGTTAAAATGCAGATTCCAAAAGTCCTCAAAAAAGAATTCTAATTTCATAGGTCTGGAATGGGGAGAATGGGGCTCATGAACTTTCCTAAGTACCTCAGATGATGTTATTATTATAAAAAAAGACACAAGGGTCACAGTGACTACAAAAGGGCTTTCTCAGACAAGGGACAGATGATGGGCATCCTTATCCTTCACATTGCACTTATTGCTTGAAGCCCTTATGACGAGCCCACATTTAAAATTTCAGAAGCAAAAGTTAACATGCTCCATTCCCTTAGTTATAGCTAAATTGGAGCTGCTTCACCCTTTTAAGCCTCCCTCCAGCAATAAAACAGTATTTTTCAAACTGCAGGTCATGGCCAATCAGTGAGTCATAGAATCAATTTAATGGGTTGTGACCAGAACAGAAAATATCAGAGGGCATTGCACATAATGACAGTAATTACAGTTTAAGTACTGTTACATGAAACTTTTGTTTCAGTTGTGTGTATGTGTATATAATGCAAAACTATATTACTTAATATGAGTCATGGTCAAAAAGTTTTGAAAATCTCATAAAGAATAGGATGGATTCATCAAGAAGCTAAAAAGTTTTCTGAATAATAGTTCAGAAACACCCTCAAAGTCTAAGAAAAAAAATTAATGATGATAATTTCATTTTATCATGTTTCTGTGGGGTTTAATTATTTAGAAACATCAATGCTTCAAAGAACAAATTTAATATGCATTTATTCAGCATCCTTCTGAACAGGTACGGTAAGAGAAATATGGTTCTTTTCTTTTAGAAGCTTATAAATTAGGGTTAATAACTAGAAATAACTGGAGGACAATACAAAAGGATTTATATCACGAGTTAAATTTACAGTACTGTAGGATTTGAAATAAATAAATGACAGAATTAAGGAAAGTTGTATAAAGAAGATAGAACTTGAGTGTAGCCTTAAAGGAAACATATTAATAAGATTTGAAAAAGCAGAGAGGAAAGGCATGGTAATGAATCTTGTTATATAGTCAAAGTGGGCTAAATGCTGATAAAAAGAATTCCAAAAGCTCAGGGGCATAACACAAAAGTGAGTGGATCAGCTCTACACAGTAATTCAGAAACCCAGGTTCTTTGAATCTTGTACATCTTGCACATGTGTATACGTGCATGTGTATGTGTGTCTGGGTGTATGTAGCATATTACGATGTTTTGACATCTTAAAAAAAATCTTTCTAGCTAAGGAGAGACTGCTCCTCCCAGCAGCAGTCCCCTTTTTGGCACTAGAGACTGGTTTCATGGAAGATACTTTTTCCATGGGACGGTAGAGGGTGAGGGAGGCAGGGGAGCTCTGCAGCCCTGTCCCTAACAAGCCACTGACTGGTAGAGTCTTTGGCCTAGGGCTTGGGGACCACAGCCTCCAGGGCTAGTCAATTCTTATAGATAGAAAAGGCTCAACCAAAAGCATGCCTTTGATATGCAAACTAACCGATCCAGAACCATATATCCTCTGCCAGGCCAGTATACCCCAAAAGACAATATTCCTCCATCTTTATCATCTCTGGGCCAGGTACCAGGCAACTAGGGACAAACCATATACCTTAATGCCAATCAAAATTATTCAAACTAGCCAATCCTAAACTGTTCACCCTTCCCTGCCTTGTCTTTCCTGCCCAGAAACCCCAGTAAAGGCTCTTGCTATCATCTTCAGTCTCCTGAACACCCTGATGTCTTTCCCATGTGGCCCTACATACCCTGCTTTGCCTCTGGTCTCTAGGACCTATGAGTATAATAAACTTTGTTTTCCTGAGCCTCTCTTCTGGCTCCTCTAGTAGCCACACCTTATTAATCAACTCATAAAAGAATACAAAACATCTGCATCCAGCCAGCAGACAAAAGAAAGAGCATGGAGGATCACAAAGAAGTTTTTAAGGGGCAGACCTGGAAATAGCACCTGATTTCTCCCATTTCCACTGGCCAGAACTCAGTCACATCTGATATTAGGGAAGATTTAAAAAATAGGGCCAAAATGGAGAAATTC
>NW_012149729.1:13600503-13601254 GCF_000956105.1 Propithecus coquereli | reverse complement strand
GCAACTTACTCTCAAATAGTTCAATAACAAGAATATTTGTGTGTATATATACATACATATGTGTGCATGTATATATACATATGTGTGTATATACCTGTATAAATATGAGGGTAGGGGAGGAGAGGCAGGGAAGGAGGGAGAGAATAAAATAAATTTGCCAAAATATTACAAACTGGCATATCTGAGTAAAGAACCCATGGGAGTTCTCTGTAATATTCTTGCAACTTTTGTGTAAATCTAAAATTTCTTTAAGAATTCTTTTAAAAAGCATAATGAAGTCAGTGTTTAAATAACAGACATAACCCTGGCTACATAAAACAGAAACATACAGTGTCTAACATAGGATGTGAAGAAAAATCCACAAAGGGACATTATAAAGGTATCACTCACCAACTGTTTCAGGATCACATATGTTTGTTGCTAGAAATACAACAAACTATTAATGACATGTTACAGATCTACACAAAAACTCATAACATCCCAAGGGGTAAAAACCTCAGGTGAGATTCCTGAGCCAAAGGTAATTCGGGAAGAAAGCACACAAGTAAGCCAATAAAGCATTGCAACATTAAATCCTGGCTTCCTTTGACATCAGCCCCAGCATGCCAAGGTGAACGACAACACAGAGTCGTCAGCACAGGAGGAAATGTGTGCCAGGTGGTTCCCAGCATCTTGGAAGTGCAAATTCAGCAGGTAACATAAAACTCCCTAACTGTCCCTTAAATGCTCGTATATAAATCACAATATGTCT
>NW_012149729.1:13593570-13599043 GCF_000956105.1 Propithecus coquereli | reverse complement strand
CATGGTCTAAATATGTTTAGTTCATCAAAGCCATAGAGTAGCAAAGATGTCTTCAAATATGCTAAATTAGTTAATTACCAAAGCTCATTATTGCAATTTCTGCTTTTAAATAATTTTACATATGATTTAGTGGTATCTGATCAAACTGTAAATGACATTATCTGTTATACCTAGAGTTAGTCTCAAATTCATAAAATATAGACCCAAATGTAATAAACATATATTTTTCCTTTCTTCCCAGAATATCCACTTTTATTATTATCCATTTTATTATTATTTTTATTATAGGGATAGGGTCTCTCTATATTGCCCAGGCTGGTCTCAAACTCTTGGCCTCAAGCGATCCTCCCACCTCAGCTTCCCCAAGTACTGGGATTACAGATGTGAGCCACGGCACCCAGCCCAGAATATCCATTTTGCTTTTATTCTGAAAATAGCATCCTTCTTCCTCTGCGAAATGTCACCTATACTTCACCCCTAATTCCCACAGATCAATGTGGTTCAAACAGACGTTGTCATTTTCTTACAGATCACTCATCCTAGCCACAGACTAGTTGTATGCACCTGTCCAAAGCTAGACCAATCATGGTTCCCCACACTGATAGCCAAACTTGATCTATTTATTTCTATAGTTAAGGGAATGTGACCCAAGCTGAATCAACCACAGTCCTTCTCCAAGATTTTTCAAACTAAAATTAAGACAAGAGGAGTGATCTCTCTCAGGTGGTGATGAAACTGGGCATTCTAAGGCATGAGACCTGCCAGCAGCCATGTGCCTTGCCATGTGGAGAAAGCTGCTCTGAGAAAACTAAGCCAAGATGCAGACAGAAGCAGAACTTAGAAACGGAAGAGTGAACACCCTGGCAACATTCAAGTCCTGGTTCCAGTTGTCCCTGACAACTGCCATACTCCTGCCTTCCTCATGGGTACATAATAAGCCTTACAATAAATTCCACTTTAGACCAAAGTTAATTGGAGCTGTTTTTCTATAACCAGTAGCCAAGGAAACCCTACATAATAAACCAAAAAAATTCCAAGGTAATAAATTTGACTTCTCAGGGAGGAGGCCCAGGAATACTGCAAGAAATTCTAATGCATCTGCAGATTCTAATGCATCTAATGCAAACCCGGCATTAGTCCATGGACTAACATTTAGGAATGACATGATTTAACACTTTCTTCACTGCCTTCTTCACTGAAGATAAGCTTTATCCTTTCATAAGACAATCAATTTCTTGTGAGCAAGAACCACATATTTTTTAATAAATATCCTTGGCTCTCAGCACAAGCCATGACCACAGATGTTCAATAGGAATATACTGGGCTAAAAATATGAAGATTGAGATACTATGATTGTCACATGATCCTCTCAATTATCAGATCCAAAGTAAGGAGGTCTTGTGTTCCGGAAAAATCCTTCTCAGGATAGTGATGGTTGTGTAGCAAGACAGCACTAAAAAAACTGGAGAAAATCATTATTAACCTGATTATTTGTTACCAAAAGATACATACCCATGGATGGATTCAAAAGGAATCCTTGGGACCAAAAGGGGATTTGGGTGGCTGTGTAGAAGACAGTTTTAATCTGAAATGAAGACTCCGACTCAAAAGCTCAGCAAAGAAAGTCTACCTTTCCCTAAGAATTGAGTCTAAGACAAGGCTGCTAGGAACTCAAAGAGGCAGGAAGTGTAAAATCCAGTCTATGTTAAAGGTATTAAACTGTATTTAGAAATAAAGCCATATTCCTGTAAATCTCTCTTCCAATGTTTCCTGTATCCCTACATTAAAATATTTTTTGCATTCAAAGTAAGTGACTAGTTCGCTTTAGGCTGGTGATTCCCTATTAAGGGAACCTGAAAGAAAGATTGAGCTCAGACTCCCCTGCCCAGGAGAAGGCCCTAACTACCCTCAAGTGATGAAAGTAGAACATAAAGGCAGCTCTGCTTTAAACCTTTATCTTCACCCTAAAAGCACAACACCCTAAGGATCCACTGGCCTTCCTTATCTCACTGACTTCTGAGACTCAGGGAAGAAGTCTGGTTTTCAATACCATAATTACAATAAATAAAGCAAATTTGTTCTAACTCCTCAAAGCTGATATCTATGCCCTTAACTAGTTCTAACAAAAAAAAACTAAGTTGGTTATTATCTGTATAATTTTAATTTCTCAGAAGCTTATATATTCATTTTAGTTATTTGTTTTACACAGCTATTTAGCATGATTCATGAACTTAATGCATGCCAACAAGGGAAAAAACCAAATCATATTACAAAATGCAAATTCTGTTTAACTGCAGAAACTTACTTAAACAGCTAGGTTTTAGACATCAGCCTGAGAAAAACAAAATTTCCTCTAAGTTATTCCAGAAGACTATTTGCATATAACTTTTGGAAATTTCCACTCCAAAGTTCTTTCACTATAAACTGCACTTAATCTTTTCAAACAGCAAAGTGCTTAAAGAACACACTAGAATATCTGGGATCAATGATCTAGACTTTTCTACAAACTAAAATCATGCAGCTATATGATGTAATAGAGTAAATGAATTTGACCCAAACCTATCCTGCAACTGCTCTAATAATTTGATCTCAAAAGGATATTCAAATATGGCCATATTCACAGAAAATGGTATCATTTAGCAAAATTCCTTTAGAATATTTATTCACAATTCTCAGAAAAAAATCAAACCACAACCCAGAGGGCTATCTAATAGTCATTTTTATTCACCTCTACTCTGATTATAATATAACTACATTAGAAGACCTTAAAAAGAAATTTAGTAAAGTGAAATTTTAGTTCAATGCCTTTTTATGACCTTTCAGTTCCCAGAATAGACATAATAACTAGAACTCTCATTTCTAGTGCTTGAGGAACAATGGAGCGTGTGCTTTAAAGAATGAAGTTGTATTCATTTTCACCTGCATTGATGCTCCTTCCACTCTTGCTACACAGGCGACCCGATCCAAGAAAGTCACTGCGACGGGCACTGCCACAAAGAAGCCTTTACAAAAGGCCTTGAAGTATCTTTTCACCCACCCTTGTGACTGTGCCATACCTAAAAATACAAAGAAAACAAGTAGATGATTAGCCTCCAGAAAGGTGAAAAATAAAAGATACAGAAACAGCACAAGAAAAATGAGAAGAACAATCTTGTCTCTTAATATAGTTCACACTCGTCCCTGCAATCATTAGAATAAATTTGATCTAAAGTCCCGAAGGGAAATACATTAATTCAGGTTAACTCTTTTAGGTAACTTGATAATATCAGTGAAAAATTTCTCCCCACAAAGCAATAAGAAGTTAGAAAAAAATAGGCATTCCAAAAGTAAATTCTTTTCTGTTGCTGAATATTATGGTGGGGATGTTCCTTATACCCCGATGTCTGTTCTCTTCTACAGCAACAGAAGTTTTAGTGGGACATGTGGTTGGTTGTCCAACTGAAGACTATCTCCCAGGCTCTCTTGCAGCTGAGTGTGACCACGTAACTAGGTTTGATCAATGGCATGTGAGCAGAAATGACATACATCTAGGTTATACCCTTAAAAGGAGCATGCCCTCCCCTTTCTGTTCCCCATTGTATAACTGTAACAATAATGTTGTGGTAGGAATAGGAGTAGCCATCTCAACTATGAGATAAAAGCTTTAAGTAAAGATAGCAAAGCAACA
The DNA here is from genome assembly GCF_000956105.1 of Propithecus coquereli. Lineage (NCBI taxonomy): Eukaryota > Metazoa > Chordata > Mammalia > Primates > Indriidae > Propithecus > Propithecus coquereli. The sequence goes on along the minus strand of NW_012149729.1, from coordinate 13,595,376 downwards.
AAATAGAAGGATCCTAGATCCCCAACACCATGGAGGCACCAAAACTATCCTGCATTGCTTACACTCAGATTGTTAAATTAGAGATAAATCACTTTCTATCGTATTTAAACCGCTGCTATAGTAGCCAAACTGATCCTAACTAATACAACAATGAAATCTATCATAGATCAGGGAAAAAAAGCACAATGTATGAATTCAATACATATAATTACCAATTCTCACTTAGCCCTGTACCCATTTTATTTAATTTTCAGATTTTCTAAGGATCAGGAGATCCCTTAACTGTCTCATGCAATGAAAAACAAAATAGTGAAAGATCAAACTATATTACCCAACCAGACCAAATGGAGCTAAACATTGTCCAACAGATAAAGAACTCTCCTAGCTAAGACCAGTTTGTTCCCTAACTTGGACAAGCTCCATGTACTGCACAAGACTGGAAGGAGTGGGTGAAGGAAGAAGAGGGAAGGGTAGGTAAGTGGGGGTGGGGAATACTGAAGTCTCTTAACTTCTCTCCTCCCTTATTGTGTGAGACTAGATCAGAGCAACTGAAAAATTCCTTAACATAATCACAAGGTTTGTTCAGCCCTAACAAAACCCACAAACCCCACAGATCAGTTTGCTTCCAAATGATCTGAGATTTCTTGTTCTCTTGAGAGCAGGTCCAGAAGGGTCCAGAAATGTAATTCAGACCAACTATTTGTCAGAAAGGCATACGCCAGAATTTTATGACTTATCAAGTTCCCAAAAGTCACACTACCAATAAGAGCATTGTTGTGACCATATTAATATTACAGAAATGAAAAGAAGCAAAAATAGGTAAGAACATGGGAAGGAAAGCAAAAAGACTAAGAGAGATAGTGGAAAAAAAGAAGAAAGAGGAGAAGGGGGAGGGATAAAATAAGTAAATATAAAAAAGCAGAAAAACTATAGACAAATTCTATACAGATAATCATTTCTGAAGACTTTTTAACCTTGAAATGAGAAGCCAGAGGAATCTATGAAGAAAGGATGTTACTACCTATACGACACACAAATGATTGTAGTTATAGAACCACTTACAAAGAGTTTCATCTAAAAGAGTCCACTTCTCATTTTATTTCGAAGCAATCTTTCCTTTTGAAGACACATACAGAAGAGCGTGACATGGTAATGAGGAACACAGAGTTTTCTGACCCTGACAAAGCAAAAGAATTCTCTAGAATTTTCGGTGTAAGACAATGGCTTTCAAACTTTTTGACCAGGTACCACATGAAGAAATACATTTTATATAGCAATCCAGTACTCACTCATACACACACACATATATACACCTTGCAGCAAGTAAGAAGTAACTAAAAAGTTTCACAAAACAACACTTATCCTTACTATATAATAGGCTATAATTATAGTCTAGTATATTTCATTTTTAAAAGAAATTGCTAGTTTCAAATCACTAAGTTAATTTTTATGATCCATTAAAGGTTCTTAACCTGCAGATTTATGTAAACAGACCTCAAAATACCCCAATTAAAAACTGGACATCCACATGCAGAATGAAATTAAACCCTATCTCTCACCATATACAGAAATTAACTCAAAATGGATTAAAGACAAATGTAAGACCCAAAACTATGAAAACACTATAGGAAAACACAGGAGAAATGCTTCATGGAATTAGTTGGCAAAAATTTGGAGGGTAAGACCTTAAAAGCACAGGCAACAAAAGCAAAAGTAGACAAATGGAATTATATCAAACTATCTAATAAAAAGTTTCTCCACAGCAAAGGAAACAATCAACAGAGTGAAGAGACAACCTACAGAATG
>NW_012149729.1:13588171-13589394 GCF_000956105.1 Propithecus coquereli | reverse complement strand
GGAATGGAGATAATGACCATTTTCTTCTTTAAACTTTTGTTGATTTCTAACATTTAAAAAAGATAGTCCCTGCCCTAAGAAGTCACTTTGGTATACAATTAATATGGAGTAACACTCGTCTTAATCTCTTTCCCATCACAATAAACAAACCACACTTTCTCAGCCCAGTCTCTCTGCTACTCTAAGTAGTACAAAATACAATGAGCAAGATTATTCCCTATTTATGCAGCAATCAATACACATAACTGATTATGATGTTTTTATGTAACCAATGCAGGCTATGAAGGAATACCACACATTTTAAAAAACTTCTTGAGATTTATGTCAAATATTTGCTACTTTTATTCTGAGAGTCACAGAATGAAAGCATGTGTTCTTTGCTGTTCACCATGCCCTGCATGCAAGGACCTTCACAAAACAGCTGGGGATACCTGCAGAATAGAAACTGGGAATGCTTTTCCCAGTTATAAGGTAGCATGCATGATTAAAAGGTAAATTAAGAGGGAAAAAAAAGACATTAACATAAGTTGCATTAAATTCACATTCCCAGAATTTTGAGCCTCCTCTTCTTTACTAATAATGCTCTCCTATATACTCCCACTCCAGTCAGTCCCTGGTACTCGGGAAGGAGCACCACAGTGGGAGTCAGAGCCCCGAGGTGGGTTTCTCAGCCCCTAACTAGCTGTACAACTGTGAACAAGTCACTTCTGGGCCTCAGTTTCCTCATCTGTAATAAGAAGGGGCTTAGACTTATTTCTAAGGTTCTTTATGGGATCAGCATTCTTCATTTCTATAATTTTTTATTTTTTTTAAGTGTTTCAACAGGACTTTGGTAGATACTAAGACAAACACTCATGTCGTTATTGACTTAAAAAATATAACAAGTTGCCTTTTAGGTTAGAGATTTAATTTTAAGTGTTGAAAAGAAGTAAGTCAATTTTTACTAAATAACTAGTTAAAAGGGGCAGCAGACAAGAAGTTGGAACCAATGCAGATCATGTAAAAGAACATTTTAAATATAAAGCCCTGAAAGCTGCTACTCTTTCATTTCTCATTTCCACAACTCCACTGCTGACGAGAGCGTTGCCACCATCCCATGCACAACAGAGTCAGGGCAAGTAGTTTTTTACTGAGAGATTATAAAGGAGCAAGTGGGAGATGTGCCAATCTGATAGTGTGTAGATCTTGCTCCAAGCTAAGGAAGCAAGGGAAAAATAAAAGCT
>NW_012149729.1:13584168-13588066 GCF_000956105.1 Propithecus coquereli | reverse complement strand
AGAATGGTAGAAAATATTTGCAAACTATACTTCTGAAAATGGGTTAATACCCAAAATATATAAGGAATCCAAACAACTCAATAGCAAAGAGAGAAATAACCTGATTAAAAAATGGGCAAAAGACATAAATAGGCATTGCTTGAAAGAAGACATACAAATGGCCAACAGGTATATGAAAAAATGCTCAACATCAGTGATCATCAGGAAATGCAAATCTAAACCACATGAGTTATCATCTCACCCCAGTTATAATGGCCATTATCAAAAGGTAACAAGTGCTGACGAAGATGTGGAGAAAAGAGAATTTTTATACACCGCTAGTGGGAATGTAAATTAGGACAGCCATTATGGAAAACAGTATGGAGGGTCCTCAAAAATTTAAAAATAGAACTATTAATAACATATGATCCAGCATTCCTACTCCTGGGTATAGATCCAAAGGAACTGGAATCAGTACATCAAAGAGATATCTGCACTCCCATGTTTATCATAGTACTATTCACAACAGCCAAGATACAAAATCAACCTAAGTGTTCACAAATGGATAAATAGATTTTAAAATGTGATATATATATACAATGGAATACTATTCAGCCATGAAAAAGAATGAAATCCTACCATTTGTGACAACATGGATAAACCTGGATGACATTAAGTGAAATAAGCTAGGCACAGAAAGAACAATACTGCATGATTTCACTCATATGTGGAATCTAAACAAACTGAACTCATAAAACTTCAGAGTAGAATGGTAGTTACCCCTGGGGTGGCTAGGGAGGAGGGGCAGATGGGGAGATATTGGTCAAAGGATACATAATTACAGTTAGATAGAAGGAATAAATTTCAAGAGATCTACTATACAGAAAGGTGACTATAGTTAATGATAATATATTATATTCTTGAAAAATGTAAACAGAGTGGATATTATGTGCTGTCACCACAAAAATAATAACTATGTAAGATAATGCATTTTTAATTAGCTAGATTTAATCATTCCACAATGTATATATACTTCAAAACACCATGTGGTACATAACAAAAACATACAATGTTATCCATCCATTTAAAAAAATAAATGAAATAAAAATAAAATTACCTAACCACTAATTCCCTCTAAAATGTTTAATATAGCACAGGAAAAAGATGGATTATAACTTGAATTGGTTAATTCTTATTGATCTACTGTAATTGACATCAATGAGGGTTACATGTATGCATGGTATGGAATAAAGACCAGTAACCCTTTTTTTCTTACAGCTCTATCAACATATATAGCACATAACATTTCACCCAAACCAGTAATCCTTTTATATCTAACTAAAATACATGAAACTGCAGACTAACTTCAGAAAATAAGCAATTTAAAAACATGTTCATTCAAACTCATCTAACAACTATAATCCTAAGTTAAATTGTTTATGAGTGCACACATCTGGTACCCAAGAAATGTGTTTGGCTCAAGGTGCTAAAAGTTCCTGAGAGCAGCCCTTCACCATTGCACTCCTGAAACAGTAAAGCTGTTTGACATGTTTCATTCATTCATACTCAGCTTTAACACGAGCCCTTTAGTAAAACTAATTTCTCTTCAATGACATCTTTCACCTAGAATCAAAAAACCTTTACTAACTCCTTTTATACATCTCCATAAGATATTTAATATACTTTCTCAATGGACTATTTTACAGAGGTCCCATTTATCATCTTCTACATCACTTGATAAAATAACAACTTAGGCATATTTATCAAATCAGTACCTTAAAGGTGCAAAAGATATATTTTCCTCAACATTAGATTTCATTAGCTCATTCTCTTTGAATACACTTCCAACCACAAGTTTAAAAAGTCAAACATCAGTCATATAGTAAATTTAAAAGTTCAACGAACTCCATGTCTTTCCTTCGTTTTCCAAAATACAAATAAATAAATATCTGAATCCAGAGATAATTTATGAAGTGCTCCCATGTATACAGAAAAAAAATTTAGTCACTATGTAGAAGAGAAAGGAAAAAGCTTGTACGTAAATAATCAACTCATTTACCAGTCTGATAGGTTCAAGTTTATTCAAGTGGTCCACACCTACGTTTAAGTCATATACAACTCCCAGACAGTAACTCTAAGGTAGTGTTTCCCGAGCTTGCCTTGACTGACATGCTTAATAATGAAGATCCCCACCCTCACCGAGACCTCCAAAATCAAACCCTCCAGGTGATTCTCTTAATTGAGCAAGTTTAGAAAATACTGATCTTTGGATGTTTAAAGGTCAGATGTTTACTCATGTCTCAGGCTTACTATTGTGTCAAAATGAGAACGGGGGAAAACTTAAATGTCTTCTCAAACCTACATTTAGTTCTCCTCCTTACTAGATTTAGAAAGAAAGCGCCTGAAGAACAAACCTTGTACAGAAAATAACTACCACCAGATCCTGCTTTCTAACCTCTGCCTGGTTCCATCAGAAAGTGACTTCCAGGGGACTCTCTCTTTGCCCCTGCTAAGACATTTCAATCATCCATCCACTCATTTACCCATTCATTTATCCCCTGGCTCATTCACTCTTGCAACCAATATTTGCTAAGCGTCTTCCACAAGTATTTTGCTAGGCACCAGGGAATTGTAAAACAGTGAGCAAAGCAAGCCCAGTCCCTGAACTCATCCACTTTTTACAACCCACTGTGGAATAATCAATGTCAATCAGAAAATTACATAAACACACATAAAATTAAGTTGAAATAGGTGCTATGAGAGAGATATTTAGAGATCAGAGAAGGTCTCTAAGGAAGGGACTGAACTAAAAGATGAGGAGGGGTTGCCTAGATAAAGGATTGTGGGGTAGGAAAGGGCATTCCAGAGAGCGGCCACATGATGGGCAAAGTCCCTGTAGCAGGAGTGACCATGTTGTGATGAAACAGCTGAAGGGAGGCCGGTATAGACAAAGCACAGAGAAAATGGGGGAGCACGGTGGGACAGGAATCAGAGGAGGCAACGTAAATGCCAGAGCGGCTAGGACCTCATAGGTCTTGTAACGATTTTGTGGTAAATGAGAAGTACTTGAAATGTTTTAAAACAGGTGAATAATCACATCTGTATTTTAAAATGACCATTCTAGCTGAATGACTGGATAGGGCAAGAATGGATATAGAGAGATCAGAGTATTCTAGTGGTCCAGGGCAAAAGATGATATTAGGTTGGACTAGGATGGTAGAGGGGATGGATTAAAATGGGCAAATTTAAAACACGTATTTTGGAGGTTAAATTGACAGGATCTGGAAATAGATGGGTAATGGTGGGGGAAGGGAAAAGATAAGAGAAGGAAGAGTCAAGAGGCAGTGGTGACCTGTTGAAGTACTATTACTTTGTCATTCCCTTGAATTACATGCCAAAATATTAAAATCATGCTCATAATTCCATTTCTCAAACTTTTACTCAGTGAACAAGAACATGTGTTCCTTGCCCTCAGGGAGTTACAATGTACCAGGGAAGACTGCCCTTAAATAAGTATTTCTAGTGGATGAGCATTAGAAGGGGACAATGGCCCTGAAGCATGAGAGCACAAAGGGGTCTATTCATCAGAAAATGATCAGGGAATATGTCCCCAAAAAATGGCATTTGAGGTAAGACCTGGGCATTTCAGGCCAAAGGAGGAGCATATGTCAAGGCCTGGGGCAAAATACAATGTGGCTATTTAAGAAACTAAAAGACGTTCAGTTTGGATGAAGTATTAACATATATAATATTTATTGTGTGAATTTTTACTTCAGTAAGCATTTATTTATTGAGTGTAAAGCACCAATGCTAAGTGTAGAGGATATAAAGATGGCCAAGCATACAGTGTAATACCATTTAAAAATTCTCATAATACTTTATATTTTCTATGTAAATTTATATATGCATATAAAAGTAT
>NW_012149729.1:13574367-13581569 GCF_000956105.1 Propithecus coquereli | reverse complement strand
TAGAAGAAGGCTAGATGATCCTTGCTCATGTGAAGCTTGCATTTCCATTCTTTCAACATTAAGTACCTGCTTTGTGTTAGGCACTATGTTAAGACACCAGATTGAGCAAGCCACAGTTCCTCTCCAGAGGGACTTGTGACAAAAATCACCAGAAACAAGTAGATGACCACATATAATCAGGGTATTCTCCTCCATCGATCTTTCTAGTAATTCCTGGTACCAATAACCTGGCTCTGGAAACAGAATCTAAGCATGTGAGAAACCAGGAGGCATTTGGATACATTTGGACTAATACAAGGGAAAAACGAATAACAACTGGTGAATTAGAATAATTTTGGTTCTATGGAAGCAGATCTGGCCAAGTAAGCTACAGAAACCAATTCAAAAAAAATTTTTTTCAGGACCATTTTGCTCCTTTCACATTATAAATAAACAATATGTTATAAACAGATACTTGGCACTCTTTAGAACATGAACACTAATATCAGATTTCTTATATTTTAACTTGTCTGACTTAACAGCTCTCACTTGAAAATTCTCAGAAAGGACAAAAATGGCAACAAGAAAAAACAAGACAGAGAACTAGAAAAGAATGAACAAACGAACAAATGAATGAAACCAGCCAAAAATAGCAAAAAGGAAAATACAATGGGTAAGGCATAAAGTGAATCATGTTCTGGCAAAGATACCCAATAAAAAAGCTAACACTGGTACAATGATGAAGCTAAAGACCCTCTATCTTGACCTAAACTGCTTCTTTGATAGAAGTAAATTGTTAAGCACCTGCATAGTAAGAGAAGGAAGATTAGAACTTACATATTCAATTTTAAGTCAGCAATATTATAAAACAAATGAATTTCAAGGTCATACTCTAGTAAAACTGGTATAGAGAGAAAATACCACCAGGTAACAACTAGGATATGGAAATTCATAAAGGCTTTCTGAGTTTTTAGTAAGGACTCCTTCAACTTGCAAACATCATACACTTATGCACACCCCTTCCTCTACCTCAGTGAAAGAGGAGGCCACACCCTGTCTCAGCTGAGTCCAGGAACGCTCTGCAGAAGCAGCATCAGCAAAGAGGGAAAGCCAATGAAAAGGTCGTGGGCTTTGAATCTAACAGACCTCAGTTCAAATCACGATTCATTCATGTGACTTTGGACAAAATCAGTTCATCTCACCAAGCCAAATGTTTTCATCTGTGACATCTTGCAGGGTTTTGGGAGGTTCAGAATGTTTACAGGTGTGTGTGTGCGTGTGTGTGTGTGTGTGTTTTCCAAAATTAATATTTTTATTAAATCAAGTCTAAAAAATGTCCACTGTAGAAAAGTCAACAAGGGTTTTAACAAAACCAAAATATACCTTTTTATACAAACATGTATATATTAGCAGCAAACTACTTCCGAGATTTTATGTTTAGTTATTTTAAAGAAAGCATTAAACAATGTATATTAGTAAGGAATGTTGGCTAATCCACTCTTCATCCTTTATTCTGTGATTTAGGCCTTCTACAAAATACTTTATGATTCTTATTAATGAATACTAACAACAAACCCAGGCTTGACTAAAAAGTAGCAAAAACAGGGTGGCTGGTAGAATCTGTCTCACTACATCATAGTCACACATAATCTTTGAGAATAACAAATGAGCACCATATAAATAGGTAACTGTGTGTCTGTGTAAACTCAATTTTTAAGGTGTAATAGCAGCCAACTATATCAGTTAGCATGTGACTCGCACTTTTTAAACATTCTGATATATAAAATTTTAATCAAAACAGATGAACACTTCAATCTCCTATTGCTTGTCCACTTTTAAAATCCTTAATAGAAATTCTGTATATAACCTGACAAACTGTATACGTATGTGTATACACACATAAAGTGTATGTATGCATATATATCTTTAGCTTTGAATCAATTTCTAAAGTGAGATGAAGCTAAACTTCTCATTTAAATATATCTGTAAAATATAGTATCACCAACTGAAAATTTCTAATACAAATTTCATCTCAGCTAATCAGAAATACTGGCTACTGAAAATTCTGAGGTGAAGCTGTTACTCAGCTTAGCATATTCCAAGTTTATCACCAATTGCCCATCAAAGAAATAAATTTTTTCTCTTGGTATTTCCTTCTACTAGCAGACAGAAAGTATCTTTACAATGAGCTTTAACTTTGTAAAGAGTCAAAATTATTACAGAAATCTCACTAGTCTTCAAAAATACTAAACATTATATAAACAATTTTCTTATAGTTGAATTCTTCAGCTAGAATCTGTATTTTAAAAATTTCCACTGTTCCATTTAGTACTTCAAGTTTCTATTCTGTGACTCTGAAAACTGGCTCAGATTTGTTAGGTTTATATCAATCACATCTTTCAGAATTTGCTACTGCGTGTTGTCTGTGTACAATAAAATAAATGGAAGGAAGTGTACCAAATTTCAAAAGCAACATAATGAAAAATTCAAGAATATGTAATATAAAAAAAGTACAACAGGTATTCCCTTTTCACCATTACATTAGTGAAACATAATCCTTTTTTGCTTTTAAAGCTAATGTCATAACTTTCATTTTTTAACCTAGAAGATGAAGTTTTTAGATGGCCTATCTTTACTTTTCTATCAAAAAACTAAAACAATAGACTGAATTACTTTTATTAATATACACATCAAGTTGTTGAAACAGTGATTTCTTGTAGTTTTCCCCTTAAAGATGGCACTTGCAGGCACAAAGATGCGGAGATGTATACAGCCTTCAGATGTTTACTTGAAAAGATTCCTCAACAGCAATTTGATATTGGGTTTCCTCATCTAGCTGAAGATTCACGAATTCTCCATAATCAAACCGATGTCTTCGATTTAGATGACTAACAAAATTTCTAGTAATCTGGTTAGGATCTCCCCAAGGAAGAGACACACAAATAGGACATGTCACAGGAACTATCTGAAATAGGTGATTACTGTTACAGTGATCCAGTAAACGCTGTCTGGTAAAATTTGATTCTTGACACAGGGGACACTTAGAGGTGGGATGCCCAGAACTTGTACTCTCTTGGTAACTTTCTGTGTTATCAGATGTGGATGTTTCACTTCTATTACTGTTCCCTACTAAATCTTGAGAGATCTGAAAGTTTGGAATGATAGAAGAAACGTCATATTCATCCTGATACTTCTTACAAGATTTGTAATGATATCTCATGCGATAGAATTTAATCTGTTTGGCACAGCATCTGCAGCTACCAGAAAATTTCCTCATGATCTCTTCAAGGTCTAAGGCTCGTTCAGGACATGCTCTCTCTCTTCCAGTCACATTTCCACGACACAGGGGACAATGTACTCTACTTTCTCTCATTGCGGTCAGGAAACATTTTCTACAGAAAACGTGCTGACAGGCCGCGGTCCGCACGGGTGTCTTTAGCACTTCCTGACAGACGGGGCAGTAGAAATCATCTTCGGTGTAGGCCGTGGCCGCAGAGAGCTCCTCAGCCATGGTGAGAGGCGGGGGAACAAGGCGATGGCGGCCGCAGCGGCCGAGGTGACGGTGGCGGCCCGGGTCTCAACTCCCTGTGCGAACCCGGAGGGGGAGGGGAATGGCCTGTGTGTGTGTTTTTTAAGTAAGCATTTGTATGAAGAAAAAAAATAAACCACCCACACAAAACTAGTGTCTGAGTATATTTTATGTAATGTATTCAAAGAACAATGGCTACATCATCAAATAAAAGTTCGTTTTCCTCAGACAAAAGCACTAGCTATGTCTAAGAAAGAGGACTAGCAATAACAAATCAAAAAAGGATACAGAATTAAGGATGTCCATTACATACAATAAATCCATAAAGCCCATCTAGGTGATAGGACACCTAATACATAGAGTAATCATTTTGTTCTGCTTTGAAACCTTATCCTGTTCTAAGATTTGACTGGTCAGGGCCTTCACCAATTGAACACGTTGACAAGAATGTGTTCAGCACCGTCTTAGGTGTTTTGAGATTTTTTTAAAAAAAAAGGAAAATAAAAGGAAATATATGACTTAGTGCCAGAATTGGATCACAGGAGTAAATTATATTATATAATAGTCATTGAGGAGGGAAACGAGATAAGTAAGGGCTGGGGTTGCAAGGAAAAAATTCATGATGAAAAAAGCTGAAAAGAAAAAATGAGTTAAAATGTAGATGGTAGGTTTAAGAATGTTCACTATAAAATTCTTAGAACTTTTCTGTATGTTTAAAATTTTCCATTAAAATGCTGGAAATAAAAGAAGAATAAATTACATTTGGTAAATCTCTCAGATAAAAGGAAAAATATAATCATAAAAGTAAAGGTATATATGGCCTATTTGAAATAGTGAGAATGCTGGCCAGACCTAGGAACAGAATAGATATTAAGAGAAGTAGGAATAAGACTGAATTTAATACTAATTTTTTGATTTGCTTTGTTTTGTTTTTTTCCTTCACAATATGGAAATCTTCACGGCTCCAATATTTTTGGAAACCATATGTTATAAATCAAAAATTCATAACAATACACTAGGCCTCTCTAAGAGCTGGATCAGGCTACCCTAATCCTATAAATTTTCTTTATCCTATAACTCCAAATAGATGCCATTTGACACCACTAAGGCCCAATCTCAAATTTCAGTTATTAAAATGCCATAAATTCTGCAAAAGTAGTTTACCATAAAAATTAATAATACAGTGAATAGCTTATTATAGAATGAGAAAAATCCTATTAAACAATAACCATTAGGAAAGAAAAGCATGGTAAGCTTTAAACCCTAATAACCACAAAATTTGGATTTCAACACTGCACTCTATATTTTTTTTCTAATTTAATAGAAAAGCATAACTGCTATCATTAAGTAGAAGCCAAAGGCAATGTGGATTTTAAGCTAACAATGTGGCAACTTAAATACATGTGTAAATGAAACAGACCAGGTACTTATCCACAACCCAAACAAAGCAATTAGAGGATGCTGGACTATTTCACCAGAAGTCTATTTATTCCTAAAGCAATAATATTTTTGATTAGTAAAAGAATATACTTCTAGTATCAGGAATACTTACTGAGTAGCTAAGAAGAAAATACTGCATTATTTAAAATTTGAGCTGTGTGTGAAATTGGCTTTAAAAAATTAAGAAAGCCTGTAAACAGAAAAGGCACCCTTCCCAAAAATAATCCCAAAAACCCTTCAAAAATCAAAACTAAGAAATAGGAATGAGACAGGGGAAATAAGGAAAAAATAACATTCAGAACCTAAAAGATGAAGAGCACAAAATAAACAAGAAGAATATTAGTGAGCATCAAACAATAACATGAGTAGCATGGGAAAAAGTCACTAGCTCACAGTAAGTAGAATAAAAAGTTTTTTTAAAAGAACATGATTTCAGGATTCATGAAAATCCTATCGTGATCCCTACCCTTCTTGCCTCAAATATTTTGTTTACCAGAATACAAATGCCTGTAAGTAAATATAACATATCAACTCAGATTCACACCAACATGGCTTTTCCCTATGATCAGAGTTGGGAATAAGGAGTAGGAAGGTTTCTCAAAACAACCAAGCCCACTAGACCACAAAGCGACAAAGATGGAAAGGTAAGGTCACAAAAAAGTAGGACTGAAAAATACAATTTAACCAGCAAACTTAAGGCCAGTCCAGGGATTGTAACTACTCTTAATAGAACAATAAATATGAAAAATTAAAAACACTGGCTCCCCCAGCAAGGAAGCACATTAAGGCTCTGATTAGTCCATCAAAAATAAAACCTGTCCAAACGATGGCTGGAAGATTTGGAAGGCTGCCACAGCCCATCTATGGCAGCTGCAAGTCCATGGAGAGCTCAGACGGCAATGGTGCAGGCTCAGTAGTAAAGACGTGAACCAAATGAAGATTTATGCAATTTAAGGTGAAAGCAACAATAACACACTCCTTTGGAATGAGTGGTTGTGGTCCTTTAAGTTTGTAAGCCCAAGTGTATACGTGCACACACAAACAGGCACATGTTATTGCTGAATAGCAACAAATGACAAGCTGTCAGTATATGTTTAAAAAGAAAAATTAAAAATAAGTAAACAAATAAATACATAAAAACAGCCAAGAGGTCAGAGTATAAAGCAGCTTACACTTCGTAGCCTGGGGACTAAGGCAGATGGAGCACAGCACTGGCCGGACTCAAGTGTATGCTGTACAGAAAGTCCAGGGATTATAATGAGCCTCCGGTGAGTACTACAGCATATGGAGCTGAGATGCTATTTAGATTGTTCCCCACACTTAAATGCCTTGTTTTGATTTTTGTGTACTTGCCTATATATTAGAAGATACTGCTTCAAGATACCCATGAAATTTCACCAACATGTAATGCCCTTAAGTTACTATGTATCTGCCAATCAAAACATTCAAAATTACTCATGGAAACACAAAACAGTGTGAAACAATTATTTTTTTAAAATGCTGTAAGCAGGAATCTGCAATGAAATATAATAATCTATGTGAGATGATAAATGTTTTAAGCCACTTAGTTTTGGGGTAATTTGTTTTTTAGAAGTAACTAACACAATATTGAACCCACAGAAAGACCCAAGGACACAAAGAAACTTGGTATAAGATAAAGTTGATATTCATGTTGGGAAGAGAGGGAGTTGAATTAATAAATTATGTTAAAACAACTAGCCACAATTTGGAGGAGAAAAAAAAATGAAAGTTGGATATTTAATTAATTCATTATAAGAAAATAAATTCCAGATAAGTCAAACATTAAATGTAATTAATAAAAATAGTAAAGTGATAAAAGAAAATAAATGCAGTCTTCTAAGGGTTTCTAGAAAGAGGCCCTTCTGAACATTTTACAAACCCAAAAACCACGACAGAAAATTACTGATGGATTTCACTACATAAAAATCAAAGCATACCATAAATAAGGTTAAATGATAATGAGTATGAGATTTAAATATTGCAATATATATTAATCACAAAGGCTCAATATCACTAAAATTATACAATTCTTATAAGAGACAAAAGTTATGAGAGAATAGGGAGTAAAATACACAGAAGGGAATTTCACTGAAACGAAATAAGGATACTATAGAAGGATATAAAAAGATGTCCAATCACACTAATAATAAAATGAATACAAATAAAAACAAGATATCCCTTTTTTAGCCTATCAGACTGGCAAAGGTTTTAAAAACTGACAGTACCCAGTAAG
>NW_012149729.1:13569355-13571078 GCF_000956105.1 Propithecus coquereli | reverse complement strand
CTCTAAAGAAAGTATTAATTGGGAAAAGAAAGAAAAGAAAAGAAGTTCCTTTGCAAGTACAAAGAAAATTTTTCAATTCATAGATGATCCTTCTACACTAATTTCCAAAATATAACTGTGACCTGAATTCATTTTTCACTGTTCTTTGATTATTATTAACATATCCAACTGTTAATTGAATTTGGGGTCCAGTAGTAAAACGAAAGCTTGTGAATTTAAGAACTATTTAAAACGTACAATGTTTTATTAATTATCATCAGTACCAGTGCACAATGGTTGGACTCTTGTGGGATTGTTAAGAAACAGCTGACGCAGAAATTATCTCAGGCTAAAGGACATGTTAGGAGGAGCAAAGAAATCATTATGATGAAAAGAATTCAATTGGTATCTCTTTCTTTAGTATTTATCCCTTTCACATAAATAAGCATTTACTGAATACTTGCTATGTGCCAGGCATCATGCCAATTTCTATACTGAAAGAATGAAGACATATCTATGTAGTAACATTATGCATTGTTCTTTTGAATTATGCCAGCCTTGTGATAAGGTTAAGAGGGCCATAAAAATAACATGAATAAAGAAAGATTTTATAAAGAATAGAGACAATTGGAGATGTTATGGGAAGACAAACTATACAGCATTCTATACTCTCTGGTCCTTCCACTTCAGAGAATGACTATGTTATCATCCAAACAGCTGATCCAAGCTCAACATGGTACTTAGTCAAAGTGCCTCTCATGAAATAAATACAAATCATCCTTTCTCCTGCTTGAAATCCTTCAATAACTCCTCATTTTCTATAGCATAGTATCAAGCTTCTGAGATTTGGCACACAAGTCTAATTCTGATTAGATTCCCTAGTCTCATCATTCCTACTCTTTCATTAGCACATCATGCTCCAACCAAACCCAGCTCCATGCAATTTCTGGAAAGTGCCATGCCTTTACTTGCCTCTGGGTCCTTATACATGCTCTCCCTTCTGTATACATCACTCTTCCCACCTTTCTTTGTTTTGGTCAGCTCTTATTCATCCTTCAGATTAGCTTAGATGTCACTCTACTGGGAAGTCTATCCTGTCTCTCCAAGTCTGAATTAGATGCCTTTCCTCTATGTTCCCATAACACCCTGTGGTTCCACCTGATTTTCTCATCCTTACTCATCATTAGCTGTGAGTTCTGTGAGGGAAGAAACATTTTGTTCACTGCCACATTTCAGTGCCTGGCAGTTAGGTGTTCAACTTTCAATACAGTTTTATTGTAGAAATGAATAAATCACTTCTAATAAGTTATTACTAAAAATAATTTGTAAAATTCCACATAGACTATCTACATCATATTCAGAATGTAACATATGTGCTCTGGTGGCACAGACTGAGAGAAAGGCATTGCCCAACCACAGCCAACAAATAGTGTGTGTGAGTGTGTGAGCATGTGTGTGCATGCACGCCATGTGCATGCAAATAACTATCTCCATCTCTCACCTAAGTTTTACCTCACAATTGAAGATATTTACGAACAAAGTGATTTTTAAATGAAATTATACATATACACACATACATGTGAATACTGTTAATATATTTATATTGAACTTTGGGGAGATTTTATGTGTGGTTTTTTATAAATAAATCGTAGCACAGTACTCATGTCCAAAGGCAATAAAGATGTGTAAGAAGGATCAAGTAATTTTCACAACCCGTTCAACTACAAGGCGCTAAGAATTTTTT
>NW_012149729.1:13567782-13569305 GCF_000956105.1 Propithecus coquereli | reverse complement strand
GAGTTCTAAGTAGATTCTGGTTATCAGCCCTTTATCGGATTTGTAGCATGCAAAAATTTTCTCCCATTCTGTAGGTTGTCTGTTTGCTCTTGTGACAGTTTCTTGAAAACCAGGGTTTAAGGCTAAGATTTATTGTGATGTTAGGTGCAAATGCCAGTAGGGACTTAATGGTGCTGTTTTCATTATTATTGCTACTTCTTTAGGTCTGTTTACAAAATTCCACTGGTTTCAAATGACCTGTTCCTAGTCCTGTTTTCCTTATAAGCCCTATAATTTTTAGGACATGATTTTGCATAATTAAAGACTTTCAGGAATGTATATATGT
Source organism: Propithecus coquereli (assembly GCF_000956105.1). NCBI lineage: Eukaryota > Metazoa > Chordata > Mammalia > Primates > Indriidae > Propithecus > Propithecus coquereli. The sequence goes on along the minus strand of NW_012149729.1, from coordinate 13,568,980 downwards.
CATTAATAACAGAAATGCCTCTACTATTTTAAGTAAAATACAATGAGGTAGAGAAACATTCCATAAGAAACACAGAACAAAAGAAAACAAAAAAGAGAAAGGAAGGAAGAAGGGATGGAGGGAGAAAAGTAAAAGAAAAGAAAAACTTTATTTTGCTTCGGTGATAGTTTCTAATGAAAGATATTCGATGCAGATCAAAATAATCCCACTAATTTTCTTGATTTACACCAATCATTTATATATAATTTTTGTCCCACTTAAAATCTAAACAAGACAGGGAATTAAACAGCATCAACTATTGGGGGAGAGGTACTAATTCGATCAACTTCTCAACAGAGTATTTGATTATATACCCTGGGGTTGGAGGTGGGGGAAAAGAAATGCAAACAATGAGGGAAACAATTCCAAAACTATTATAAATACATTGTGTGACTGAGGAAATGAGTATAAGCATTAGTTGGGAGCAGGGTGCTGAGTGTGGAAAAAGGGAGAAAACAGGCACAAAAGCAGAAGTCAAAGAAGAATGCTGTGGGGCTCTAGAAATAAAGACACTATTTTAAAGAAACGGCAATGAGTACCATCTAGTATCTAGTTCTGGGATGCCAGGACCATTCCCCATGAGAAGGAAATAGGGCTCTTCAGAGAAAGGGGTGATTCCAGAGCTGGGGCAGGGAAGGTATAAAATGAGTATGGAACATCTTATTGTGCCACCAAGTAAAGAAGTGCTCAGAAAAATGATGGAAGTACATCAAAAGGACACAGGAGCTTGCCATGTGATCCCAGTGGCTAAATATGGGAAAATTTGATCACCTAAAGTCATTAATGAGTATAAACCACTGAAAAATAGTTTTGAAATTGCTTATTTTCTGAATGTGGACAATTTAAAAATATAGGTGTTTAGCTTCAAAAGGTAAATTAGATAATTTAATTTCATACAAGTAATATACCATGAAAATACTTTATAAACTGTTAATACAAAATATTATCTTAAAGTAAGTTCCCTTTATGACCAGTCTCAGAAGCATGTTAAAAAAAAGAAATTCCAGCCGGGCGTGGTCGCTCATGCCTGTAATCCTAGCACTTTGGGAGGCCGAGGCAGTAGGTTAGCCTATCAGACTGGCAAAGGTTTTAAAAACTGACAGTACCCAGTAAGGGAAAATAGAACCTCTCATGCTGTCTTGAGAGCGTAAATGGGTAC
>NW_012149729.1:13527494-13566612 GCF_000956105.1 Propithecus coquereli | reverse complement strand
TGAAATAAATACAAATCATCCTTTCTCCTGCTTGAAATCCTTCAATAACTCCTCATTTTCTATAGCATAGTATCAAGCTTCTGAGATTTGGCACATAAGTCTAATTCTGATTAGATTCCCTAGTCTCATCATTCCTACTCTTTCATTAGCACATCATGCTCCAACCAAACCCAGCTCCATGCAATTTCTGGAAAGTGCCATGCCTTTACTTGCCTCTGGGTCCTTATACATGCTCTCCCTTCTGTATACATCACTCTTCCCACCTTTCTTTGTTTTGGTCAGCTCTTATTCATCCTTCAGATTAGCTTAGATGTCACTCTACTGGGAAGTCTATCCTGTCTCTCCAAGTCTGAATTAGATGCCTTTCCTCTATGTTCCCATAACACCCTGTGGTTCCACCTGATTTTCTCATCCTTACTCATCATTAGCTGTGAGTTCTGTGAGGGAAGAAACATTTTGTTCACTGCCACATTTCAGTGCCTGGCAGTTAGGTGTTCAACTTTCAATACAGTTTTATTGTAGAAATGAATAAATCACTTCTAATAAGTTATTACTAAAAATAATTTGTAAAATTCCACATAGACTATCTACATCATATTCAGAATGTAACATATGTGCTCTGGTGGCACAGACTGAGAGAAAGGCATTGCCCAACCACAGCCAACAAATAGTGTGTGTGAGTGTGTGAGCATGTGTGTGCATGCACGCCATGTGCATGCAAATAACTATCTCCATCTCTCACCTAAGTTTTACCTCACAATTGAAGATATTTACGAACAAAGTGATTTTTAAATGAAATTATACATATACACACATACATGTGAATACTGTTAATATATTTATATTGAACTTTGGGGAGATTTTATGTGTGGTTTTTTATAAATAAATCGTAGCACAGTACTCATGTCCAAAGGCAATAAAGATGTGTAAGAAGGATCAAGTAATTTTCACAACCCGTTCAACTACAAGGCGCTAAGAATTTTTTTCAATTAATAGCTTATTTTCTGGAAGTATTTAGTTTGTTTTCCTTAAAAGTGATGTTTTCAATCTGTGTTCCTAAGGATTCACTGGAGGCTCAAAGGCCGGGGGTAACAGGCACGGAGCAAAGAGAGCTCCGAGCCCCAACTCCCCTGGCTCAATCAGAGCCACTCTGCTTTTATCTGTTGGTTTCCTTTTTATAAAAAATAATGGAATTCCAAGCAAGAAGAAGAAAAGAAAAAGTTTAAAAACCTCTGCCTTAAAGAATCAGCAATGGCTTGCACTATAAAATTCAAGCCTTAATGTATTTCATATTTCTTGGTTAGACTAAATTCAACTCTGTCAGGTTTATAGGCCCTTATGTGTGCTAAAATGAGACATACTATTTGAATGCAGAAATATCCAGGTAGAGGAAAAATAATATGAGTTTTGAGGAGTACGTTTATTCTCTGATGCAGCTATTTCTAAATTGATTTCTCTTACTATGTTTAATGGCATTATTTATGTACCAATCTTCAAGTTAATGATTCATAACATAGAACACCAAAATAATCTAATTGAACAGAAGCCCACTGTACATGCCAGCTGCTGCTTTCATATAGTGTAGACAAATATCCCATTTCACTTAAATAATTTCTTCGTAGAAAGATCACCTTAAATGGAAAGATGCACCAAAGTCATAGTTAACTATCAATTTTAGCTATTTTCCAATGAAGGAACAAAAGGGCACAGGGTAACTGAAACCGAGGGGGACTCCATCATGCAACATCCAGAAGACCAGTGTGGAGAATTTGATCTGCTGGTGAACACACTGAGGAGTGATGAGCAGAAATGGGCTTCCCTCCAACAGAAACCTCCTGCCAACCTGTGCAGAACAGTACAAGAATGTGAAATTTTAGACTGGCACTCAACTGCACTCACAGAAACACTTGCAGTCAAGTCCCAGCTCTGTAACTTAACAAGTTAGGTGAATCAGAAACCTATAGAGCTGAACACATAAAATCATTCATAAGATCCAGTGAGCTGAGAAGAAACAAACCTAATTCTCAACTCCTCTGGGAAAACTTACATGAGCACTCTAACCCACAGTGCTTTCTTCTGCTTCCAGACTCCTCTGGCATTCACTTAGCCATACCCTCATTTGGCACCCAAGATTCTTAGTTAATGTTTACAGGTATGGCCATTCTCCCCAACCGGACTGTAAGCCTCTAATGGGCAAGGACAATGTCTCATTCCTTCCTGCATATCCTAAATTCTTAGAATTGTGCTAAGCATTTGCAGGTGCTAAATGAATGTATCTTGACCGCTTTCATAATTGTAGATATCATTTATATTACCACCTATGTACAATGTTGATAGAAAGTCGTTTCATATGGTTGTGTCAGATACTCCATTCCTATAAATGCCGGCCAGGAGAGTAAGGGAGAAAATGAGTGGCCAGGTCAGGCTGTATAGAGAGCCATGCAAGCCATCTAAGACGCCTCCCTCCATTCATGTGTCAGTCCCAAAGAACCAAGTGCCCACCCTCTTCTAGGGCTAAATCTTTTCTCCTTCTCCCATGCTCTGTGCCAAATTAGAAATCAGAAGACTTGGATTCAAGTCCTAGCTATGCCAATGAGCAAACAATTCATTTATTTGAACAGACTACCTCTGAGGTTCTAGCTCCAACTCGCTATGGTTCTATGAGTCTAACCTCAGGCCTTTATGTTCCACATCAGAATTGCCCCTCCCTCTCAGTACTATAATTATCTATCTTCCGTGACGTGTCCCACCATCCTCATCATTGTGCCCATGCTCCAAGACCACTTCTGACTTCTGCTGCAAGGCCAACACTTCTAATGATAACAGTTAAATTTCTTGTCTGATCTTTACTTCACACCTGCTCTCACTTAATAAATACTTGTCGAGTGCCTGGTTGGGTGATAATGGGAAAACATACATTAAGCTTCTAGTATATTCCTGCTTTCAGCAGCAAAGATAAAGAATGACTTCATTTGCAAATAAGCACCAATAATAATAAATAAAACTAATTATTTTTATACTGGTTGCCAAAAATAGTCGTTCTCATCTTCATCAATAGCTTAGTAACCCTGAGAATAATCCCCTGACCTCTCCTATTTTGCAAGAAACTTATTTTTATTGTCTCATCAACAACACTACTAATGGTATTAGAGAGTGTTACAATGGCTGTGACAGTAAATAAATGGCTTAGAAAGTCCAGTAACAATTTTGATAGCTTCTAGGGAATATATGAGCTAGAAAAAACTATGTGAGCCATATAGAAATCTGAAGTAATTTAAATTAATATCTATCAGTTTTGAATATGAAGTTTTTCAGAACCTAATGTAGCTTTGTTCTGCAAAATAAGACTAGGTGTATCACACAAAGACCTTTCCTTAGCCAGCTAATTTGTCATCCAAGTAATTAAAATGAAAAATGGCAATTTCACCTCTTCGTATAGGTCAAGCAAAACAGCCGTAATAAAATCACAGATGAAAGGTTGTTTTTAAAAGTTAGATGAGGGTAACAGAATCTTCCAGGAAATACTCAAAAGGTTATTTTTCCTTGGCCAAAATTATACCAACATTTTGGGTATTAACTTCAGTACAAATATTAAACAGGTACATAAAAATTTTTGACTAATGGTACAGTAAGGTTTTGTTTCATTTTTAATAGAGTAATTAGCCATTCACAAATCAGTCATAATTACTCTTCCACAAGTTATGATCAAATCTACAAACTCTAAAGAAAGTATTAATTGGGAAAAGAAAGAAAAACTGTAAATAACAATTTTATTATAAAAACCAATGAAATAAAAATTTCAGTCTAGCAAACACTGTTCATTTTGTGTTGTCTAAAATATTATATCACTGTATTAAAAATAGTAAAATAAAAAATTTTGTTATACTAATTACCTCAATTAATCTTTGCATTAAGCCTATTTTTATCCACATTTTGAAAGATATAAACTGATCCTCTGAGTGTTGAAGGAATCTTCTCAGGGTGGTACAGACAGTAAATAGCAGAGCTGAATTCAGATTACTTGACCCCCTGGCCTGTATATTTAAGCACTCTGCTATGCTGCCTCCCAGTTATTCACCACTCCCAATAAATATTCAACACTCCAATAAAACACTGGGGAAGAATGAGTTATTGATTTCATAACTGCTACTACAGCATTCAGATGCAACTTTCTTGGAAAAAGTGTTCTGAATACACAATTAATTCAATCCACTATGTAAAAGGTAAATGCTCAAGTCTCATTCAAATGGGGAAGGGTGGAAAAGGAAGAAAAGACAACATGCAACATCAATTAATATAAAAATATAATTAGAGTTGTCTTTAGACTTAACAAGTACTGAATGAAGGCCCTTATTATCCTGCCATCTTTTCAGCACTCTCAATTGCCTCTTAGGATTTGAAATTTCACTGCTGAAACAAAGAAAGATGAAAGATATGTGCATACCAAAACATTGTGCCCTTTTGTAATTTCCCTTCTATGTTTATTACCCAGATCTTTAAACACTCAACTAGGAGCTAAACCAATTCAACTGTATGTATAAAATGTAAAATTGGAAATGCCACAAAATCAACGTGACCTTTCAAGTATAACATTTCCCACAATTGTTTAGTTAATACTAGAAAAACACTTCAGTGTTTAAAGCATAATCTTTATGTGTAATATTTTCAGCAAATATAAAAGCAAATACAGAACAAAGCACTTAAACTACATTTTAAACTAAAACTGTAATTAATTTTAAACTACTACTTTTTCTGCAGTAGTTCATTTCCTATGTGTTAAACATTCATAACTGTATTAACGTGCTCTACTTTTTAAACAGGAAGCTAATGTGACCAGTACCATACCACCCAGTCACCTTCTACAACTGGTAGGGCCTATTAGTGTAACAAGCTTCCCACCAATTTATCCATATTAGTTTGCCTGAGAACAAAAATATGTGTTGGCCAAAGGGCTAGGATAATCTCTCTCTGTGCGCCAACAAAACCACTCTTGATTAATCCTAAGGTACTGGTTCAACAGCATGTTTTCTAACCAATCAGATTCTTTAGTCAAAAATAAACAAAGATAAAAATTAGATAGTCAATGATATTACCACAAAATTAAATGTTGTATGACAGCAAATGTATAGTCTTTGTATCTTCAGATCCAATCATATATTTGTTAAAAGATACACAAATCCATGCAAAGAGAACGTCAAACCTACCCCGAAAAAGAATCACACTTCAGATAAACCACCAAAATTTTTTTTATTCCATAATCAAATAGAAATCCTTGAGAATATATCTGTCTTTCCCCTTTGATGACTTTAAGTCTTTCCAATAGAAGTTGAACAGAAAATACTTTTTCTCAGACTTTTTTCTGTACCTTTCCTAGCAGGAGAGAAAAATTAGCAAGACAAATGAATTCAGAATCTACCCCATCTACCTTCCTTGGTGTGGATGTATATATCCCATTGGCTTTAATACCTGAGAATTAGGGGGAAAAAAGAGATTAAAAAAAAAATTAACTGAGCAATGTAATGCCTGGTGAAAGGACAAATTCTATCTTTAAAATTGAGTATGCTTCTTATCAACTCCAAGAATTCAGTTCATATTTCTTTAATGCAAAGAGAGAAAGGGCAAGGTTATAGCATGAAGAAACAAAACAGTAAAACGTCAACAAAGCAACTAAATTAGATACCTCACCTGTCACAGAGAAAATCAATAAAGCCCAATGAATTTACTTATGAAAAAACTTTAGAATAAAACATCTTCACCTTTTGTAGACTAGACATAGTCTGCTCCACTGGCTGGGAAGTATCTAAGAGAAGATGGCCTCTGTGGCAGAGGGCAAACAGGACTCGGGCTTACTGTAACAGAGCAGCAAAACAAAGTGAGAGAAAGCAGGTGGGGAGGAGAGACCTACATTCTACATTTGTAAAATAATGTTATATTGGCTTTTTTTTTTTAATGGGAAAAAGAATGTAACTGCCCAGTCTAAGAATGAAACAGGCAGAATCAGCATGGCAAGATATAAAACAGAAGGAGTAAAGGAAAGTGGTTTATACCCCAAACAAAACAAAAGTGAGACAAACTCAAGTAAGAAAAAGACAAAAACCCCAACCCTCTCTCTTATTCTGAGAGAATTAAGATACAACACCAAGAGCAAAGGTTAAGTGCAATCAGAAGTCAGGCTCAGAGCACACGCTCTCAGAGCAGAAGGACAAAAAAGGACAATGTATTTTACAATATTAAGAGAAAACCAGTACAATTATTAAGTGTCAATTTAAAAAAATTTTTTAAAAGAGAGAGAGAAAACCAAGAAGAAAACAGCTATATCTGGTTGGTCATCTCTGCTCACAATCACTTCCAAAAAACTCCAAAGTGGTCAGTCATCCCAATGGGTATAAGATAGAATCTCATTGTGGTTTTAAACATCTGTACCCCCATAATATGCTGAAATAAAAAAAAAATAAATGAAGAATCTCATTGTGGTTTTGATAGGGATTTCCCTAATGGTTAGTGATGTTGAGCATCTTTTCATGTGCTTACTGGCCATTCTTATATGTTCTTTTGAGAAATGTCTATTCAAGTCCTTTGCCCCTTTTTCAGTAAGGTTGTTTCTTGTTGAGTTGTAGCTTTTATATATTGTGAATATTAATCCCTTATCAGATATATGAACAAGATGATTCTTTTTTAATTCATTTTTTTATTCCCTAATTTCTCAAAGTTTGCTATATGTAATACAGACGTACATTTTGAGTTGAATATGTTTCACCTTTTTAAAATTTTTACATAATACAAAATTTTAAATACCCAAAAAGCAGTATACAATGGAAAATAAGATTCCCTCCCATCCCTGTTCTCAAGCTACCAAGTTCCAATCCCCAGAGGCATTTTCCATTTTCTTGTAATTCCTTCCAAAGATATTCTATGCATATACAAGAAAATACATCTTAGTCTCCTGTGAAATAATAACCTACCAATTAATACCCATTTTTCCACACCTTACCTTTCTGACTTATCTTAAAGATTATTCCATTTCAGTATATATAAAACTGCCGTATTCTTTTTAACTACTAAATATTCCACTATAAGTGCTATAATTTATTGATCCCTTGCAAGATGGGCATTTGTCTCCAATTCCTGCCAAGAATATCCTTAAATATATATTATTTCACACAAGTGGAAGATCTATAAGATACGATCTAGAAGAATCAAAATGCTATGTATATTTTAAGTTTTGATTACTATTTCCAAATTCATCTCAATGAAAATTGTACAAATCCATACTCCTGTTACCAGTCATCACACTGCCTAGTCCCCTATTCCCTCAAAGACACTTTATGTTTTCAAAATTTGTTTATTTGCCAATTAGGTATAAAAAATGCATCTCATTAAAGTTTTATTTTACATTTCTCTTATTATGAACTATTCATATTTTTGATATCTTTGTTCATTTTCCTATCCCATGGCCTTTTCCCCCTTGAGTTGTTGTTGTTCTTTACATATTTATAAAATTAGTCCTTTTCCTATGCTATGAATTGCAAATCTTTTTCCTGCTTGTCTTTGCTTTTTTGATACACTGTTTTCTTTCATTCTTTTTTAGCAATACAGAATTTTTATACAGTTAAGTTTTATTAGTCTTTTCTTTAATGGTTTCCGAGCATCTCTTATCTTCTATTCCCACAATCACCATAGTGAAAATCCTTACCGCCTTCCAAGTAAATTAGTTTCATGACTGGTCTACTTTTCATCATCCCCTCTACTTTCCAACCAGTCCTATATACTTGTCATATTATTCTTCCTAAAACACTGCTTGCCATATGGGTCCCCAGTCAAAAATCCTTCAATTATTCCTTCCTTAATGTTTATAAACTATTAAGTGTACATTATTATAAATAACTGGGTCTAATATTTAGGTCACTCACAATCTAACTTCAACTTATATGTCCCACAGTCCCTTACTGTAGCCAAGTGGTTTACTCATTGATATTAAATTTAGGAATGAAGGTACCTGCACCATGTCTTTGTTCAAATTGTATTTCCTATTTTGAATGTTCTTCCCTTCCTTCAAAAGTCAGTTCAAGTTGATGTCTCTGCTCTCTCCCAATCACTCAAGATCACCTTGATTCAACAACTGTTTAGTGAGGGCCTACTACATTATACAAAAGTAGGCAAATAGGTCTTCCAGTGAATTTTGTGCTATGGCAACACACAGCAAAGAGACTGGATAGAGGCCTCTAAACCTTTAAGCTGTAACCTGAAAAAATGAGAAGATATGACTAGGCCAAGGTAAACAATAACTTATTTCCTATACGTTAGTCTGACTCGAGTGCTAAGTGCTAATGCTGAAGTGAAAAAAAGAAAAATCTGGAGACGCAAGTGGGGCCAAGTAGGATAGGTCTTCTAGGCCAATTTAAGCAAGTTTCAACCTTTAATCTAAGTGCAATTGGAAGCCACAAAACCATTTTAAGCAGGAGAGTGAGCTGGTCAGAGAGGAATTTTACAAAGATCACTGACTGCAATCTTGAGTTTAAACAGCACTTACGTGTCCACACTTGAAACTGATTCAAATACCAAATATACTCTTATTTACCCAATAAATCAATTTTAAACTACTATGAAGTAGAATGTTGCAGAAAGGTGGAATAAGGTAAGGTGCTGCTCTACTTCTTTGACTAAGGACTTAGAACAGTTGTTCTCTCTAGTTAACTTTAAATAACCAAACAATCAGACCAAGTTAAAGAGGAGACTCCTGATGATAAAAAATCATAGATGACTTGCCCCACTTTTTTTTATTACTCTTATTTCTCAATTTGAAGTAGAAACAGATTGTCATATCCCTTTTTTATCCTACTTTCAAGATCTGGGATTAAATGTCCAGGAAGATTTCATGAAATGTCAAGATCATTGAATTTCCCCACATTTAACCTGGGGAGTGAGAAACCAGTTGCAGGAAGAGAATATTATCTATCTTATCACACAGTTCAATTCCCTAAAGTGGCATTCTATGTGCCTGCTACAAAGAAAAGTTATTCCAAACACAGACATTAAAAAAATGAAGAGTCTGTTCCACTGCATGTTTCTCTAAAATGCTTGTTACATTTTTTTCTCCCCGTTCTCAATATCATTGGTCAAATAACACTTAATAGGAATTGTTTGTACTCTTTCTTGTTTGCTGGTGACAATTTCTTTTTGATTTCCCATGTCTACTTTAGGGGTTAGTGGCTGAACAGTCACTCTTAAATCTTCTGTCCACGGGATATTCCATCATTCTATCTTTGGCCACATGATGCATTTTGAAGGTAATAAAAGAAAGTTACTTTAAGTTAGTAGAAACACAAAAAGTTGAGATTACAATAAACATGTCAATGTTCAATGGTATTAACAGGAGATGACTTTTATCTTGAAGTACCATACATAGAGCATTCTCAAACTCAGAAGTATAAAGTTTTCTCTAATTTTAATTCATCATTATGTCACTGACAATTCCTTTCTAAGTGTTCTAAACTACAGGGACATTTTGATTGAAACTATAATTGTAGTTAATATATCACCTCCTTGGGAATTCAAATTCACAAGGCTATTTCTATTCTTTTCCCCAGAATCTTTCTATCTAATTCCTCCTTGCCTCAGTGGCTTGAACCACATAGAGAGTGGTCATAAGAGCTTTAGAATCTAGTCTTTTCTTTCCAAAAATAGGAAATTATGTGTCTCTGACTCCATACAGATTGTGGCAATATAATTCAAGCTTTTGGAAGGAGGACTAACGTCTAATGCTGACAACGAGGTAATAAATATGATTAGGAGCCAAGCACGCAAGCAGAATACCCCAAAGTGCATACCTTTCACAGGAAGACACAGGCAGACTTAATCAATGAGACATTTTCAGTAAAAAATGCAGTCATTTTTTTTCTCAGATACATATAAATCACCTTCTTTTCAGCAGTATTACCTTGTTAGCCCCAAATCATTATTTCCTTTCTTTACTGTCTACAAAACTAAAAAAAATTTAAAGTTGATTATAGTAACAAAGTCTGACTCATAAACCAAACAATTCTTCACATTTCTTTATAATGAGTTAAAATTCACACAATTTTCACTAATAGCTCATATAGTCCTCAAAAATAACCTATGAAGTATGTGTTACCTCCATTTTCCCCAAAAGAAAATGAAGTTCAGAGATAAAATATGACTTGTTCATGTTCGCACAGCTGATAGCTGAGCTAGCATTTGAATAAAGGTCTTCATACCCCAATTCCATATCCTTTTCACTATACATCACCACTTTATTATCTGGAAACTTATATTTAATGTCTATTTTTCAAGCTTTAATATACAGGTATTAACTGAATGTTTACAGTATTAATATCACATAGTCATACACACTAGACAGGTCTTAAGCAATAATGCAGTGGTCCCCAACCTTTTTGGCACCAGGGACTGGTTTCACGGAAAACAATTTTTCCATGGACTGGCGGGTTGGGCATGGTTTCAGGATTAAGCATATTACATTCATTGTGCACTTTATTTCTATTATTATTACATTGTAATATATAATGGAATAATTGCACAACTCACCATAGGTTGGGGACCCCTGTTCTAATGTATTATCGTAACTCATATGCTCAGACTACAGGCTTGTCTTACACATGAGAAGTAATGAGACTCATAAAAAGTACAAGCTAATTCATTTATAAAGTTCTTCGAACTACCCTTGTATAATAACAATGTTAAATAGTTAGCATTTAACAAAACTAAATAATAATTACCCAGTCTTTAATCTGCCATTAATAAAACTCTTACTCAAGCAACTATCAAACAACATAAGCGGCTGGAAAAACACCAAGATACTTTGTAAATAATCTACCATATCGGGCAAACTAAAAATAAAGGCAAAAAAGGCTCCATACTGTATGATTCTATGACATTCTGGAAAAGGCAAAACTTTTTACTGGAGACAGTAAAAAGATCAGAGATTTGCTGGGGGTAGGGAAAGGGAGGGATGAATAGGCAGAACATGGGATTTTTAGGTCAGTGAAAACACTCTGCATGATACTATAATGGTGGATGTATGATCATTACACATTTGTATAAACTCATAGAATGCACAACGCCAAGAGTGAACCGTAAACTATGGACTTTGGGTAACAAGGATGTGTCAATGTAGGTTCATCAACTAACAAACGTATCACTCTATTGAGGGGATGTTGATAGTAGGGGAGGCTGTGTGTGTGGGGGCAGGTACAGGAAATCTCTGTACCTTCCACTCAATTTTGTATGAACTGAAAATGACCTAAAAAAATTAAGTCTAATAAAAAAAGGGCAAATATCTGTTCCCACTTTAATCTTTTCCCACCAATCATTACTTCACAGTTCCCCTATTAGCTTCTTAGTAAGGAGCACCCTAAGCTTCAGTGCAACTCTCCTTTACACCCCCACTGCTCCTTGCAACACCTGCTCCGCCCCTTCTAGCCTACTCATCCCCTGTCATCAGTATACTAAGTCCAAAGACAGGAAGGGAGTTAGGTTCAGAGAAGAGGTGGAGAAGGCAGGTAGTGAGGCTAAGGAAGCAAAGGATTCCTAAAGAGGGAAATCAGCAGGAAAATCTGCAAGAGAGAGCAAAAAGGAGAAAAGAATCTGAGTTGCTCTGAATTTGCTTTTTGTTCTACGTAGTGGGAAAATCATATGAAATGAAATTATCCTAAAATACAGAATGTGATGACATTACAAACATGTCCTTTCTTAAAACAACATCTTTGCTGTATGCAATCTCAAAGCTAGAATTTGATGTGTTTACAATGTGTCCTCCAGCTACAAGCAAGATGATTTTTCAAAAGGTGACTGTAAATGCTACATGTTTCAAAAGAAAGATATATACAAGTGTGTGTGTCAAAGTGCCTTTACAAAGACCTATCTCTCAGAATAAACTTGCAGTAAATTGCAAAGATTAAATTTTTATGATTTATTACATACTTGTACCTTCTGGGTATTTTTAATCTAAGAAGTTAAAAACATGCCATGAGTTACCAAACTGAGCAGAAAGAGTTCAACAAGACTTTCAAAGTCACATACGAATGACTTTTGGAGTGGGGGAGTGTGTGTTTGCTTGCCTTGCTTTGGTCATCAGTGAGGAAGCCAGACCAAGCAACTAGCAGTCCAAACACCTGAGTCATTTTGGACAGGCTAGGGCTCCAGTGGCAAATCAGGGACCCATAAGACAGGCTTAAAGATGGTTCTGGCGGGATCTGCCACCACCATCATCACCATTGCCTCAGCAAAACCCAACCTTCTTCATCTGCAATTTCAGGGAGGCACAAAGGCAGGAGTTCTGCTAGCAATCCAATTCAGCTCACCAAATACTCATGAAACACCATGAAGCAGAAAGCATTGTGCTAAAGGTGCTGGGGAACATTGAGCAACCGTAAGATGTGGCCCCTACCTTAAGAAGTCTCCAATTGAAAATATGGTAAAACTATAATCCAGGCAAGGTAGAGGAAGTACCAAAAGAGAGGTACAAAGAACAAGACATTCAGAGATTTCATCAAGATTCTCTAGGGTGAAACCTGAGGATATTACTCAGGTGACCAACAGGTTCTTGCTATAGTCACTGCTTGTATTTATAATTTTCTCCCATTCAGCATACTACTTCTGAATGGGAGTACTACTACTTCTACACCAGATGTTAAAACCCGAAAAATACCTTTTTGTTCCAGCTTATTATTAAACAGGGATATTTCCTGAATGTAAAACAAGTTATGTTAAAGATATAAGATAAAATAATTTTAAAAAAGAAGGAAAAGAGTGGAGCAGGCAAAGGGTGAAATAATGCTAACATGACACAAAGCAAAATAATTCAACTTCTATCCAGCCTCAATTTTATTGGTCAAGGAGAACAGTATCACTTTTATATCACATTCATATGTTGCTTTAATGGTTTACAAAGGACTCACATAAATTCTTATAATGAAACTCAAAACTACCCTAAGCCAGGTGGACGCTGTTATTATCTCAGGTAGCGGACCCTCACAAAATAACCCCCATTGGTCCTTCCCTCTTGTCCTTGTGTATTCCCCTCCCACACTGAATCAGGGCTGGTCTGTGAGACCAATGGAATACCTCAAAAATGATGGTGTGTGACTTTGAAGGATAGGTCATAAAAGGCATTGCTGTTTTCACTTTGGTCTTTCGGATCTCTGGGGGAAGCCAACTCCCATGGCATGGGGACAGACCCATGGAAAGCCCCTCATGGAGAGGAACCAGCTTGCAACACCAACTTGCCAGCTGTGTGAGTACACCACCTTGGAAGTGAACCTTTTAGCCCTAGTCATGCTCTGATAACTGCAGCTCCACCTGACATCTGACAGCAACCTCAGGCGACCCTGAGCAAGGCTCCCCAAACTGCTGATCCACAGCAGCCATGAGATGACAAACAATTATGGTTTTCAGTCACTATGTTTTTGTTAAGTTACAAAGCAACAAAGAACTAACGCATCCCAGTTTTACATATGAGGCTCAGAAAGGTTAACTCACCAACTATCATATGGCAATGAGTAGAGAAATCAGGTCTGGTACCCAGTCTTTAGGCTTTAGGTTCAATTTTGTCATTAAACAATACCACTTCTCAATCAAAATAAGGTGTAAGGATGATAATTCCTGTATGATTATATGACTGACACTAATACCCAGGCTTCCCACAATACACAGACATAGCATATGTCCTTATATTCTTAACAGACATAATGGGACCTACAATATAATTCAATTTGTGGTGTTCCACGATACTCTGTGGAGTGTTTACTGTCTTCTGAAAGTTTACTATTTTTTTAATGTACACATATTCAAAATAAACACCTAACATGTTTATAGAATTTTAATACTAAACAATTACATTACTAATGTTGAGAATATTTATACACTTTACAATCTTAATTACAATAAACATTTGTGTAATTTAAACAGTTAGAATTAATATGCCCACACTGGAAATGCTCAACTGCTGATTGTTTAAGGATTTGCTTTTTTGATTTAGTCTTCAACATTTTTATAGCAATATAAAAATGTAGTAAAATATATGAAAATTCTCATGATGAAATATTAGATCCACATCTATAAAATGGTTAGTATCTTGCAGAACAAAGTGACCAGCTCTTAGCCTGTGCACTTCTGAAGAAGATCAACAGAACATTTTTCTTTTCTTTTTAGAGACAGGGTCTCGCTCTCACCCAGGCCAGAATATGGAGGATCCATAGCTCATTGTAACCTTGAACTCCTGAGTTCAAGCGATCCTCCTGCCTCAGCATTCCAAGTAGCTGGGACTACAGGTGCACACTACTACACCTGGCTAATTTTATTTATTTATTTATTTTTTTAGAGACAAAGTGCTGCTATGTTGCCCAGACTGATCCCAAACTCCTGGTCTCAAGCAATCCTCCCAGCTCGGCATTCCAAAGAGCTGGGATTACACGTGTGAGCAATCACACCTGGCCCAGAACATTTTATTACAACCACATCTGCATATGATGTTCCTTCACGCAAATCTCCTCTTTTGACCCATACAACTTTGCAAGACATGCAGGACAGGTATACTATCCACCATCCCATCTTCCAACCAATGATGGGCTTAGTGAAGTTGAGGTAACTTAACTAAGGACACACAGCTAGCAAAAGGAATTGGAGGAATCTTAATTTTTTAGCTCCAAATCCCAACCTGTTCTTCTAAATCATATTTTAGCCCAGTGGTTGTCTACCCTGACTGCCATTAGAACACCTACGATGCTTTGAAAAATATCAGTGCCTAGACCTCATCTCCCCGATATTGTGATTTAATTGCTCTGGTCTGTGTTACTTGTCTAATGTATAAGAAACGAGTGGTGATAAATTTATGGAAAGTTTATATCACAAAGGGAGAAAATGCTGGTATTTCTATATGTAAGCTGAAACATCTTAATCCCTAAGAACTCACTTAAGGACAAAGTTACCTTGCAATAAACTAAGCAGAACAAAAAGGAAGAGGAGGTGAGAAACCTAAAATCCTTCTGTTGCTATCACAGGACCATCAAGGAACATTTCATTTACCTAATCTCACTCCCTAAACTTCACCACACCATATTTTGAGCTATAGCTTTTAAGCACCGCCTCCTCTGTGAAGGCTTCAGGATCACACAAAATAAAGAAGTCCATTTTTTTGCACCCATCCTACCTTGAACTCTACCTCTTGATATAACAGCATACATTGCATCTCAAGGCATTTCTCTCTTTATATATCCATTTCTCTCACTGCCCTCAGGGGTTCTTAAGGGCAGAGCCCTATCTTATTCATCCTTCCCATCTTATATATCTTTGGATCCAGGGCCTTGAACATAGCAGATATTAGTAAGTCTTGGCTACACTTAACGATTTTTGTTTGGTATAGTTATTTCCCCCTATTCTCACAGTACACACTCCTGTGAAATTGTTTAACTTTTAACGAAGGAAAGTGGACTTTTTTTCTCACAACTGGATTAGGTTAGAAAATAATGTATGCAAAAAGGCCAGATGTGGTGAGAGCAAGACAGCAGTGGAACTCTGGGCCAGGAAAGAGTAGAGTGAACAGGACATTTAAGGTTGGGGCCAGATAGGAATTTAAAAAGCAGGGAAGGATTAGGCAAACAAAGAGACAACAACCTGATTTTCATTCATAAGAAAATATGATAAAAAAGGAATCCAGAATATAAGCAACTCTATTTTCAACATCTCCCTTTCTATGGGGTTCCTTCCTTGCAGCATATAAACAGTCTCTCCCCAGTGCTTCTCATTCTTGGGCACACAGTAGAATCCCCTGGCGAACTTTTAAAAACTGATATCTTTACAAGGTGCTGATTTCATTTCCTTTGGATATAACCTACAAGAGGGATTGCTGGATTATATGATAGTTCTACTTTTAATTTCTTTAGGAACCTCTATACTTTTTCCATAATGGCTGTACCAATCTACATTCCCAACACTGATCAAGTGTTCCCTTTTCTCCACACCCTCATCAACACTTGTTATCTCATCTTTTTGATGATAGCCATCTTAATGGGTGTGAAGATATGAAAACAACCTAAGAGTCTGCCAACAGATGAATAGAAAAAGACACTGTGCTGTATATATATACATACATACACAATGGACTATTATCCAGCCTTAAAAAAAGAAAGAGATCCTGCCATTGCCACACAGATGAATATGGAGGACATTATGCTAAGTGAAATAAGCCAGACACAGAAAGAACACTACTACATGATCTCGCTTACATGTGGAATCTTAAAAAAAAAAGTCAAATATACAGAGATGGAGAACAAAACAGTAGTTATGGAAGAAAGGGCAGGAAATGGAAAGAAGTAGGTCGAAGGCTACAAAGTTGCAGATATGTAGGATGAACAAGTCTAGAGATCTAATGAACAACATGAGGACTATAGTTAATAATATTGCATTGCATTTGGTACTGTATTCGAGATTTTTGCTAAATGAGTAGATTTCAGCTACTCTTGTCCCACACACACAAATGGGTAACTATGTAAGACGATGGATATGTTAAAATGTTTCACTTATATTAAATAGTAACCACTTTACTATCTATATATATATCCCATAACATCACCGTTGTTACTTAAATATACACAATAAAATTTATTAAATAAATAAGTAAATATCATAACTGAAGAACACTGAGTCATTCATTATGTCCTAGGAGGGACCCAGGCATGTCTACTCTCTATCCTCACCCTCCTGTTCATGCCTCTTACCCACAGCAGTTTAGCTCTACCACTCCAGTGAAATCGATGACTTCCAACAGACACTGTACAACCTTCATCATACTTGATGATTTGCAGTATTAAATTTTCACTGGGTTCTACTTCCTAAAATTCTCTCTGCCACTGGCCTGAAAAGCTTCCCTTTCCCTTTTCTCCCAACCTCTCTGGCTACTCTCCTTAAGCATCCTTGCATCTTTCTCTTTCGTGGTTTGTCCTTTAAATTTCAGTATTCTCTAAGACTTATTTTTAGCCCTTTTCTCTTTCTATACAATTCCTCTAAGCACTTTTATCCTTACTCATGCCTTAAACTACTCTCCATATGGTAAGAAACTCAGAAACCTGTATCTCTGGCCTTCACAATCTCTTGTGATGTTCCAGGATCCTATATCGAAGCCTTTTAGACACCTCCAACTTACCAATGATATGCTTTGCAAGCACACTAAATACATCCAAAGCTGAACTCATTCTCTTCTCCCTCATACATGCTTTCTCTTCTCCTTCCCCACTCACTACCCAGAAACCTGGGTGGCATTCTAGCAACCTCACTCTCCCATATCTTTTACATTCAGTCACAAAGACCAGCCAATTGTGCCTCTTCCTACTTTTCCTAAACATTCTCACTTCTCTATCCCCACTACTTCTACCCTTGTCTGAGCTCTTGACCTCTCTTATCCATACTGATGCACTGTCCTCAATGGCCTCCCCTCTTGCCACATCCCCATCTCCTACTCCAGTCCACCCCCAATCTACCCAGCACACTGCTTCACAGTGATCTTTCACACCACCCATGACTCTCCAAGGCTCACTACTACACATGGGATAGGAAGCACACCCTGAATTAGCCATCCAGTTTCACCTCCTTTCACTCCTGACCTTGCCCTTCACACTTTAATACAACTAATCTAGATATAGTTCCCAGAACAAACTATGTTCTCATAATGCCACACAACTGCTCCTGCTGTTAGCTCCACCTAGAAATGCTCTTTGCTGCTTGTCAACATGCCCACGCCTGCTCAGCTTTCAAGTCTCCGCTCAAACACAACCACTACTAAACCCTTCTCTGGCATTCCTGGCAGAGATCAAGAGCTCTTGCTAGGTTTCCTTTGCACTTGTACCTACCTCTGTTATGGCAAATAGCACGTTGTATTTGACCTGTTGGTCAAGATGTCTATAGTCCTACTAGACTACAAGCTCCTTGTGACAATGCTTTTTCATCTTTATATGCTCATCACTAGTTGAATGCATATAAGCATGTAATAAAAAAGAAGAGAGGGTGGTTAATGAATGAACTATAGGCCAACAAATGGGCAAGAAAATCAACTGGATTTTGAGTATGTAAAAAAAAAATGGATCTTAAGAAAATACAAATACTATTAAGTCCTATTCATTAAAAAAAATAGAAAAATATGGTACGGTGGTTATTCAGGTAGTGTCAAGGTGACAAAAAAAACTTATTACTGGACTAAGCAAACAGTAAGAAGGTAAGCATTTCCAATGGAACAACTGACAGAAGATCAACAGAGAAGCCAAAGAAAAAGATGGTTTTATGATCCAAATGATTCATTGGTCTAAGTCCATGGACTAAGCAAAAGACTGGCACCTTCCTCTCTCAGTTCACCAGCACTCTCCTTTGTCATTATTCTGCATACTCCTTCCCCACTCCCCAGTACCAAATTCCAGATCCCATGGCTGATTCCCCTCCATTGGAGTCACATGTCCCTGGCCAGTGGGTTAGTCTGGATATAAGTGGAAGGGAGAGGCAGAAGGTCTTTTTTCTCATGGCCAGAAGCTAGAGGAAAAAATGAAACTACTATTTACTGAGGGCCAATTTTGTGGCAGACATTGTGCTACTTTATAAACACACTCACTGAATCTCATGGTAATCATGAATAATTATCCCATTTTACAGATGAAGAATTTGGGACCAAGGTCACACAGCTAAGCAATGACAGAGCCCTCCTGAAAAATTAAGATTGACAGGCTTTACAGTTTTCTATACCCCTCACTACCTCAAAATGGAGGGGGATGTGGTCCAGCCATTCTAGGTTGGAACTCAGAATACACTTACCTCCAAAATACTGTTATCAATGTTGGTTAGAGTCTTCAGTACCACTAACACATAACAGGCACACTATGAGTCAAAAAAGCTTTGGGCTTCTGACCTGGAAATCTAAATACTATTTGTTATTTTATTCCTATGAGTACATTGTTAACACTACAAACAATAATAGACTTAAAAATGAACTTCTGGAATACAATGGGTTCTTGAGTGAGGCTTTTCTTTAAGAATATTTTTGCTTCCACAAAAACTCAATGTAAAAATCACCAAGGATAGAAACTATTTCGCCTTGTTAACTTGTAAGAACAATGACATTAGAAGACACCTGTGGGAAATGTGCTTATCTGACCAGGTGTTCGTTTTCAGTGTGCTGTCATTTGAATAAAACATACTAAACCCTACAGAACAGAGCTTATGATAGAAATGCCACAAACTACAGCAGTACAGTTGATATGCCTATAATCTACTGACAAAAAGTACTTCTCAGCAAAGTGAAACCAGATGTCTGGTGTGAAATCAGATGTCTGTGGACTTGTCTTTCTCAGCTTCCAGAGCAGTATTAGATACACTAAATACACAGCTTAGCTGTATATTAAACGCATAACTTGGCAAAATCATGACAGTCTGGACATGAAGCATCAGCATTTTTATCGTAATTCTTATAAACCAAAGACATTTCTGAAATAGAAATCCTAAGTTTAAGCACTCATCTAAATGTGGTAGTATGTCTTTCTCACTTTGTGAACAGTATCAGAGCTTTTAAGACATGTAGAAACCCTTTCCCTTCATTTTTCAAGCTGACACCCCTTAGGCAGGGCTACGGAATGATCTGATAGGAGGAAATCGAGCCACATCAGGTGTCAGTCCTTGTTCCAGAAATTCTAGGATCAGATACAGCAGGTCCCTGTGAAAATGCAAATACTCTGGAGGCTTAGCACCTATTAGAAAGTTGCTTTCCACAATCAAAAGGAAGATCATAAGAAAGTGATGGGTGACCAAATAAATTAATATTGAGAATCCACAGGCCAGGCACTGTTTTTCACACATTTTTTTTTATATACTCATTGTTCTGATTTGACTGGTGAGAAATCAAGGAGCAGATAAGTTTTAACTTGCCAAAAGTGACACAGGTAATAAGAGCCAGAATTCAAGGTCATATCTAAAGTATGAAAGACATACTAGTTCTACATGAAGATTTGGGATGGAGCGAGGAGTAGTGGTAAATAGCCAGGATTTGGAGAAAAGGGAAGAAATATACAATTTTAACAAATAACAGTAACATATATACATATACATATATATTATATTCAATATGTATTCCATATATTAATATACAGCTAAGCTATATGTATGTTGTACATAGTTAAGCTGTATATTTAGTGTGTTTAGATGTGCATACATATATCAAACAGAAAGTTGAAGAAATAAATACCAAATTGTTAACAGTGGTCTTCTGAGAGTAGACTCATAGAAGACTCACTTTATACCTTCTATATGCCTGCAGGATTTAATTCTAAAGAACTTTGTTTTGACCTTATATTACTCTTATAACCAGAAAAAGACAAAAGAACTGTTCTAGCTTAGAGTTTAAAAAATGAGATTAAATGCACAGAAACCTATGTATCGGTCTCCTTTATTATTTATTTTACTAAATGCATCATCCTCAATTAACACTCTCCATGTCTGCTAACATTAGGTCCTTCTTATGGAACAATTCAAAAAGTTATCCTCATCTAATTATTATACTTGTACACGGAAAGTGACTATGACACTATTCATTACAGGACACAAATCACTATGGTCGGACATCCTTGCAAGTTTATTACTGCAAATACTAGAAAGACAGAATAATAACATTTCTCCCACAAAACTGCACAAACCTGCAGACCATTAAGATCAGTAGTATAGGGAAGGTCTTGTCAATTAACACATAACTATTCAGAAAATCCGCAAAAAACTGGTGAAAGGCCTGCTCCAAAATGGCCATCTCCAGCAGTCTCCTCACTCTCACCATTCTACTTTCATCGCAGTGCTCAGCACATGGTAGGAAAAAGGTAATTATCTATTGAATCAGCGAATGAAGCCATCATCAACAGACAACCACTTCCTGGATCTCCATAAAATAAATTACATGGTCACCCACCACTTGAGCACAAACAAATAAGAAGGCAGGTTCAGAACACAGCTGCCAATGTCAAGATGGCCACAGGAGGCAATTCTAACTTTCCTGTGTAAGCATCCAAGAACGTGGTTTGCTACATTCCTGCCTGTAGCTAACGTGAATTTTAACTAATTTAAAATGTCTATTTATGTATGACATATAGGATCCCTAAGGGGTTTCCAACAGTGTGAGGAGCTGTGTTTCATTTCACCATATAGGAGAGAGGGAAGCAGTGTACTGAAGTGATGGAAAAGTCCCAGAGAAGACCCCATGAAAGTACCATGCTGAAATCACAGTAAACCTCCAAGGACTTCAGTGTACTGTTTGGCGACTTTTCACAAGTGAATAGAATGCTTGTGTGGAGGTATCAAAGTGAAAGCCTAGAGAAAAAGGCCCAGCCTGGTAATATCTCTCCCTTCAAAATATCTTCTTCTATAAACTTGAGAAGATTCCAAAGAACTTCAACACTTGCGATATTGCTATTAACTTTAGGCTTAGGGGTTCCACAGGATTTTTTCATGAATTCCCTTTTAAAATGTAAAGATCCCTGGAGGGAATTCCTGTTAATTATCAAGCAGGACTTTGATTCTTTAATACTACTGTCGCAGGGATTAGTCAAAGCTGGCTAACAAGATAGGGGCCCAAAACAGACAACTGTAAGACCAATGTCCCAAAGTTAAAAAGAGGTTAAAGTTAACAACACTTTTCTGTCAGGTCAAGTGGCTAAAAGGGATCTATGCCCAAGCTGTTAAAACTCCCAGCCAACTCGACCCCCACTGTAAGCTTGGAAACAAGTCCTGGGTTTGGGGCCTGTGACCTTTGAAGGTGGGCCTCCTGTTCCTAATGAAAAAGTAGATTTGGGGCCCAAGTTCCCCGGGGGCAGTTCTGGATCTAGCCCTTCTCTCCCATGCTCAGGCTTCAGGGCACACGCACTCTCCCAGGATAAAGTCCTTGCTCCTTCCACCCCTGATCAGTCCTTACTTACCCTTTCTCCCGCTCTTCCTCGGTGAGAAGGGGTAAGTGGCTATTTTGTGCCCTCGCCCAATTTGGCCAAAAGCCTAAAAGTAAAAACGACAGAGACAGGCATGTGCTTTAAAATCCTGTTGTTCAAGCCCAAAGAACTCCCACTTCCAGGCAGAAGGCAGCGCGTCCCCACAGCGCTCCCTCCTGGCCAGGGCTTGGGGCCGGAGGAGTCCCCTCTGTGGGGACTAGGAGAGGGCGCGCTCTGGGGGACCAGGTGGGCGGGCAAGCGGGTCAGCTCTGGGGCAGGTGTCGTCGCCGCCTCTAGGCGCCGGTTTCCCACCGGAGTTCTCCAGGAGGAGTAGGAGGAAGAGGAGGCCGCCCCGGGCCTCAGATAAACACGCGCACGTACACATGCTCGCAGTCCCAGCGGACTCGCGGCCAAGCAGACCCTCCGCCTCCCGGCAGCGCCCGCCCCGCCGGGCCGACTCCCGGAGAAGGGTCCCAAACCCAGGAGAACACCAAGGGTTGGCGGCTGCGCACCCGCCCACCCCTGCCGGCCTCACAGCCCCGCACCCGCCGAGAGACCCCCGCCCTCCGCACCCGCAGCACCGCTCAGCCCAGGGGAAGTCCCCGCGCGAACCCCGCCCTCCGCCGGCGGCAAGCTCCGCCCCCAAACCCCAGCGAGCGGCGGCAGCACCAAGCTCCGCCCCCAGAGGAAACCGGCTCCAGTAGCGGCTGCGCAGGTCAGGCAGAAAACCCGGCCTGGATCTACAACGGAGCAGAAACAACAGTCATTCAGCAAGCAATTATTGAGCACTTGCCCTAAGCTCAGCATCGTAATAAAGGCTGGGAGGACAACAAACAGCAGAAAAATTTATGAAACTGTGTCTTCAGCCCCTCCCTTATTTGTACAGGTAAGGAAACTGAGACCCCATAGTTGCTTAAATGCATAGGTTTAGTGGTAAAGCGCCTCACTGGCGACTCCTT
This sequence comes from Propithecus coquereli, assembly GCF_000956105.1. Lineage (NCBI taxonomy): Eukaryota > Metazoa > Chordata > Mammalia > Primates > Indriidae > Propithecus > Propithecus coquereli. Next base: position 13,543,682 of record NW_012149729.1, on the reverse strand, counting down.
CTGGTTTTTCTACTTGTATGCACACAGGAAAACAATTTTGCCACCTCAGGGCAAGCCAAACGGAGAAACTCAGAACCGGTGGTTTACTTAGGAGAAACTGAAATTTCCTGCTTAAGCTTTTGCCCTCAAATGGTACAAACTCTTAACTGGGTTATTACAACCCACAAAGAAAGTGGAACCCAAAAGTACTAAACCGACATAAAATGTTTTTTTCTCTTTTTTTTTTTAACCCCTCCTCCGATTATACCTTTATTACTTCTGTCTTTATTCTACTTCTAGAGACTGCCAAACTACTCTGTGCACTTTTTAATCACTCAATACTAATTTAAATTACAGACGTTCTGTTACTCGTTTCAAAAGTTATTCTAAAAAAATTGAAAAAAAGAACAAAAGAAAAAGAGGGATGAAGTAATTTTAAAAAGACCAAAAAGAAAACAACAAAAAAATGTATTCTAAAGTTTTAAGAATCTACTCAGAGTTAAATAGCCTGATAACTAGAACACCAAGAATCTCCTAAAGGGAATATGTGCCAGGTTTTCGTATTTGTCATGGAAATAATTGCTGTAAGGAATGTTGATGGTCAGGAATGCTGTGCATTTGTGGGGTCCAGGAATACATGGGAACTCTGTACCTTCTGCTCAATTTTGCTCTGAACCTAAAACTGCTCTTTAAAAAAAAAAAAATCTATTCAAAAAGAAGCAGCAGCTGAGATCAAGCTTCCGAACTTCCCACTTTCTTCAAATTCATCGATTAAATTCTAAGCTAAATATTTGGATTATGTATCTAGTTGAAATACAATGATTTGTCTCCTCCTGTAGTAAACAGACCTCTATTTGGGTATTAATACCAAAGGTACAAATTTAAATTATGGTTAGACATCTAATATTGAGGGAGAAATTTAAGCAAAGTTAACTTGAAATAATTAAATTTACAAATTCTATGATATATACATGTATGGTAAAATATATTCCTATCTATACATACTTACAATCAGTAAGCAAATAGTGCAAAATATCATAGAGTAGCAGTTCTCAAACTTTTTAGCCTCAAGATCTCTTTACATTCTTAAAAGGTGTTTGAGAACTTTAAAGACACTTGCTCGGATGGGTTCTATATGTCCATATTTACTGTATTAAAATTTAAAACAGAAACACTTTAGATATATTTTAAACCCATTACGTGTTACTTTAAAGTTCATTTTTAGGAGTAATGACTATATCTTTTTAAGAACCTTAGTGAGAATAGTGGCATGTTTCACATTTTTTGTAAATCTCTTTACTATCTTTACTCTCTGTCTTAATGGAGACAGCTGTATTCTCATATTCTGCTTCTGCCTTCAGTCTATTGTGTTATGTTGATACTTAAGGTACTATGAAGAAAACTGGCCCTCATACAAATTTATAGTTGAAAAAGGGAGGGCTTTGCAAAGCCCCAGAAAGAGCTTCAGTAACCCTTAGGGATCCTCAGACCTCACACTTTGAGAATTATTGCCAAATTGCATTTTGCATTTCATTTGTTTAAATGTCATGTATTCCCATGTAGGAGTCTGCTAACACCCAAAATTATAGCCCTTCACTTATTCCAAGCTAAAACTCAAATTTGACAGGTTGTATCAAACAAGCACATTTCTAAAAACTTTTTCAAAGCTTTTACTATAGCAACTCTGATAGCATTGACATTATTATTTGAATTGATATGAAAACATTTCAGATTTCCTTCATATCCTTCATTTCAAACTTTTTGGGAAATTGTGAATATAAATTGTACCATCTGGGAAAATGAAACATTGGTATATAATTATTAACCCAATTTTAGGTGAACTTGTAATGAATAGTGTACATCTCCTTTTATATAAATAATTTAAAAGTGAGTTTAAAATAAAACAACCAATTACAGTTTTATTTATTACCTAAATACTTGATTCTAAAGTGACTGCCTTGAAATAAGATTTTAGATATATAAGCTTTCATTTTTATTACAAATAATGTGACACATCAGTTTTTGGTATTAAAATACAATTTCCATCTAAAACAAACAAGGGCTGCCCAAAGGAATATCTGACTTCAGGTCTGGGACAAGATATATATATAAGATGAGTATAGGCTATCTTGTGCATAAAGTAAGGAGTCCATTAGCAACAAATAAGAGTGTTGGCCAGGCGTGATGGCATGCCTGTAGTCCCAGCTACTCAGAAGGCTGAGGCAGGAGGATCACCTGAGCCCAGGAGTTGAAGGTTGCTGTAAGCAGCTATGATGATCCCACTGTACTCTAACTGGGGCAACAGAGTGAGACTCTGTCTCCAAAAAAATAAAGAAATAAAAAATAAGAGTGTCAAAAGGACATAGGAAATAATATCAAGCTCAAAGATGGAACAATTTAATAATCAAAAAAAAAGCTATGACTACTCATCCATAAAAAAAAAAAAAATTTGTAACAACCTGGATGGAACTGGAGACCATTCTTCTAAGTGAAGCATCACAAGAATGGAAAAACAAACACCACACATACTCACTATTAAATTGGAACTAAATGATCAACACTCCTGTACATATGGTAGTAAAATTAAATGGAAATCAAGCAGGTAGGAAGGGGGACGAAGGGATGGGTAAATTCACACCTAATGGGTAAAATGCACACTGTCTGGGTGACGGGCACACTTATAACTTTGACTCAAACTGTACAAAAGCAAATTATGTAACCAAAACGTTTTTACTCCCATAATATTATGAAACAAAAAAAAGCTATGAATGCAGTTGTTTGAAACATACTGAATATACAAAAATTCATGATTAAGAAATGATGCTCCAAAGAAGGAAAGCCAAAAATAAGACCAAAAAAATTCATTGGACACTATTGCAAATAACTAGCACTAACTCCTTACTCTAAAATTGTCAATTGAAAGAATTAGAACTTACTTTTTCTGATTTGCCTTTCCTGATTGAACTATGTTTCAGAAAACCAAATAGTTGTTGAGGGAATTTTTTTATAATAAATGTGAAAGAAATAACAGAATTGGAAAACTACCATTTAGCAGTCTTTCATGTAATAAATGATTCAGGCAACAATCATCAATGGATGAGACCATTAAATAAAAGTTTAATGAGGAACTTTACAATGGACATCAGGCTGTCACGGCCTGAGCCTAATAATCTAAATATCACTACAAATGGGACTCCAGACAGTGTGTGCTTCCTGATCTAATGCCATCTGAAATACTTAGCACAGAACTATAAAATGTTCTTGCCAAAAAAAAACCAAAACAGAATCTAATCAATCCCTAAAACTGACTTCCCACTTACAGACTTATAGGAAACATGAGGATTAGGGGAACAAGTTAAACGACACCACAAGAAGGAAAGAGATAAATCTAGGATGTGGGACACTAGAAGACAACGGACGTAGTCCCTACAACAAAACAACAGACAAAAAGGAGAGGGAAGGGGTCAGGAAAGCTCTAGATTAAAGAAATGTAGCAACGAAACGTAAGGTGTGAAACTTGTTTGGATCCTGATTCAAACATCACAACTATAAAATGTCTTACAAGTGTAAGACAATTGTGGATTTGACTATGAACTGGTGTTAGACAATACCAAAGAAATATTATTTCATTAGGTGTAATAATAGTATTGTGTTTCTGTAGGAAAATATGCATAATTTTTGGAGAGACATTCTGAAGTATGTTTGTTAAATGACATACTTTCTGGAATTGGCTTTAAAATATTTCAACAAAAAAAAAGGAAGGAAGAAAAAGGGATAAATGACATATATGTGACATTAATGGATGAATTTTTTAATTTTTTAGACTTCTAGCTCTATTCCCCAGGAGTGCAGTGGTGCGATCATAGCTCACTGCAACCTCGAACTCCTGGGCTCAAGTGATCCTCCTGCCTCAGTCTCTCAAGTAGCTGGGACTACAGTTGCCTGCCACCACACCTGGCTAATTTTTTTTTTTTATTTTTGTATAGAGGGGGGTCTTGCTATGTTGCTCAGGCTAATTTCGAACTCCTGGACTCAAGCAATTCCCCTGCCTCAGCCTCCCAAAGTGCTGGGATTATAGGCATGGGCCACCACACCAGGCCATAAGCAATTTTTTTGCTGGATTTTCCTGTCTTCTGTCTCTCATTCCTCAGCGTTTGTTCCAGAAAGCAGGACGAGTGTGTGGAGAAAAAGGTTGGGGAACAGGAGAGTGGAAATGCAGAGGCAAATGACAGGGCCTCATGAAGTGACTGAGATGTATTTATCCTCACAATTTAGAATTTAAACCAATCAGTGACTTTGAGGTTTAGTGAAGACTTTATTATTAATAATTTAACCTCCTTCAACTAGAATAATCATTCTGCTTAATTTTCTTTTAACGTCAAGAAATAATTCATTCAGGCCAAAGTCATTACTTTTGATTAACAAAGTCACATAAATGGCCGCAGGGACTAAATACAGGAGAGTGGCTCTACCATAGTGCACTGCGCATCTGCACGTGCTCTTGCACATCTCCACATAGGTTATGTCAGCAAGGCTTGACTGCAGCGCATCTAAGTCATGGTGGAATGCTCTTTGATTCTCCTAGAACTTGAGCCCTTGGAAGGCTTGTGAGGAGCTTCCACAAGGCCGTTTCTCATTCTCCTCTCGGTTTCTCATAGCCTCCTGTGTTCTGATGTCCTGACTTTGTAAAACTGCTTAGCTGAAGCATGACATTGGCTTCTCAGTGACAGGGTGTCCTAGCACCTAGGCTGTGGTCATCTGGCCGTTTTTGCATGTCATTCTATGCAAGAGACACTAGAGCTGGGACCTTTGGCATTTGCTCTCCAAGTAAGTAATAAAACTATCTGAATCTAAAAACCAGCAGCTCATTGCTTCCTTACTGGCTGAATCTACCAGACTTGCCTTACTTTGACAAATTCTAAGCAAGAAATTTTCACTTTGTTTAACCCTAAAGAGATCCTTTACTCTTTCCTCTCTGCCCTTTGCTCAGCCTACAGAGTGGACAGTAACCAGTACACAGACCAATCAGAATATGTGTAAGACTTAGATTCACGTTTTCAGAAACAGTAACTATTCTCTAGTGTTGTAGGATAATTTTTAGCCAATGATCAAAGGAGCCTTCCTTCTCCTTGCCTTGACTTCAAATTAATTAATAGGTTATTCTTACAGGGCAGGTCAAGATTCAAACTTCCTAAAAGATGAAGATCAATCAGAAGGGTCCCTTTATTTGCTACACATGCTTAGACATTATCAATGTTAGGCTTCAAAATTCTGGGAAAAACTAAAATAAAAAAGAGAACCATCAAAGATCAAGCTCTATGGACATGCCCTACTCACCATTTCACAGGTAGGTGATCTGCCTCTATTTTTATGCACAAGGTGATTGACAATGATGTCAACCAATCATGACTTGCCTTTTTTATTTGGAACATTGAGAGGCAGGGTTTCTCTATTCTTTTGTAGGACTATAATAAAGTAACAAACAGAAAAACAATGAGTGAGGACAAAATATAAAAACTAAAGATCTTATCTTTTTTCTTTCCTTTGTCACAGCATATGTAAACTATCTCTCAGTAATGGAAATACAGAAGCCATGGTACATGACTATCCTAGTAACAGCTGACCAAATCCTTAGATCCATAAATGAAGGAAGTAGTTACATAGGAGATCCTAGCCTGCCTCATACTTTGTGCAAGGATTTCCTAGTACTCTGTAGGGGTAAAAATTGGAGTTCTTTCATTGCCTTTTGATTGATAATCCTGAGATATTCAAAGGAATTGCTTAAGTTAGCTAATGAATTTGCCAGATAATAATTACAAACCAGCAATTCATAATAACTAGTAATGGGAGAAACAATTCAAAATAAAACTGCACATGGCAAAAATTTGTTAAAGTAATAAACAACCCAAGATTCATGTCTTGTTGATAGCTATAAAAACTAAAACACTGAAATAGATTTAGTTGGAATAATCAATACAAAATAATGCAGCAACGGCTAGGCCTGTACATGTGCAAAAGTATTATTGACTATAATTAACAAATTCTGTGTTTTCCTTCGTCTGAGATTGTCTTTATTTCCCACACATTTCTGAAGGATATTTTCACTAGAAATAGAACTGACAGTTCTTTTCTTTCAGTACTTGAAAATGTTGTGTCACTTCCTTCTGGTCTCCGTGGTTGCCAGATGAGAAATTTGCTCTCATTCAAATTGGTGTACCTCTATAAGGAATGTACTACTTTCAAGATTTTTTATGTGACTTTGCTTTTAAAAGTTTAATTAGGATGTCTGGGCATAAATTTCTCCTCTTTGGGGTTCACTCAACCTCTTAAATCTGTAGGTTTATGATTTTTGCCAAATTTGGTATATTGTCAGCAAATTATGTCTTCAAATACTTTAATTCTTTCTCTTCTACTTCTGAAACTCCAATGATACAAATATTGGCTCTTTCGTTATATGTCACAGTTTCTCGAGACTGTTCTTTTGTTGTTGATCCAGTTTATCTTCTCTCTATTGTTCAGGTTGGGTAAATTCCAGTGATGTGTCCTAAAGTTCACCAATTCTATCTTTAGTCATCTCTCTTCTACTATTGAAACGAACTAGCAAGTTTTTTGTTATTATATTTTATAGTTCTATAATTTCTATTTGGTTCTTTTATTGTAACTTATTTATTTGCTGAGATATTCTATTTTTTCATTTGTGTCAAGAGAATTTGTAATTGCTAGTTAATGCATTTTTATGATGACTGCTTTAAAATCCATGTTAGATAATTCCAACATCTGATTCATCTTAATTTTGGAATCTGTTGATTATCTTTTCTCATTCAAGTTATGATTTTCCTAGTTCTTGGTATGATGAATGATGTCCAATTATGTCCTAGACATTTTGGATATTATAAGACCCTGGATCCTATTTAATCTTTTTTAATCAAGTAGTCCTCCTGTTGAGGTGAAACATTAGGCAGGGTGATTTTGCATGTTCAGTCTCTCCGTGGGTCCCACCAATACCATCCAGGCAAAAGGGGAGTGCTTATTCACAGTGTCTTGACGCCTGTGTATAAGGTATTCATTTTCAAGCTGCCATGACAAAATAGACTGGGTGTCTTGAACAACAGGAATTTATTTTCTCATAGTGTGGAGGCTAGACATCCAAGATCAAGGTGTTGGCAGGGTTGGTTTCCTCTGAAGCCTCTCTGCTTGGCTTGCAGATGGGCACCCTCTCACTGTGTCCTCACATGATCATCCCTCTGCACAAATGCCCCTGGTGTCACTATGTGTGTCCTAATCTCCTCTTCTTACAAGGACACCAGTCAGATTGGATTAGGCCCACCCTAATTGCCTCATTTTAACTTAATCACCTCTTTAAAGGTCCTATCTCCAAATACAGTCACATTCTGAGGTAATAGGGATTAGGGCTTCACCATATGAATTTCACAGAGGTAGCCAGGGGAGCACAATTCAACTCATAACATGTGGGGTAGAAGTTTAGCTACCCCTCAGCCCTTCCCAGTGAAAGTGGGGTACCCACTCACACAACCTTGATGCCTCCAAGTGGAGGTGCCACGAGCTGATTCATAATTCTGTTGCAGCAGGATTGGGGTGGAAGTTCAGTTTCCAACTCTCTGCTGGGCCTCCCTGATGACACAGGAGAAGAGAGAGGTAAGCGGAGTGCCAGCTATCCTTGCATCCACCATTTCAGTCTGTCTCATTGTTGCCAGGTGGGAGTGGAGGCTTAGCAGCCCACTGGGCCCTACTTCTGAGTGCCAGTAGGTGGGAATGCTGATTAGTCTTGTATCACATGTACTTGTTCCATCTTGTTGATGCTGGGTGACAATGGGGACTCAGCTCCCTGTCGGGCCCTACTGGGCTGAAGCATAGCCGTGACAAGCCCTGCATCCCACCATCTCATTAAGTCTCATTGTGGGCATAGGCTCTGCTCATTGCTGAACCCTGCTGACACTAGGCAAGGGATGGAAGATCAGCTCTCTGCTAAGCCAGCCAAAGCCACCCTGTGGGGAATCAGAATACTGCTGCCTGCTTCTAGTGAGTAGAGTGAAAAATCAGCTTCTTGCCTGGCCCCACCTTGAGAAATGGAGAAACAGAAACCTTGAGACACAGAGGGGTGCAGTTTTTCCCTTGGCGTTTGGCTGGGGTAGGGCAGGTATTGCCAAAAAGTTTTGGCTGGGGGGAATGAACAGGCTTGTCTTGGAGCATTTTTTGTGTATGTGTGTTGGTGAATCCAAGTTGGAAGCTTCTGCAGTTTTCTGTCTGGGATGTGTGGGAAGCAGTAAGGAAGTTCAGGGAACTCAGTGCCGTGTCATTCCTTGGGTCTACAGGTTCCTAAGTAGTTCACTTTCTTCTTTTCAACCTTCAGAATCTTCCTATGCTTGTTTGCTGAGTTAAGCCCACAGTTTTTTAGTTGTAAGAAGGAGAACCTGGGAGGAATGGGACCACTTCCATTTGCCCAGAATCAGAAGTCCTCCTTGTAAATACTTTAATAGAGGAAATGCAAAGAAGATATAAATTTGTGGAATATTCCGACATGAAATCAGAAACTGATCTAAAATCTGAATTATCAAAAAGAATATCAATTTCTAAAATCATGGAAAGCAGACAAAATAAAGAAATAAATGAACTTATACGAAGGTGTGTGTGCTATAACACTTCAAGGTGCTTTTGGATGCATTCTTAACAATTTTTTCTACATTTGGAATATTTGTCACAAAACAAAGATCAAGCCCATCAAATATGGCAATTCATGCTTTCTATATTTAAAAGTTTTATTTTAAGAATTATAATTTTTAAATATTTTTATCTTTCAATTTTTTAATCAGTTTTATTTGGAATTTCCTTAGTGATGATTTTATCATCTTTTAATTTTTTCTATTATCAGGTAGAGATCATTTTTACATACTAAAATATATACTCTCATTAAATGCATTTAGGATCGTATCTTTTTACAGAAAGCCTCCGAAACTTTTAATATAACCCTGTCACCAAAAAAAGATACACTGCTTATTCTTATAGTCACTCATTATTTAAAAACACATAAATACCATAAAAAATATAGAATAACTTATGATTTGAGAATTCCCCAGAATTTCTATTTTTTTCCCTGAATCATGAAGATATCTGTCAGGAATTTAGAAACACTATAAAAAGATAAATCTGCACCCAATTGCCTTATTAGCAAGGCATTTCGTTTTTCTTTTTCAATGATCAAGCTTTAATCAAAATTTTTCTGCTCTCCAATTCGTATGTCCAAACTTAGTTATTCCAGGCACACTGATGCAGGGAAATCACAACATATCTTTAAACTATCTGAAAATATCCAGCATATAGAAAAAAGGCTTAGGTGAGAATTTAATATCTGTCTTCATAAACTTCAAGGGCTGCCCTGAACAAGAGATTGCATTTATTGGGTGTGACCCAAGAGGAAAGGATTAGGATAAATGAGATAAAATGGGAAGAAAATTTTGATTTACTGTATATACTTAATATATAGTAAACTTTCTAGCAACTAGAGAACTCTGAAAAGAGAACAGGCTGCCTCGAGAAATAGTGATTTCCTGTCAAGGTAAAAGGCTGACAACTACTTATTGGGAATATTATAATAAACTCTTAGGAGTTTATGATTTTTTTGTCTCCATTATCTCATTTTGTTCTCCAAGTGAGATACATGGGACACATATTAAAATTGCCATTTATGGATGAGAATAATGAAATTCACAGAGTATATTAGTTAGGATTCTTTGTAAATTATAAAACAACTTGAGCTAGCCTGAGCAAAACCAAAATACAGTATAAAAACAAGTGGTAAAAAATAAAAATAACAAGTGGTATTTCACAGAACCTAAGGCCAGTATAATGCATCCTAGAGCCTGCAGCCAGGCTCTAGGATGGGACTTAAGTCATCAGAACTCTCTACATGTTCACTCTAATTCTCTCTGTACAACTGCTTTGTTCTCTATTTCTATGGATGTATTTCCTACACTTCCTAACCACATGATAGGTGGAAGGTATTTACTCCACAGCTTCCTAATTTACATCGTCATCATGCAAGAGACCAGTCCACAATGATTGGGTGCCTCGGTTATTTTAGACATTATGCAGCCAATTAATCACAACATTCTCCCTTCTGAATGCCAAGCCAATTGAGAACTAGACACAGTAAAACTAGATTAGAGAATGTGGGTTGGACTTGGAGCCAGAATGTAATTTTCTACAACTTTTCTTTAAATTACACCCCAGGCAGATTAGCCAGCAACTGCATTTCTTGCATCCCAGGAGCAGGCCTGACTTGATGAGCTTATCATATGGGGAAGATATCCAGGAGGTGAGCACATTCCACTCACACACATGCAAAAAGAGAATAAAGGGCCTTGTCAGACATGACTCATTAACCAATTTACTGCTTGACTCACTCCACCAACTCCCATAGGGATGAACTGCTAAAAAATGGAAAGAAGGGGGAAAATTTTCTCCATAATATTTTCAAGAGAATAGGAATTTTGTATGATGGACTAAGGCAGGAATGTGGAGATGGGAAGAGAATAGCCTTCCTACAATTACCAATTCTTATTTCTGGAAATAGAGAAGGTAATTTGCCCACTTTGAGCCAGGAGTCCATCTAGGTCCAATCAATTATGGCTTCAGCAGAGTCTCTCCATGGAAAAACAGCACTGCCAAGGGGCTGTCATGATGGATAGATCAGGCAATTCCTGGTAAAAATGGCTAGGCAGATATCCCAATAAGTACACTCAGAACACATACACTTCTTCCTTCCTATTATAAAGATATTCATGATCAATAAGATCCAACCACCCCATGTTCAAATGCAAATGTATACACAGATGCACACACTCACTCACACCTGCTCTGCAGTGGAAGACCACCCAAAGTAATGAATGGATAATCCATTACATTCCAAGTGATGCTGGGGCCATTGCTCTTCTCATGTACAATTTCTGGGTGATACTCACTTCCTCTCTAATCCAATGCTAATTCGATTCTCATTTCTTGTAATTTAAGAATTAAATTATAAGCTTAACCACCCCTAACATATCTTATGTTCAATACTTAAAGGAAATGCCCCATGTGGAGAAGTTAAATTGGAAGAAAACTCCACATAATGGTCACTGATCTAAAACATGTGATTTATTCTGCTGGACACTGACAGTTTGAAAAGCTTAAAAGGACCAGTGACATGTATAGGCATAATTTTGACACACTCCTTTGACAAATTTCTTTACCTACCAGTGAACTTCTGTCAGAGTGGCAGTCTGCCCTCTGTTCTCGGCATGCTCTTGGCTGAAGAATGACCAGACACACCAAAGCGTCAAGTCCAGGCTATTATCCTTGTCCTCTGACTCCTTGTTTGGAAAAATCACCAGTAGGGCCAATGCAATGGAGTAACCCTAGGCAGGAAGCACTTTCACACAAGCAGCTCTTTGCTGTAGAACAAAATGGGTCCGTCTCCGAGAGCAGACAGAGAGAGACTGACAAATTGACTTGTTCACTCACTCAATTCTCAGGTTGTTTCCTTTTATTAGCCCAGTCTGGAGGTGGGCTCTCCGGAGGTGTGGGATAGTATCAAAGTCATCAACAGGTGTCCTCAAGATTCCATCTGCATATATGAGCTCCCTCTAAGAAAGCCCACCTCGGGGTGAAGGAGGAACCACAATGCAGATTCAAGCTAATGGCATAATAATTACCCTTAGGTTACTCTAGGTCACTTTCTAAATCCTATTATGCCTGGGCTGGGGAATTCCTAGATTAATAAAGCATTCCCTCCTTCCCCAGGTGTAGCAGTTGCTGGGGATAGGATTAAGGGTGGGGCAACACCAAAATGGAGTGGCTGCCCTTATCCTTCTTCCCACGTGGAGCAATTGCTCAAGACAGGACCAAAGCAGGGAACCTTTGTCCCAAGAAGAGCCAGAGATCCTATCTGCCTAACACTTCCACGGGGTAATGCTTTCCTCTGGATTGTGTCCGAAGATTTCCTGAGAATTACATCTCCCTTCTCTTCTGGTGTGAGTCAACTGCGGGCCCCTTTCACCAGGTTTAGTATTTTTACTGGGCACTTTGACCCCTATAAGCCCTTTCTGGCTAGCTGTCACATTCATTTTGGACTTCATTTGCTAAAATCCAGCACCACAAATCTTGTCAGGTCATACCCTGAACTGAATAGCCAGGAACTGTCCACTCCACTTGGGCCTATTTTGTTTCTTTTTTTGATTTTGAAGCAACTCTGAAGGTTCTGCCATCCACAGGGCTCTTTAGCACATGAGTTAGAAACTCTGGCCTGGTATGAGGTAGCCAGAATGGCAGAATCCCTTCTTTTCTAATCATCTATGGAACATCGTCCCTGTTCTCCTACTCTAGCTAGTGAGAGGACTTGGAAAGAAGGGGGTGGGAAGTAGAGGTATGGTCAGTGTTTCCCCACTCTTCTGCTTCTTCCAGGTTACTCCCATTCCTGTTTCCAGGATCCTGCACTTTCCCAATCAAGATATTTATTTGTCTTATCTACAAAAAGGGGAGTCAGTCCAGAACTTGACTACTACAATTCACATCTTGATTTATTTCTTCATCTAAACCTCAGCAATCTATTTGGAAGCTCAGATTTTCTCTGTGTGATTCCTGTCAAGCAAATCCAACTTGATTTTTTTCTGTTGCTGTGCCTTATAGTGACAGGTACAAAAAAATAGATATATACTAATATTTTCTACTAAGGCCCCCCCAGTGGCATGGTGGACAATGGTCTGAGTTGTAAGAGACAATAAGCCATTTTCACTAGTGACTTCAATACTCCCTAAAGACTGATAAATTTGGGGTGAGTGGTGGGGGTAAAACGCTCTTCCCTACCCCACACCATGCCTTGACCTCACGAATTTCATTTTTCCTGATTAAGAGTCTCTTACTCAAAACCATATTCCATACCACAGGTACCAATTTTTTTTTGTATTAAATAAAAGTCTTGGTTGCCCCAAGTTGCATGTAATAGAAACTGTCTTAATCCTCATTAATACGCTAGTGCGGATTAATTTAAAAAAAGGAAAAAAAAGAAACTATCTTGAGCCAGTCTAAGCAAGAAAATAATTTAATTTAAGAATATAGAAGGGCTTTTAGGTCTGAGGAAGGAGCTAAAAAGTTACTAGATCTTTCTTCATCTCTCATATCTTCTTCTTGTTTGCTTCATTTTTCTCCTTCTGAAGATAGGCTTTCTTTGCTTCTCTATCCACTCAGCAACTCCCAAGTTCATACCACCTTTATTTGAGAGACCAAGAATGGTATGCTAACATCATTGGTCTTCATTCAGGTACGTCCAGGGAGAAAATCTGATTGACTCAGTTTGTCCTTTCAGTGAACCTTCATCGGTGGTATGTGCCCAGCATCCAAACATCTTGCTAATTATAGAGAATCTTTAGTTAAGTGGGCAGATACTCTAACTCCCAGTTCTTCGGTTCCTAAAAACAAAGACATGTGACCTAAGTTCGCCAATCTGATGCTCTCGCCTGGAACTTTGAATCCAGAGCAGGTAATACACACAGTTTGGATTTTTTGTCTATAGCTGTGGCACCAATGGCAGTGGCATCTAGTTCTGGTGTCAGTTGTGCCAATAACAACTTCCAGCGTCTGCTCAGTGGTGACTGCTTAGCAATGACAGCAGTCACATCTGGTTATAACCAGGTTCTTTCTGCAGAATGATTTTGGCTATCCTGGGATATAGCCTCCCTTAGTTATTACTGATTTTTTCCAAGCCCAATCTTCAGGTCTTCTCTCTGATTCTGTGAGCATTCCTAAATTCTTCCAATAATTTTTTTCTTCTTAAGTATACCAGAGTCATTTTATGTTGTTTACAACTACAAACTTGCCTGTATTCCAGTCAGCTATACCAGTGGGTTTGGCCCTTGGGGAGGAAACCTGATGATTAGAGGTCTACCCCTATGAAGAGCAGGAGCAGTTCCCACGGAAGAGAGGATGGGCAGATACCTTGATAAGTGTCTTTTTGCATAGACATTTAGCAAGTTGCCCAAACCATAAAAGAGTTTAATATCAAAACTTTAAGAAGAACTGATGCATTTTACCAATCAACATTGAATTTATTCTTATTGGATTAATTTTTATTTGTGAATTAATAATAATGGAGAGACCTAAGGGTATGAATAAAAAGGCTAACCTAAAGCCTTCACAATCTCAATAATTTACTATTCTACCAAACTTAAAGATCAATTCAGAAGAAGAAAAGACTGAATTCAATTAAACAACTTAGTTCTTTCAAAATACTTAATTAAACTATGCTATTTCTTTAAACTTTGTAAACCTATCCTGAACACTGCTATGCTAACATGGAGCAGAGGAATGAATTACTAATAAAACTCATAATTAATTGAAAATCATATTTAAAGTATTTTAATACTTTCTACCACATAATATAAAATAAAACTATGTGATTTAAGTTTTATCTCAGTTTTTGGCCTGTTTAGTTTCTGTAAAGGAGCTTCAAAATTAAGCAAAAAATAAAAAAGAAAGGAAAATAATGATTTGAATAACCAGTTACAAATAAATAAGAGTTGCGAATTGTATTTTACATGTACACATTAAAATTAGATTCAAAAACTTAACGTAAACTGGATATGATGCGCAGAGATTATTCTTGAGCACGAACAACTAAAATTAATTGAATGTCAAATAAACCAAGGACACCTACACCCTTAAAGACATGAATGAGGCTGTTAGAATTCCATAAAAATTTTGCCCTCCTCTTCCATTAGGAATGGCAGGAACAGATACTAAGAGATCAATGTTTAAATCATTAAGAATATATGTAGCAATACGGTTGAAAACAGCAAGCAGAGGGGAGGAGCCAAGATGGTGGACGAGAAAAGCTGCCAGTCAGAGTGTCTCTGCAAAAGAGAAGAATTTTACAAGAAAGAGAAAAAAATAAGCTAGCAGAGAAACACAGATCGGGTGAGGGTCAGCAGAAAGGGTACCTGAAACTGCAGGAGACTCCACAGGAAGACGTTGCGAAGGAGAACTGGAAAGAGAAAGGTCCCGAGAGGCTTGGAGACCAGCGACAAGGGTAGGTGGAGCGGTTAATTTCCCCCTCCCTTGCCTCTTGGACTGCTGGTGGGCTCCTGAGCGGCTGGAGAGACCTGCCGACACCAGCACAGAGACGGCTGCCACCAGTGAGCAGTGGCCTCTTGCAGACTCAGCGCCAGGCTCCCAGCCCCCTAGGGGCACCTCCCCGGGTGCAGACCCGAGCCTATCGGCAGACGCCATAGTGCTCCATTCTCTCCTTCCCCCTCCCTACCCGTGGGTGTCCAGAGAGACAATTTAGCCATCACACAGAGGCATCTCCAAGGAACGGGACATTTTCTTTTGGGGCCCTACAGCAGAATGAGGGGTACTCAGACTGCAAGCTCCCTACCCGCCAGCCCCCCCAGGTGCTGCTTGCCTGGGGACTCCAGGAGAGCGGGGCAAATCCTGAGGTGTAGTGAAATCGATCCAGCTTGGGCACCCTGTAGGTGATTCAAGACCAGCACACCTCCCCCTGGAAGGGTCAGGAATTGATCTCCAGGGTCCAGGAGACAGGCCTGCAAACCAGACCCCGTATACCCAGGTCAGGATGGCACTGCCCCGGGGCACAGAAGAGAGATCTGTGAAAGAGCCTACTAAGGAGTGTGTGCCTTCAGGGGCAGATCAGCGTGCCGGAGCGGCAACCCTCCTCCCAAAAGAGGGCTGTGCACCGAGCTCAGGCTGCGATCCTGGGTAGGGAACCTCCCGGCCCACGTAACAGCCAGGGGAGATCCATTGGCCTGAGATCCCACTTGCTGGCAGAGGCCTGGGAGAGTCCACGGAGAGGGGGAGAGTGGAAGGGAGCGAGACCTGCTCCAGAGTGTGGGTCGTGGACAGCCCCACCCCCCCAAGTCCAGACTTTCAGCTGAGTGGAGCCATTTCAGCCCCTCCCGGCAGCTTTGTACAGCAGCAAAGACCAGACCTTTGACCCCTGCTAAGAGCAGTTGTGGAGCCTGAGGGCAGGCTCACCCAAGCCAGCCCCACTCAGACTCACTCCTGGACCTGCCCCCACCAAGGTGGAGTATAAGGACATACCTGGAAATCCCAGGGCCCCACCCACCACCTGAGGCACAAGAGGGCCTCTCTAGAGGAATAAGAGCTAGCTACAGGACCCAAAAACAGCACTGCAGCTTG
>NW_012149729.1:13508182-13515404 GCF_000956105.1 Propithecus coquereli | reverse complement strand
AAAAAAGAAATGAGCCCAAGATTGAATAAGCAACAGGCAGTTAGAATTTGGTGGGGGAATAAGGGAAAATTAAATAATGCTTTTTGGAATTAATAAGCATATATTTTATTAACAACCAAGTAGGCAAAACCTACTAAATATTGATTTTCTTTGTAACAGGAAAAAAATTGAATTTGTTCAAAGGTAAAGTGTTGCTTAAAGGTTTACCTAATATGACGTGAGAACTGAGTACGTAATCACTACTGAGGATAGTAAGTTGTTAAAGGATAAATCTCAAAATGACAAAGCACAAATATTAAATGAACATATGTGAAGGATTTTATTTACCTCATTAATTAATGAGGAGACCTGTATGATATTACAACTTGTTCAAAAAGAATAGGAACAGTTATATGTAGGCAATCAGGAATGCTGAAGCAAATTTGCTAATAGATGCAAAACAATGGATCCTAGAGGTACTAAATTATAATGTTTGGAATAATCATTTTTATACAGAGGAAATCAATTGTATCTCTATGATAAAATTCATTAGCATATCTATAAAAGAATAATCTGTATTTTACTATCAGTCAATTTTCTTCCTAAGTTGTAAAATAGGTCAGTCGAGAACAGTCCAAAGCACAGGCCCCAGTAGAATCAGATAACCTGGAAGGGTAAACCAGGCAATGTCAAACATTCCACTGGAAGAACACCCAGTATTCATCCCCATTTCAAAATCTTTCACAATTCTTCCTGACAAGGTTTCTAGAAAAACATCAAGCAGAAAAACTGGGAAAACCTTGCTGATTAAATGAAAATTTACAATGTTGGAAATATTTTATAATTTAAAAAAAAAGACATTGTATGAGAATCTATAAGAAAAGAAATAATCCAGGAAAATCATGAAGTTATTTTCTTAGAGTCTTCTTTGTCTCATTCTTCAAATAAACCTCTTAATCACTATACGCAAGGTCAGATAGGACCATGAAAAAAGAAAAAGAAGAGAAAAAGAGGGAAAATTAATAAATTATTTTCATATACCTTCTCATTCATCTGCCAAAAATTGTATTTAAAAGCATTGTTATATAATTAACGACATTTTATATGACCAGATGAATGCTAACAAGCTGAAGATAAAAATTTCCCTGATCTTGATTGTGTTAAAAGATCATTGATTGAATGATATAATATTTTATCTAGCATTTTTATGTGTTTATGGTGGGAAGTTTCTCTGTTCTCTATGTTAGTGAATCAGAAGGTCCTGGATCCTCTTTACTCTTCCGTGAGACCATGAAGAAGAAATGAGGAGTCTACTAGCTACTCTCCACTAAGAATCCTAGCATTAACAATCAAGGAATAACATTCTCTTCCAGCCAAAATCCCTGTGTGACTTAAGATCAGTGTACATTAGAAATGTGACAACTTGTAAATGTCACATAAAAATTTTTTAAAAATTATTGAGATTCAAAAATAGTAAAAGAAAATATAATAATGGCCAATAAGCACATAACAAGATGTTCAATATCACCAGTTATTAGGGAAATGCAACTCAAAATAATAAGATACCACCTTATATCCATTAGAATGGCAATTTTTTTTTTTAATTGAAAATAATATGTATTGGTGAGTGTCTTAGTCTGTTTTGTGCTGCTATAACAGATACCACAGACTGGATAATTTATACAGAACAGAAATTTATTCTCTCATAGTTCTGGAGGCTGGGAAGACCAAGATGTAGCTACCAGCAGGTTAGGGCCTGGCCCCTCTGCATGGAGGATGGCACCTTGAATGCTGAGTTCTCCAGAGAGGAGGAACAGTATGTGCTCACATAGCTGAAGAACAGAGAGAGAGCAAACCTACTCTTGCAAGCCTGCTTCATAGCAGCATTAACCCATTCATAAGGACAGAGCCTCATAACCTAAATACATCCCCTGAGGCCCCACCTCCCACCACTGTTGCACTGAGGATTAAGTTTCAACATGAGTTTTGGAGAAGACAAAAATATTTAAACCATAGCAATGAGGATGTGGAGAAATTAGAACTATCATGTATTGCTGGTGGGAATGTAAAATGGTACAGCCACTGTGGAAAACAGTATGGCAATTTCTCAAAAAGTTAAACGTAGAATTACCACATGATTCAACAATTGCACTTCTAGGTATATACCCAAAAGAATTGAAAGCAGGGGCTTAAATAGGTACTTGTATACCAACGTTCATAGCAGCATTATTCACTGACGATGTTCAGGACACACTACTCCAAAACACTTCAAGCTGAAAAAATTGTAGACAACAGCAGAAGCAGGAAGGTTACTCTCACCTTACCCAACCCTTTTTCCTTGAAGCAGATAATAAAACCTAGGAAGGATTTTCTGACCTTCCTTTGAAGCAGGCCATAGAACCCTCATATGAGAGGTGCCCCTCTATACCTGGAGAAAAGGAGCCAAAGACACAGAGATACCAAAAAAAGAGTCTGAACAAACAAGCCTTGCTAAGGTTTTCCCCCAGTTTATTACAATTGGATCATATTCCCTTTATCCAATCCTATTTCTCCATGTCTACTTCTTCATCAAAACTAACATAAAAATACACAAGTTTAACCCATTTCTTTGTGTCTTCATTTCCTGACACAGGCTCCCATGTTACATAAATCTTAGAGTGAATAAATGTATACATTTTTCTCATTAATCTATATTTTGTTATAGGGCCCTTAGCCACGAACCTAGGATAGATGAGGAAAAGGTATTTCTCTTGCCCTCTTCCCCTCCATCACAATAGCTAAAAGGTAGAAACAATCCAAATGTTCATCAACAGATGAATGGATGAAACTAAATAATATATATATAATGGAATATTATTCAGCCTTAAAAGGGAATGAAATTTTGATACATGCTACAACGTGGATTAATCTTGAGACCATTATGCTAAGTGAAATAAGCCAGGCACAAAGAGACAAATATTATATGATTCCATTTATATGAGGTACTCAAATAGTCAAATTTCTAGAGACAGAAAGTAGAATGGAAGTTTCTAGGGAGGGAGAGGAATAAGGATGGGGAGTTCTTATTTAATGGGCACAGTGTTTCTGTTTGGGATAATGAAAGAGTTCTGGAAATGGATAGTGGTAAGGGTTGCACAACAACATGGATGTACTTAATGCCCCTGAATTGTACATTTTTAAAAGATTAAAATGGTAAATTTGATGTTGTATGTGTTTTACCATAATAAAAATAATATTGGTGGGAATTCAGTGTTTTAAATCTCTTTCAGAGATCCAAACACTCCAAACTGGCTTCCATTTTTATTTTCTCTCATTACATTAATTAATTAATAAGCATTTATTGAGAGATTTTCTATTAAACACTGTGCTAGGCATAGCAGAAAATTCAAATTAACAAGGTACTTTCTTTCTCTGAAATCCATCATTTAGCTCTTTCTAAATTGGGATTAAGGAAAAGCTGTTTAATTTTTGTATGGTTTTGTTTTCTTTTGTTGGGAAGGGTTGTTAGCAGGTGTGCTGAGGAGAAAAAATTTTTTGTCTTTACAAATAAATGTGTCTTTAATCATTAAACACAGGTAAATGGATTTTTTTTAACTGCAGAGACTTCTCATAACCTTTAATATGCTAATATGTATTTTGAATCTCCTCAACAGGATTTAGTAAACGGCATTCCTGAGCCTATTTGATCAGGAATTCTTTGTTCTCTTGAAGCCCAATTAATTAACATCTCCCTTTGTGCTGCGCCTATAGAAGCTGAGCTACATGGGGAATTCTTTTTATACAGGGCTAAATATATTATGCAATCTGTAATTATGCTATAAATGTGCAGTTTATTTTATCCCTACATGTTCTAGAATGTGTACATGATTCTTTGAAACGTTTTTAAAATTTAAAAATGTAAATTAAACATCAAATAGAGACAACAAAGTAATTTTCTAAAGTAATTTCTTACCTTAATTTATAATTCTTTATCTCCTTTAGATAGCATTTACTATTCTGGAAAAAAGGATATCCTCATTTTGTGGGGAAGGACTTGCTAATGGAGACTTTGCAGAAAATTGTGATGCTGCCTTTGTCATATGTAACTTGTAAACATTTTTAATAAGAAGAAACATACAACGTCAATCCTCATTCTTTTCTTGATAAAAGAATTCCTACCAAATTGTATCCAATCAATAGCTTTAAAAACCTGTGATTTTCTCTCTGCTGTTGGATAACTGCAAATTTTTGAGGCTGATTCTTAATCTATAACTTTAAATATATATCCATTTGCCCCATTACTAAGCCTGGACTTTAAGTTACAACCTACAACAACATACAGACGATCTCCAATTTACGATGGTTTGACTTACAATTTTTTGACTTGATGGTGCAAAAGCAATATGCATTCAGTAGAAATCATACTTTGTGTACCCATACGACCATTCTGTTTTTCACTTTCAGTACAGTATTCACAAATTACATGAGATATTCAACACTTTATTATAAAATAGGCTTTGTGTTAGATGATTTTGAAACCACCCTTTGTGAAATTAATAAAGGGCCACAAGGTGGGAACTGTAGTAGGGGCCTGAGCTCTGCAAAGTTATGGGCATAGTTAAAAAATATGTATAACCAACCATTGTTCCCTATCTTGTTTCCTGTAATTACTTACTACTCAGGAGTCATATAGCTGATGATCATAAATTCTTAGCTTTCTTCATTGCTCCCACAGATAACATTATCCTTGTGAAACCTAAGGCTAGTTTTTGAGAGATTATCCAGGCCCTGCATTCTGATAGATGGGCTGATCCACCCAGACCAGTGGCACATACCAAGGAACTGATTCAACTGATTTTGCAACCCCCGCTCAGGAAATGACTCAGCACAAGAAGAGAATTTCTACACCCCTATGATTCTACCCGAACCCAGGCAATCAGTAGGCCCAATTGCCTAGCTAGCCCTTTGCCCACCAAACTATTAAAAACCCTTTCTCCCAAATTCTTGGGAAGACAGGTTTGAGAAATTCCTCCCATGTCCTTGAATGGTGCCTGAAATATTAAACTATTTCTCCACTGTAACCGCTGCTGTTTCAGCGTATTGGCTTCCACTTGAGCAGTGGGCCATGAACCTGGTTGGCCTATAGCAACCAGGCTTGCTCAACTGTAGGCTAATGTAAGTGTTCTCGGCATGTTTAAGGTAGGTTAGGCTGATTTATAATGTTCAGTAGATTAAGTGTAGTAAATGCATTTTAACTTACAATATTTTTAACTTATGATAATTTATTGGGATATAACACCAAAGTATGTCAAGGAGCATCTGTATTCCTGTATTTTCTACATACTCTCTAATTTCATACTATTTCTTCAAAATTAAACATGGTAGACCAATTTAAGTACAACGAATATCTGATTAAAGCTAAAGATATAGCAAATTTGAACCCGGTTCAGGATTTAAATGTTGGCCTCAATTATATTTTCATTAGTAGTATCATTTTCATGTTTTTAATATATCAAAAGTAAAATGCATTAGAACATTCAAATAATTGCACAAGTATTACAAAAGGGTAGAAATAATGAAATTGCCAGTATCAAACAGCTGGCTGTCAGGCAAAAGCACCCTGTGATGGTATGAAGTATTTGGTTATCAAAGTCTAGATTCAGCATAGGAAAGAGAATTTAGATGTGGAAATGTACATTGGATAAAGGTACAAGTTATTCTTATAGCCTAGGACTGACTGATATAGAGCAACAAAAAACATAGTATCAGAGTTCAAGAATTAATTCCTACTGGATGACGATTAAGGCCTTCCTAGAAAAAAATACATTGGACCGGGTTGTAAGGAATAAATAGGATTCCTAGAAATTTTTCCAGACTAAGGAGAGAGGCTGAGATGTGAAAATACAGTGTCTGTCTAGGAATGTAATTTTGTGATGCAAAGTATAGACTGCAAGAGGGATAGAGAAGTAAATGAGACTAGGAAAAAATATATTGAGGCCAGATCATTACTACTAACAACTTTAGACTTTATTCTCTAAGTAATTGGGAGCTGAGGAAAGTTTTTGAGCACAGGGCATGATCTGTGTTTCAGAACAATTACTCTGAGTGAGCCCACGGGGAGTAGATGAGACTGGAATGAGGCAGGGACGATAATTAGGATGTTATAATTGTCTAATGAGGAATGATGAAAACTTGATTGACTGGACGGGAAGCAATAAATAGGAGACATTTCAAAAAGAAAATTAACTGAGTGTAGTGAGTAAATCAATTAGAAATGCATTTGGATGCAAGAAACAGTATTTCTTTTGAACAGGGCTTAACATATAGGGGCTTATTTTACTCAAGTAGATGGTAGGTAGGTGGCTGCTGGCATTGTTGCAAAAGCTTGAAAATATCAGTGGCAGCATTTCTCAGTTCTTGTGGTTTTTGTCTTGCAATATCCCAAAGTATGGCACCTTGGCATGCTGAGCACTTTGAACTGAAGGACTTTAGAAGCAAGATCTTTCTAACTTCTCTCACCCTCCTGTCTCCTGCTCCTCTTTTTTCCCCCAAATAAAGACATAGAAACCAGAATTCCTCTTCCCCGAGGCAGATCACAGAAACTAGAACCTTCTTCCCCAAAGCAAGCCATAAAATCTAAAAACGTCACTCTCTCCCTTCTCCCTTCAAGACCATCTTTCCAGAGGGCCCTTTCCCCATACCTGGGAGGAAGAAACACTACACAGAAAGGCCAAGAAGTATCTGAACAAAGAAGCCTTGCTGGGGTTTCCCCCTCAGTCTGTTACCAATAGTTCATACCCTTTTGTCCAATCACGTTTCTGCATGGCTGTCCATTCTTCATAGAACCTATGCATAAAAACAGTTTTATCCTGGGTCTTTGGGTCTTCATTTCTAAGGGCTTCTGCGTCTCACAAAATTTCAGTTAAGTAAATTTGGTATGTTTTTCTCTTGTTAACCTGTCTTTTGTTAAGGAGTGTCAGTGGTGACCCTTACGATGGGTGAGGAAAAATACCACACCTCTCTGCCCGTATAATATTAATACCTTGAGTTGAACATGCTATGAGACATTTGGGAAATACTCATATAGGGATGGTAGGCAAGAAGAGGCATTATGGATTCAGAATTGAAGAATGAAGCAAAGAATAAAGAGGAGATAAAAGTAAACTTCATCAAACAATAGTTAATGTAAAATAGGCTAGGTGCAGTGGCTCACACCTATAATCCCAGCACTTTGAGGGGTGGGAGGACTGGTTCAGGCCAGGAC